>NW_024426885.1:46574246-46741812 GCF_017311325.1 Ursus maritimus
CATTTTTACTTCAGTTGTATATTTACCTCAGTGAGTGTGTTTGCTTATGTAAAATGAGTGCTGTTTATTTAGTGACAACAACCTTCAGAATATGCATATTTAATATAGAATCCCGTAATTATAGAAATCCCCCTAGAAATTGTTATATTCATCAGGGTCTGGGACTCTCTTCATATTTTTATATTTCTAAAGAATATTTACTTTAAAGTTTTTGGATGCTCGTTGAATACATCCTGACCTGTTGAGCAAGACGTTTACTTGGAAGAAAGCCTGGGGAATGCACAGAAAAGGCAGGACCAGTATTTGCAGGGTGGGGACCGGGGCAGGGCGCTGAGAGCACCCAGTTCCCCCGAGGGCACCCCACCCATTCACCTCCTGGCAGTGTCCAGCACATCCTGGGCACACAGTGTTTGTGTGCCCGGTCATCATTACGCTAGCCTGGCACCTCACATCCTCACCCGGGGCCAGAAACTTGGATGTCACCCCGGAGCCCTCCCGCTGCCCTGCTTCCTACCTCCCGCGCGGTATCAGATCCCGCCCCCGCCTCGGAGCATGCGGTGCACCCCCTGACGGCAGGGTGGCTTGGCAGAGTCCGGTCCCCGCACGGCCACAGCAGCCACTAGCGAGATGGTTTTGGTAAAAGTCCACACCTTGATCACATGCCCCATCTATGCACATCATTTGCTTGAAACGCTTCCTTGGCTTCCCTGTGCCGTCAGGAAGACATCTAAACTCCTTCGAGGAGCCACAGAGGGCTTCACCTTCTGGCCTCGGCCACCACCCCCAGGCTTCCCTCTTGCTGTCCTTTAGCCCACACTCTGTGCGCCAGCCTCACGAACACCTTGAAATGTCATAAAGGTTTCCTGCTCTCTCTAGCTTGTGGGCTTCGGTGAATGTTCTTCCTGTTGCCTGGGACACTTTCTCCCAGGGTCACCTGGCCTATTTGTTTCTATTAGGACTGTGGAGGGCCCACCCTGTTTCTGGCATGCAGTAGGTGTTTAGTCCATGTTCAGAGAAGCAATGAGTGGAATGTGAGGATGGGAGGGTGGGTGGGTGTGTGGACCCCGGTCTGACTGGGATGCAGCCTGTCCTACCAGTACAGCCACCCCTGCCTGGGATAGCGCCCAGCAGGCCACCAGGCTTCCTTCCCAGCCGCACCTCATCCGCCAGCACAGATCTGCCTTCCAGAGAGCCAACAGGTAGCCCGGGCCTCTGGCCTAAGCCTAGACTCAGGGTATTTTTTTTTTTTTTTTTTTTTTTTTTTTTTTAAGATTTTGTTTATTTATTTGACAGAAACAGCGAGAGAGGGAACACAAGCAAGGGGAGTGTGAGAGGGAGAAGCAGGCTTCCCGCCGAGCAGGGAGCCCAATGCGGGGCTCCACCCCACGGCCCTGGGATCATGACTTGAGCCTAAGGCAGCCGCTTAAGGGCTGAGCCACCCAGGCGCCCCCAGGGTAGAGTTGCTCTTGATCTGACTAGGAGGCTGGGCCTCCTGCTAGGAACTGGCCTTTTTTGGCTCCAGAGCCAAGCCTTTTGCCCCTCTTTGGATATCCTGCTCCTTGGTCGTCAAATTGCCCGATTTTATAGTCTTCAGCTTAGGCCTTTAACTTCTCAAAGATTTTTCTTCCAGAATGAAAACTCAAAAAGAAAATTTTTAACTTTGAAAGTACAGACTTCTTCCTTCTATGGCTTAACAACCTCTCGCTGTAGTTTGTTTCATTTTCCACTGCTCTGTAAGCTCCTTGATGGCAAGAATCATAGCGGGTTTTGTTTGCTCTCGATATTTCCAGAGACTAGAGCAGTGCCTGGGCCATAATAGGTGCTCAGTAAAGAGTTCAGTGAGTAACATGAATGAATATGGGAATGAATGAGCCAAGGCAAATGTTGCATTTTTAAAAAGAAAACATTCAGAACGGTTTTACATTTACAGAATTGTTACAAAGATCGTAAGGAGTTTCTGTATACCCCGAGCACATTTTCCTCTATAATCAACATCTGACATTAGTTAATGACACAATGTCATGGGATTTTTCTCCTGAGCTCTCTCTTTCGGTGGTCTTCCCAGCTGTTTTCCTGTCTGGGATTCCCCTTTTTGGTCCGTTGTCCAGGCAGCTGGGTTTCTGTTACCCTGCCCTGCTGCACACCTTCCATGACTATGCCTGCATTTGGGGCCAGGTGGTGGGAGACACAGAGAAAAAGAGCCGTGGGGAGTGTCTCCACTTTTTGGGGAATCACAGCTCCTCCAATCAGAGACAGTCTTTCTCCCTCAGGATTTTAGGTGCTTGCAGGCTCCCACTGCCAATTTTGTCACCACGGAATTATCCGGGAGCTGGGACTCGAGAGAATAGAAGAAAGAAAAAGACAGAGGATTTCCCTCCACTCTTTCAGAGTGCTCTGCAGTCGGAGAAAGGGGGCCTCTCCTGGAGCTTTCTGTGTGTGCCCAGGGGCCCACTTCCAGGTTTGCATGCCCTTGGGTTCCAGGAGGGAAGAAATGGGAACCTCACTGCCCTTTCAGTGATACTTTGAATTCTGGTCTTCTCCTATTTGCCTACTACTGTTTACTTTTCGGCATCCTCAAATAGCTACTCCATGCATCCTGTCCAGGTTTTATGGTGGCACTCAATGACAGAGTCAGGGTGGGGTCTGCTGTGCTTACCCCATCCCCCTGCAACTGGGACCCCACATTAACTCTAATTAACTTTAACATTTTTATCTAAGTAATACAGGGACTATACCTGCATAAACGTATGAATATATTTCCTTCCAGAGAAAATACACCATGTTAATTACGTTTACCAATCTATGAATAGAAGGATCATAGTATTTTTTCTCTATTTTCCAAATTTTTCCCACAGTTACCATAAATTACACCAGAATAAAACCCAATAAATGTTATTTTTTATTTTTATATTTTTTGAAGATATATTTATTTATTTTAGAGAGAGAGAGATTGGGGAGGGGTAGTGGAAGGAGAGGGAGAGGGAATCGCTAGCAGATTCCCTGCTGAGTGTGGAACCCAATATGGGGCTTAATCTCACGACCCTGAGATCATGACCTGACCCGAAATCAAGAGTCAAACACTTAACCAACTGAGCCACCCAGGCACCCCTAAATGTTGTTTGTTTGTTTGTTTAAAGAAGCCTTATACAATTGAACGTTCTGGTTAGAAGCTTATAGCACCATTTAACACAAAACATTTTGCTTTCATTTCTATATTAGAAACCAGCCCCGGAAGACCCAGAGGTTTGGGGATGTTGTATTACTTCCCATTTGGGAAACATTTTGTTTATGTCAGTATCATATACTATTTTGATGACTATAGCTTTCGAGTAAGTTTTGAGGTTGGAAAATATGAGTCCTCCAACTTTATTTTTCCTTCTCAAGATTGTTCTGGTTAATAAGAGGCTCTTAATCTTAGGAAACAAACTGAGGGTTGCTTGGAGGGGAGATGGGGCTGCTGAGTGATGGACATTGGGGAGGGTATGTGTTGTGGTGAACGCTGGGTGTTGTGTAAGACTGATGAACCACTGACCTCTACCTCTAAAACAAATAATACATTATATGTTAATTTAAAAAATTAAAAAAATAAAACCACTCTATTTAAAAAAATATTGTTCAGGTTATTTGAAATCCTTTGTAATTGCATATTCATTTTAGGATAAACTTTTTGCATTTTTGGAAAAGAGGCCACTGGGATTTTAATAGAGATTGCATCGAATCTGCACATTGCTTTCGGCAGTATGTCATTTTAACAATATTGTCTTCCAATCCATGAATATGAGACGTCTTTTCATTTACTTTGGTTTTCTTCATTTCAGCCATGTTTTACAGTTTCCAGTGTACAAGTGTACATTGATAGTGTATAGAAATCAACTTATTTTTGTGTGTTGATTTTGTACCCTGAAATTTTACTGAATTGACTTATAAGGTCTAATAGTTTATTTTGTGTGAATTCCTTAGGATTTTCTATATACAAGATCATGTTATCTGCAAATACATAATTTTGCTTCTTCCTTTTCAATTTCAGTGCCTTTTATTTCTTTTTCTTGCTGATTTGTTCTGGTTAGAACTTACAGTACAGTGTTGAATAGAAGTGGTGAAAATAGGCAACCTTGGCTTGTTCCTGATGTTCGGAGAAGAGCTTTTAGTTAATTACCATTGAGTATGATGTTAGCTGTGCATTTTTCATAAATGCCCTTTATCATGTTGGGCAAGTTTCCTTCTAGTCTAAGTTTGTGAGTATTTTTATCATACAAGAGAATTGGATTTTTCAAATGCTCATTATGCATCAAATGAAATGTGTGTTTTTCCCCCTTCATTCTGTCATGTTGTATTACATTGATTTTCATATTTTTAACCATCCTTGCATTCCTGGGATGAATTCTCTTTGGTCATGATGCATAATCCTCTTAAGATGTTGCTGAAATTTATTTGCTAGCATTTCATGGAGGATTATTTCATCTATATTCATAAGGGATATGGGTCTATAGTTTTCTTCCGATATCTTTGTCTGACTTTGGTATCCTTATAATTACAGTTGGCCAAATAGAATGAAATAAGAAGTGTTGCTTCCTCTTTTATTTTTTGGAAGAGTTTGAGAAGGACTAGTGTTAATTCTTCTTTAATTAAGTATTTGGGGGAATTCATCAGTGAAGCCATCTGGTCCTGAGCTTTTTGTTGGAAGGTTTTTGACTGCTGATTCAAACTCTTGACCTGTTATAGTTCTTTTCAGATTTTCTATTGATTCTTGAGTCATTCGTAGTTTGTGTGCTTCTAGAAATTTGTTCATTCCATCTAGGTTATCTAATTGGTATGCAGTTGTTCACAGTATTCTCTTATAATCCTTTTTATTTCTGTAAGGTCTGTAGTAATGTCATCACTTCTATTTCTGATTTTAATTAAGTCTTCTTTCTTTGGTATCTTTTGGTCCATTGAGTTAAACATTTATCAGTTTTGTTAACTTCTTTTTTCTCAAAGAACCAAACCTTCATTGTGTTGATCCTTTTGTTTTCTATTCTCTATTTCATTGATTTCTGCTCTAGTCTTTATTATTTCCTTCCTCTGCTAGCTTTGGGTTTTACATGCCCTTTTTTCTCAGTTACTTAAGTATAAAACAGAGTTAACATGTTCTTTTTTATCTCAGTTATTTAGGTATAAAACTGAATTATTGATTTGGGATCTTTTTTAACATAAATATTTATAGTTATAAATTTCCCTCTGAGCACTGCTTTTGCTGCATGCCATAGTTTTGATGTGTTGTGTTTTAATTTTCCTTCATATCAGTGTATTTTCTAATTTCATTTGTGATTTCTTTTTGATTCATTTATGTCCCAGATTATGTAGGTTAAGTTTTTTATATTGTAAATTTTCTAGTTTTTCTTGTGTTACTGATTCCTAGCTTCATTCCATTATGGTCAAAGAAGATACTTTGTATGATATCAATCTTTTCAAATTTATTGAGAGTTTGGCACATAATACAGTCTATCCTGGAGAATGTTCCGTGTGCACTTGAAAGGAATGTATATTCTGTTGTTGTTCGGTGGACTTTTCTGTATACATCGGGTAGGTCTGGTTGGTGATTAGTGTTGTTCAAGTCCTCTGCTTCCTTTTTGATCTTCTGTATATTTGTTCTATCTGTTTTTGAAAATAGGATATCAAAATCTCCAGCTATTTCTACCTTTAGTTCTGTGAGTTTTAACTTCATATATTTTGGAACTTTGTTGTTAGGTGTGTTTATAATGGTTATATCTTTTCAATTGATTGTTTTATCAACATATAAAGCCTTTATTTGTATCTAATAACAGTTTTAGATTTAAATTCTATTTTGTCTGATATTAGGGTTAGCCACCCTAGGTCTGGTTACTATTTGATTGGAATATCTTTTTCCATCCCTTCACTCTCAACCTATTTGTATATTTGGTACTAAAGTGAGTCTCCTGTAACAGTATTTAGCTGGACTTTGCTTTATTTTTAATCCATTCTACCTTTTAATTGGAGAGTTTAATCCATTTGAATTTAAAATGATTGTGGACGAGAAAGGACCGCTGCCATTTTGCTGTTTGTTTTCTGTATGTCAAATCTTTTTTGTTCCTCTAATTTCCCATTACTGTCTTTCTTGTGATTTTTCTTCCTATTGTACCATTTTTATTCTTTTCTTGTTTCTTTTCTGTATATATTTTAGCTTTTTTCTTAGTGGTTACCCTTTAGATTACACTTAGCATCTTAAAAACTGTCAAGCTTGAATTAAAACCAACATAGTTTCAGGAGTAAATGAAGACACTGTTCTTTTATAGCTCTGCCTCCCCTCTCTGTTGTTATTGTCCCAAATTACAAATTATATGTAGTGCATCCATTAACAAAGATTTATAATTCATTTATACATTTGTCTTTTATATAAAAAAGAGGAGTTATAAATGAAAAAAAACCCACAATAATACTTTTATAATTACCTATGTACCTGTGCACGTATCACTGTTGTTTCTTTGTATGACTTTGAGTTACTGTCTAGTGTTCTTTCATTCCACCCTGAAGGCTTTCCTTTAGCATTCTACACAGGGCATGTCTACTGGGACAAACTCCCTCAGTTTTTATTTATCTGTAAGTGTCTTAATTTCTCCTTCATTTTTGAGGGATAGTTTTGTTGGATACAGAATTCTTGATTGACAGAGTCCCCTTCCCTTTCAATACTTTAAATATGTCATTCCATTGCTTTCTAGCATCCACAGTTTCCGAAGAGGAATCTCTGTTAATATCATAAAGGATTCTTTGTATGTGATAAGATGCTTCTCTCTTGCTGCTTTCAAGATTCTTTCTTTGTCTTTGTCTTTCAGCAGTTTCACTATAATGTGTTTTCTTGTCGATCTCTTTGATTTTATTCTGCTTGAAGTTTGTTGGGCACCTTGAATGTGTAAATTGATGTTTCACCAAATTTGTGAAGTTTTTAGGTATTATTTCTTCAGGTATTATTTCTGCTCTGAGTTGGGCAAAACAAAAACCAGCCCTTACACCAGTCCTTCTGGGAGCTGGTAGACAGGTAAACAAACAAACAAACAAAAAATACAACCTCAGTTATTTGAGAATAAGGTTTTGTTTTGCTCACTTTGCACTAACAATCTGCATTGGGAACATGAATTACCATCTTCATGGATACCATTGATCTGGGGAGTGCAGGATGAGGTGGCCAATTTAAAATGCAATAGCATTCTCTTACTCCAGGGTGACAGCAGTAAGTATCACAATAAGTGTGACAATCTCTTTCTATATTAAGCTTCCTATAAATTCTTGACTAGATTCCAGAGGTTTGCAAAAATTGATTCAAACAGGATTTTTTCCAGGTTCTTAGTTGATTTTTGTCGCTGAATGGAAGCTTTGAGTTCTCTACTCCACCATTTTCAGTGATCTCACTTCCTTCTTTTTCTTTTTGAATCCTTAATTGGATCTTTATATATTCCTCAAAGTACATGCTACAAATTTTGTTTTATTTTTATTAAAAGGGGATTGTATATTATCTTTTGCCCCCCTTTTCACTGAATACCATTTCAATTCATCCATATTTCTGCATATGACATTGTGGTTAATGTTTTGGCTGCTGAATGGTATTCCAGCGTAGGAGTATTTCCAGGAGATTGTTTAGCTCTTACTGTGTAAATATTTTGTTTGCACTCCTTAACTGAGGTGAGGTAGTATAAGAGATGGCTTGTTTTCCCAGGTACCAGCTAGCAGGCCGTTTTAAGACACCTAGTCTGTGCAGCACGGTACCAGCCTCTGAAGGGTATGTTGGTACGGGAGGGTGGGCCCAGCTGGTGCCTAACTCAAATGTGAGATGACAGGGATGGGCGCAGAGGTACTATTTGTGGACACGAAAATAGAGGGGGAGAATTCCGAGGCACCACTGAAGAAGAATTACTGACAAGGTTTGCGGGAAATTAGATATGGATGGTAATGGATCCGTATCCATTGAAATAACCTCTCAGGATCTTAAGTCCCAGAAGCTGGGGTAGATGTGTTTGGGGGAAGGGATGATTCTAGGAAGAGAAGCAATGGAGTTTTGAAAAACAACAATGCAGAGCAGGATTTGCATCATACGAATGTCTCAGCGTCCATTGCTCTTCAGTCTACTCCAGGATCAAGGCAGGAGTTTTACCTCTTGTCTCTGATTTTGGGATGCTTTCCCTCTATAATCTAGCTTGCATTTTCCTGTCAGATGGAAACCCCCATTTGCTTGACTCTCTGCATGGCTCCTTGATGCCCTGAGTCCCAGTTCCTGGCTCGCCTGCTTTCCCAGGCCCTCCCCCTCCCCACCCAGGTACCCCACACCTCCCAGGTAAAGTTGGGGCAATGCTCCTCTGCACTGGCTCCAAGCCACACTGGGGTCCTTAGCTAGTAAAGCCCCCACAGCCTTCCCATCTACCTGCTGCCTTTAAAATGCTGTACTTCCTCTGTCCAGCTCAGGTCCTGCTTTTTTCCCCCTGAAATCTTTCCACATTTCTTTCTTCCTTTCCGGAATAGCTGTTGTAAATGGAGTTCTTATTTGGATTTTTTACTGAACCAAAGTCACATATTGTTGAAATGAACTAATTTTTTAAAAAAGATTTTATTTATTTATTTGACAGAGAGAGAGAGAGAGCCAGCGAGAAAGGGAACAC
Source organism: Ursus maritimus (assembly GCF_017311325.1). Lineage (NCBI taxonomy): Eukaryota > Metazoa > Chordata > Mammalia > Carnivora > Ursidae > Ursus > Ursus maritimus. The sequence goes on from NW_024426885.1 coordinate 46,582,892, forward strand.
AAGCAGGGGGAGTGGGAGAGGAAGAAGCAGGCTCCCAGCAGAGTAGGGAGCCCGATGCGGGGCTCAATCCCAGGACCCTGGGATCATGCTCTGAGCCGAAGGCAGACGCTTAACTAAGCCACACAGGTGCCCCGAAATGACCTAAATTTTTTTAAAAATGTATGATTGGAATCTATCTTTCTTTCATAAATAAGTTATTCATGTTCTAGGATGATATGCGTGGGAAGGGTTTGTGCTTAAAGTAATGAGGGCAAAAGTAGTAAATCTTTTGAAAATATTCCATGTGGTTATTATGCCATTTAAGTTAGGGGAGTTTCTCACCAAAGTTTAGAAATGTTTGCGCTTAAACAGCATTTAAGAAGTGAATGTGCACTCCACTTCTGTATCCAGAGCTTTGGGTCATCAAAACTGCCCTCTCTCTTGCCTGTGACATAGCCACCAAGCATGGCAGGTGCAGGAGCTGGCCAAGGGCACCATGGGGCCAGGTGCACTCCATTAGGTACCTAGGGTCAGGTGCTCTCAAATCCCCTTCATGAGACTGGTCAGTGTGGCTTACACACGCTGCTTACTGGAAACACCGCCTTTTGCCTGGTATTTTATATTCATTTGGTAGTTTGTATTTTAATATTGGGGTAAATCTGACCAAAACAGTAATTGTTTTCAAAGCCAAGTTTCTTCAGAGGCTTGTCAGCAAAGCTTCAGAGTTGAAGGTTGCTGCATGGACATGAAGTCAACTGTGGGCCTTTGACACGTTGAGCTGAACTTAGGTAATCAGTAGGGCTGGGGGGACATTAGTACAATTCATGCGTAAGGGACAGCATGTGCATAAGGCAGGTTTTAAAATTGGAATTTATGATGGCAAAGTCCCCGTTGGTTCAGTTTTCTAAGTCAGAAGGGGGTAGATTGAAGCCACTGTTTTAACTCTCGGTGCAAGTGGAAATTTTTTTCTCCAACGTAACTTTACTACATGAGGGAGATCTTTGGACAGGTTCAGCATTGCTACGGCCTTGCATTTTATCGTCTTACATAAGAAAATCATATGTACATAGAAGGTGCTTAAGTAATATTTCCTTGAAATCTCATTGTGTACTAGCTCTGTGCTCGATCCTCACCCTATCTGAATGACCACATCTATTTCTCACAATGATGCTGTGGGGTAGGTAATCATTTAACCTGCTTTACAGATGAGGAAGCAGGACCTGAGAGGTTAGGAAGCCTGCCCCAGGGTGGATAGTAGGTTAGAGTCCAGACAGGACTCCAGCCCTGAAGCCCGCACTCCCACCCACCACGTTCTGTGTGCTGCTTGTTAACGTCTATGGGCTGAAAGACTATAAGGTGGCCTAGATTTAGTGGGGATGTTATACGTGACTCACACATAAGATGGGTACAGAACTTGGTGCTTCCAGATCCTCCCCTCACTCAGAATTTGCGTCCAGACTGCAGAAGCCTCCTGCTTATGTCTCTGAAAGCGCCACATCTCTGTGTGGGACTCAGCCCTCTGCCCCATGCTATGAGTCATTCTGGGGTTCAGAGGGTGGTTAGGCAGCTTTGCTCTCTGACTTCTTGCCAGCTCTGGGACCTTGGTGAGTACTTGCTACTTACACTCCATCTTGCTCTTAAGGCAGAGTTAAAATATAATGGCCATAGTTCTAGCTGCTAGGCTAACCTAGGTCTATAGTCCACATTAAACATTAGCTCATATTGCCTCCAGGTTTGAAACCAGTGTACCCAGAAGAAATTTACAAACGGACAGCGATGTTGAAATATTTTAAGTACAAACAGGAGGACTGCTGTCTGCTGACAAGGACAACGCTATGTTGTCTAAAGTCCTATTTGATCCTCATTTTTCCATCCCTTCCCGATGGCCTTTTCCTCTCTGGACCTTCAGCAGTCTTGTGCCTGTGCGTCCCGGAGTGCTCTTTCTTAAATGGCTCTGATGAATATGTAAAATCTCTTACTTCAACCCAGAAGAGGTCACTTTAATAAAGTTTCTCCCTGGAGCAATGCTGCTGCTACTGCTGACCTGTCGGCAACACTCAAGACTCGGAGCCCCAGAAGACAACGTTTAAATGCTCATATTCTGAGTAGAGATGGGATTCGGGCAGCAGAATTGCACCCTAACTTTTGCTTCCCACAGTCCAGCGTTTGGTGCATAAGCTTTTGGCTGCCTACGTTTTCTTGCCTTCTAGTGGGAACTGGTTTCTCCACCCATTCTCACTGTCTGTGATCTCAGCTCCCTACCATGGCACTGGTCTGAGGATGCAGCTACATCTGAGGGTGGGAGAGAACAAAGAGAGAGAGAGACGCTGTCATTTAGGGAATGAACTGGCTAAAGATGTAAGCCTGTCCACTTCTTCTCTTGGTCAAAGCAAAAACCTTGCAGGAGTGGTGTGAGCAGGTTGTCGATCAGGTGTGCAGGACTGAAAAAGTAGATGTTTAATTTACCTTGTGGGAGCTTCGGGAGCTCGGACTCTGATAATTTCCCTGTAATGAATCCTTCTCTCAAGAGTCCTTTTCCCAAAAATGCATTGTCTTCTGTAACCTGTCCAGAGACCTCACATCTTGCTTGTCGATGTGACTGACAGCGTCTTCCAGACGTTGACAGTTTAGGCGATTTCTATTAGCAGAAAAATACGGGCTCAAAAGCTTTTCCTCTGAATGAATGTGTTGTGTAACATCCAAGCTGACTCAGAATACAGGTGCATGCTTTAGCTCTGAGAAGGTAGGAGAAGGGGGAGAGCCCAAGCCAGACAAGGTGTGGGGGAGGAAGGACAGCTCTCAGGAGCCCAGGCCACCCTGTGTTGTAGTCTTTGCCTAAACCATGTCTCTGGGAAAGAGTTCCTGGCTGCCTGTTTGTATCCCTGAGTCACCACAGACCCCCCCGCCCTCCAACGTGGGATGTTAACCTTGGAGCAATATGGAGATTAGCTGCAGAGCTGAAGCAGAGTCCCAAAGGAGCTTCAGTCCTGCGGAATCTACGCAGCCTTCTTTACCATACATTGACCAGACCCTAGCGCTCGGGACGCCCGAGCGGACGACTGGACTCCCTCAAGGTAAGAAGAACCCCCTCCCAGGAAATGGACTCCTCCAGTCTTCTCACATGATTACTCAGGCACTTTCACTTTTCTATATATAGGAGTCACTCAGGAGCAAGCTGTGACCAGTCGGAGGGAGTGACACGTCCGCGCTCAGTCCCTCCCTCCTCACCGTCCTCACCTTCCTCTCACGTGCTCGCAGGCGGTTCAGCAGAAGCAAACCCAGTGGCTCTGCCAAAGACAAGCGTGTTGGGTTTACAGAAGGAAAAAAAAAAAACCCAACAAAACCAACAACCCAAACAAACCGCAGCCAGAGTCACAGCGTTGATATTGTTGCCCTGAAGAAACCGAGTGCAAAAGTGTGCAAAGATGAATGGCCCGGTGGACGGCTTGTGTGACCATTCTCTAAGTGAAGAAGGAGCCTTCATGTTCACATCGGAGTCGGTCGGAGAGGGACACCCGGGTAAGTAGGCGGTCGTGGGCCCGTGGCAGCGCTGCCGGGGGAGTCGTTCTACGAGGGGCCTTACACACAGTTTGGGTTGGTTCCCCTGCGGGATCGCTGGAGGCACAATATGAGGCGGTTTTCATGCTATTGACCTGTAGTTTGTAAAACAGCCACTGAGTGTGAAATGAGACGCGGTCAGGGAATGAAGCCGAGGGTTCATGCTGTGCCCACCTCCAGCATCTCCGCGTGGTGAGGGCACAGCAGAGAACACACCGTGGGTTGACGGAACATACTGTACATAGGACACGTATTGTCAGATAGCAACTTTACATATATTTTGGGGGGCGAGGATAAAGCTTCATTATCGATGAGCGACTTAAGTAGACAGAGAATGTTCCCTCGGATAAGACCACGGTCACGGAGTTTTGCCTGTAAGGCCCGTGTAGTCTAGGCATGCACAGCACATTCTGGGAGTCGCTGAGCTAGAGCGCCAGGTCCTGAAGGCCTCAGGTGTGTTACCTGAGAGAAGCACAGGGGACCTCCCAAAGAGGAAGAACATTCGAGCAGTTTTTGGTGGTATGGGAAATGGGAGAGGCTCACACATGCGAACAGTGAGGCCCACGATCGGAGCCTCGGGTTGGAGGTCAGTGGTTCTCAGACCTCCGGGGGCATCTGCGTCACCCGGCGGGCTTGCTAACTCGGACTGCGGCGCCCACCCCCGGAGTCTCTGATTTAGAAGGTCTTGGGTGAGGCTCCGGATTTGCATTTTTAATAAAAGTTCGCAGGAGATGCTGCTGCTGCTGCTGTGGGAACCACACCCAGAATCACTGTTCTAGAAGAATCCTAAGGGCTAGACACACTGATTTACGTCTTTAAGCACTTCTTCAATATTCTTTTGAGTATTTGAAGTTTTGGTAACTTATCACCAAGGCTACCTTTTCTTCATCTTCCTCATCCATGTTCTTTCATACCTTGTAACTGAGCTTTGGACATCTCCTCACACCACCCCTTCCATATGCTTTCGACAGTGGTTCTCAACAGGGGGCGACGTTACCCTTTTCCCCTAAGGGCGTTTTGTATTGGTCTTTCTGGAAAAGGTTTTGATTGTCTGTCGTAACTCTGCCCTGAGGGGTTGGGGTGCTACTGGCACTTTGTGGATAGAGGCCAGGTATGCTTCTAAACATCCCGAATGCACAAGACCCTCCCCCCTGCAACAAAGAATTTTCCAGCCCCAATGTCAATAGTACCGCTGTTAAGAAACCTTGGCTTACGCTGGGTTTTGGAGGTGACTTAGCTCAATTCAAAACAAATAGCCTCTTGCATTGTGCACAGCTTTATAATGTGTCTAGGTCTGCAATGCTCGTAACCTTGGATTCATTTGTATGTAACCTATGAAGACCATACATGGGTTAGGAGAAGGCTTTGCTCCACCTAGAGGATGTGGGTGCTTGACACACAGTGGCCAGTGGTCCCCTCGTACATACAGCAGTGCGCTCAGTGGACGGAGAAGAAAAATTCTAGCCAACCAGCTGGCTGTTTGGTCTACTTACTGGTAGCCTTTCAACTTGTCGGCCTCTCGCTTCGCTTGCCACAATCAGTTAATTGTCCATGTAAGTCAGCGTCCCCTAAGGCTTGGTGATGGCTTGCTCATCAGTCCAGTACTGACTTCTTCTCCACCAGCGGGGTAGTATGAATGCTTTTCCAACTCCAAGAAAACCGGCTCTTTGGCTACCTTAAAGCTACTGGGTGATATTGATAGAAATTCCGACAGCCTAGAGAGAGCTCAGAAAGGGCCTCCTTAGGCACTCCTTTACTTTGTGGGGCTATCTTAACACTCTTGCTCAGCTCCAGCTTTACCCCTAATACCACCATCCCACTTCCTTGTGTGGCCTGCAGACAGGAGACCCGTGTCCTTGAAAAAAGCAGCGTCATCCATGTGAGTAACGCTAGGAGTCCTGATGGGTAAGCCTAAACGCGTATTTTAGCAGCAGGCCTTCATTGGTAGGGGTGCGCCGAGGCGGTGGCCTCAGACAAACCTAGATTTACAATCAGGATCTGCCATCGGCGGGAGTTGGCATTGAGAAAGCCTCACGGTGTAGTAGCGGTTTCCGAAGGAAAGTTTAGAAAATTCTAAACTGAATGGCAGATTAATCTTTTAAGTTGCATTGACGTTAACATTTTAAATGATGCACTCATGAGAGCAGAACCACTTGATTCTGGATCTGGATCCTTAATATGAAAACTGAAAAGCAAAAACAAAACAGAAGGACGCAAGGGAACTTTTGGAGGTGACGGATATGTTTATTACCTTGTTTATGGTGATAGGCACATAAGTGTATTCACATGTCCAGACTCCCCAAATTGTATACTTTAATTTTATGCAGATTTTTTTCGTACACCAATTATACCTTGATAAAGCTGGGGAAAAACCTTATTAATCTATTAAGAGCAAACTTTATGGGTATTTTGAACATTAAATGAGATGTAATATGTGTAAATAGATGTCACTTTTGGGGCGCCTGGGTGGCACAGCGGTTAAGCGTCTGCCTTCGGCTCAGGGCGTGATCCCGGAGTTCTGGGATCGAGCCCCACATCAGGCTCCTCCGCTATGAGCCTGCTTCTTCCTCTCCCACTCCCCCTGCTTGTTTTTCCTCTCTCACTGGCTGTCTCTATCTCTGTCGAATAAATAAAATCTTTAAAAAAAAAAAAAATAGATGTCACTTTTATTTCTGAATCTGTGAACATTGACAGTTTACACAACCCCAGTGCAAGAGTGGATTTTCCACAGTGCAATGAACCAAGGGTCTGCAGGCTCAACCATGTAGAATCCTTAAGGCAAGTGGTGGAAAAGATCAGATCCCAGCTCCTGCTGAGCCATTGTCAGTCCCACCTTGACTGAGGCCAAACCCAGCTATTAGGACATCGAGCCTTCAGGAGACTGCATGACCGTGGGCATGATCTGAGAGCTGCTTATGGAAATGTCTGTGGAGACGCGGGGCTGTGTGGAAGCTGTGTTCTGGAATCCCTGTGGGTGGGGCGGTGGATTTGGGCGTAGTATCGTATACACAGCACACCGTAGCTTCTAGAACCTGTGGAGCAATGCATCTGTTTGTCCCATCTGATCTTACGTGTTGGCACCTGATCTTACCGATGTTAGCTATTTTAACTTCTATTTCTAGGAGTTTTCTGGATTTTAGACTTAAAGGGAATATCTTGAGGAATGAGAGACTTTTTAGGAGGAGAATGTGTGTGTGTGTGTGTGTGTGTGTGTGTGTGTGTGTGTGTGTGTGAATTGCTTTAGTCCCTTAGAACTGATTTGGGAATGTATTTGTTTTTTAGGGAAGTCTATGAGTTTATATAATATAAATCATCCAAAATTAGGCAGAAAAAGGAAGAACTAAAAATTTCAAAAGGTTCCTAATTTTTTATAAAAATTAGGTAGGTAAATTTGGTATGTAAACTTACCAAATATCTAATTATTTTAACTTTTCAGTTTGTTAGCCCTAATATTTCTGCGATTCTCACAAACATTCGTTCCTGTGCAGACAAAATCTGCGACCAGATCAGTGATGCCGTGCTGGATGCCCATCTGAAGCAGGACCCCAACGCCAAGGTGGCCTGTGGTAAGAAACGCCTGCTCCCTCCTTGTGAAGACCTCAGCTGGCTGGGCTCGAGGCTTTTGCCTGAGCCTGTGCTGGGGGGCTGTCGACACAGCAGGGAGTCAGGGGCCCCAACGCCAAAGTGATCATGGGTGCAGCTCAATCAAGGCCTTGGCCAAGGTCACGGGGCAGGGGTGCTGCATGGAGACCAGAGCCCCGCTGTCCTCACGGTGTGCTGCACAGACGGCTTCCTCCTTCTCCAGAGCCACCCTAGCCCCTGCCCTGAACACCACAGGGACCTGTGCCCTCCGAGGGTGACCTCACCCTGATACCTTTGTGCATAGCCAGTGAGAAGGTCGGCCCGCCTTGATCTCAGGATCTCAGCCTGTGGTGCAGCGTTAGCAAGAAGGGGCGGGAGAGGCATGCCGGACGCCGATGCGTGATGCCCGCACTCTTTATGACGGCCACCTACCCCGGATCGGCTCGCTCTGATCCACATGGCAGTCCAGTGGAACTGTTGTCTTCAGGTAGCAGTCGGGGAAGCAGCCTGAGAGAGGCTAAATAAGTGGTTTGAGATGACACGAGCAGGAGGTGCTCACCGCGAAGCGAGGTGTGACCCGTTCTGTCCGAAGAGTAGTGCCCCGGGCGGCTTTGACACGTGCTCAGCACTCCCGCTGGGATTTACTCTGTTTGTTAGCATTAGTCTTTTATGTCCGGAATCTGTGCCTTGTGAGACTCTTTCCGAGAGACTGGGAGTGGGGCTCCCCTTTGCTGGCTTGTGGCCGCCGACTTTTCTCCCTCTCTCGCAGAGACAGTGTGTAAGACGGGCATGGTGCTGCTTTGCGGCGAGATCACCTCCACGGCCACGGTGGACTACCAGCGGGTGGTGAGAGGCACCATCAGGCACATTGGCTACGACGACTCTGCCAAGGGTGAGGCGGGGCCCCGGGTTGGAGACGCGTGGGCGCCCGGGCGCTGCGCCCCAGCAGAGGCTCTCTGTCCTCGGCAAGTGCAAATACCACCGGGAGGAAAACATTCCTAGGCCCGCCTGGCAGGGTCAGGGGTCAAAGTCTGTGGCAACAGCATGGTGGCCCACGTGACAGCGCCTAGTTGAACTAGCCCGTGTCTGTCCGTCCGTCTGTCCGTTGTTGACTCTGGTCTTCGTGGTGCTGACGAAGGCTTTGGAAGAGAGAAGCACCGAGTAAAGGGAGCTGCACCCTGCTGGGGACGTGTTCTCTGCCAGGCGCTGGGGCTGCTCTTTGCCGGTGTCCTGTTCATTGTTTGAGGCCCTCTGCGGCGCTCCTCCGGCAGACGAGGAAACTGAAGCTTGGGAATGTCCACAATTTGCGTAAGGTGACAGCCACAAGGTGGCTGCCCGAGTGGACTCCTGTGCTTTCTGCTTCCCTATGCTGCTTCTCATGATAGACGAAAGGGCGACTCCGTCCAGAACCGGTACCCGCGGCAGGTGAAGGAGACAGGCTGGCCAAGGTGGGCTCCAGGGCCAGGCAGTGTGGGCACCTGCATTCCAGGGAAGGGACACAGGCCATGGCAGGAAGTGAGGTGGAGCGCTGTGATCAGGGGAGGTGACAGCTGGAAAGAACAGAAGGGCCCAAAGCAGATTCCAACATCTAAGACGGCGGAGGTCAGGAACGGGCCCAGCCTGGAGCGGCCTCAGAGGACAGCATGTGAGAGCCAGATGCTGAGGGCCTGTGTGCCCTGACATCCCAGCTACTGGGTCTTTAGGGTGACGTGTGCCGTCGCCGCGGGTCGGGGCAGGCGGGGACAATGCACTGCACACGTATGAGCGAGAGCCACTCGCCACTGAGGGTGCAGACACAGAAGCTCAGTGCAGCTGCCTTCTGAGCTGCCCGAGAGCACCCCCTTGAGCACGTGAAAGGCTGGGGGGCTGTGGCAGGAATCAGTGGGAGGAGAACCAGTGAGCACAGGCTCTTTCTGCTACCATGCAGAGCCTTTGCCCTGTTCTACGAGGAAAAGCCGATTGCTTGCATTCGGGTAGACGTTATTCAATAGCAAGTCTTGTTCTGCACTAGGTAGAAGGGAAACTTCCCAGGAGACCATGACTCCTAGAAAGAGGGAAGTGAGAGAGAGAGCCCAGCTCTGCTGCTGGCGGCATTTCTGCGTGCCCAGCTTGTCCCCAGAGGACCCCACGCAGCATGGCGGCTGCCTTAGCCTGGCCCCAGGCTAACTGCCCCTCACTGCTCTGGGCTGCACAGTTGCTGGGCTGGCTGCCTTCCGAGCGCTGCTCCTGTGCCCTTAGACCCCTGAATTCCGTGTGTCCAAATCACTTGGAGCCCTCCATGGGTCTGCAGCGTTGAGAAGATTCACCATTTAGGGAGTGATTAGGACAAGTGCAAAATGTTTAAGGCACAATGGTGAGTCCTCTCGGCAGCCTCTGATGATGGTTCATTGGTTCGTGCACCAAAAACATTCCCTGGGAACAGGAAGCTGCGAAGAACGAAGGCGACCTGATGCTCCCGGAGCGGGGGCACTGCCTGGCATTTAACAGTGCGGTAGGAGACGCCCAGTGGCGAGTCGGTGGCACAGTGCGCAGTGAAGGGACAGAGGGGGAGGGAAGGTCCGGGGACGTTTGCTGAGAGCTGGTGGGATTTGGGTGCGTGGGGACAGGAGCAGGAGGAGGAGTAGTCTACACAGAGACACCTAGTAGAGTTAGAAAAGTGAGCCCTGCTGGAGGCTATGTCCAAGCCTGTGATGGCTGGAGTGGTTCAGCTGGGAGGGGCTGGGTGGGGCTCAGGGGTTTGGGTTCTGCCTCATTTGGCAGGAAGTCCCCACGTGAAGCATGCACAGAAACAATAGACTGGATCTGGGTTGGCTGGTTGGCTGGCTGATTGGTTGGTTGGTTTTAGGGAGCTCACACCAACAGGCTAGGTCGAATAGACTGGCAAGAGAGTGCCAGTTACTCAGCTTGTCACTAACTCTTGACCTTGCAGTGGGGCTGCTGTGAGTTTCAGCCCCTCATTCACGCAGTCCCCAAGGCTGAGCCCAGCAAGGCCTGAGGACCTACAGGGAGAGGAGTGTGCTGTCCGGGCGTGGGGGCCCTTTCCCGGGGCTCCTTGGGCTGGGCTGCCGCTGGTCAAACCTCTATGAACCAGTGCCCGGCCTACGGTACCTCGCTGGGGAGAATGGTCTCCATCTCCCTGCCTGACCTTTGAGGATGGGCAGACGGGGCCTCGGCCTCCACAGGGGTGCCTTTTCCATTTTGCCCCAAGCCCTGGGCATTGCCTGGGATCAAAGGACTCTAGTCTGGGAGCCTGTCTGGGTAGTTCCCGTGTACTGCGTTCGTCCAGTATATTTCATGCCTGCATCAGGCACACACCTGCACTTCTGAACTGCAGTGCTGGAAGGTTGCAGCCTGGGTCTTAGAAGGTGCCTAAGGGGGCAGGGCCATGAGTCACCCACCTGCTCCTCAGCTAGAGCGGCTATAGTTCTTAATCTGGTTTTCCTATTGCAGTTCTGTGTGGGGTATATATTTTTAATCCGGGTATAATTTAATATAGTAAAATGCACTATGGAGGATTTTCCTTGACTTAGAATTCCGGATGATCCTATGGGAAGGCTACAGGGGCTTCCCCATCCCTGGGCCTCAGCTTTGAGCCCAGAGAGACCCCAGCTGGTTAGACACCACCCACCCCAACACCAGATGCCATGTCGGGAGCTGAGCAGTCCGCCAGGAAGCTCGCAGCCACCCTCTGCCTGATGTGTCCCCACTAAGGCCCGCTTGTCCTTCTGCCTAGGCTTTGACTTCAAGACCTGCAACGTGCTGGTGGCTTTGGAGCAGCAGTCCCCGGATATCGCCCAGTGTGTGCATCTGGACAGAAATGAAGAGGACGTCGGGGCCGGGGATCAGGTAGCTAAACAGGGAGCGTGGGCGCGGAGTCAGGTCACCGGGAGAGCACTGTCTGTCTCTGTGCTGGCTCGGGCCCCTGGAAGGAGCGGGCTGGAAGGTCACGAGTACTGGATGGGACGTACTCCCATGCGGACGGTGCATGCACGAGGCACCCAGTGCACGCCGGAGTGCCAGCCAAGTGTTAGGTGGGAAGAACGTTGTCCCGTTGTCTAAAGCGGGCTTGCTCAGTCGGCCCTCTGCCCTGCTGTAGGGTTTGATGTTTGGCTATGCCACCGATGAGACGGAAGAGTGCATGCCCCTCACTATCATCCTCGCTCACAAACTCAACGCCCGGATGGCCGACCTCAGACGCTCCGGGGTCCTCCCCTGGCTGAGGCCTGACTCCAAGACTCAGGTGAGCCTCCTCCTTTCGCCTCCCACGGAGCCCCAGACACACCCGTCCAGCACCCCCAGGTCCTCTTGATTCGTGTCATCATTCAGTCTGGACACGCAGAGAATTGTTGATTGTGGAAAGGACTATTTATTTGAAGACTCTCCAAGTCTGCATGTTTTCTCTCCCAATTTTTTAATGAAAAAATGTTTAAAATACAGAAAAATGGAAAGAACAGTTCTAGATGTTTCTTTTTTGCCTTCTTAGCGTATGTTGACTCTGGTCATGTGCCACACGGTGCTTAATCGATTTCAGACTTTCGGTCACTGCCCTTCCACGGCCACAGGTCCCCACGCCTGGAGCAAGGACTGAACACTGAGTTGACAAGGGCTGTCTGCGTCTCGCTGTAGCCCTTTACCCCTGTTCCTCATAAAAAGGCTTTCCCTTTGCTGTTTTGGACTCTCTGTCCCCTTGGGCCGTGACCTCGCTGCTCCCTGCAGTGAGGAAATCCTCGCCGAAGTCCACATTTGAAGGTCGGCGGTGATGCAAGTGTTCGCGCACGTGGACGCGCCCTGTCTGCCCCCGCTCTCCACATCCCTGCCCTGTCTAACCCCGGGGACCCTTTCCCGGGCTTCCTTCCCTGGCTCCTCTTCCACCCTCCAACAGATCCTTGCCGCTTCGTGCACACCCTCTCCCCCTCCACCCACGCTCGTGCCCGATTTCCACCTCGTCCCACTCTGCGCCCCAAGCTTCTACCTGTGGGTTCTCTGAATCGGCCGCCGTGTTTCCCATTCCCCCTGCAAACACCTGTGTCCGAGAGCCATCGTGTGCAGCCTCAGTGTCACCTCCTCCTCAGCTCAAGGGTGCGGTGGTGCCCCCCCTCCTGCTCAGCACCCCGTCTGTCTCCACCCTGCCCTGCTCGGCCTTTTCCCTAGAGAGCCTCTCTTCTCCATCTTCTTCTCCAGCCTGCTTCCCAGGGGCCAGGGTCTGCACGCTGCCCTCCTGAGGATTCTCCCTGCCTGGAAACCCCCCTTAACTCCGTTTGGACTTTTCCTTATTTCCTAATACTTGCTTAGAATCCTCTGCAATTTTCTGCTTCCTACAGGGGGGCAAACCCCCTGCTTGTTATTCCAAACCTTGTATGCTCTTCCGGTTTTACCTTCCTCTACCTCCCCTCCCCCAGTCTGCTTAATCTGGCTGATTTCTCTCCTGTTCCCCTTGTTTCTTAGTGCTTTGCACCTGTGCTCCCTACCCTTCGCCTTACCTGGAATCTTCACTGATTCTCACCTGTCCATCAGTGGCCAGCAAAGCTCCCACCTCCGGTGGTTTGCCCTGGGGGCCGACACCTGACGGGGCCTTCTCTTGGTCCTGTAGTTGGAATTTGGCTCATGGGGTTGTGTAGCTCGGCATGGAGCTCAGCATGTCCCATTACCCCTGTGCTTCATCTCGGCCCAGGTGGGAGGCCACACAGGGCAGAGGTCGCAACTGGGCTGAACCCGAGCCAAGGAAGTGCATTTGCAGTCTAAAGCAAACCCTTCCCGGTGTTCGCCACGTGTACCCCGAGGTGGGGAGTGGAACCATCAGCACTCCTCAGGTGTTCTCTGAGGTTGTGGGGCAGGGGAGCTAACATGTAAAGACTGCGGTGGTATCAAATGAGAGGGGCATGCAGGTGCTGGCGCGCCCGGCTCTGTCCTGTGCCAGGGCTGTGCTGTGACGGGAGGTGGGGCGGAGATTCGCAGAACACAGAATCGGGGAACAGAGGTGGGAGGAAGTCAAGCGACAGGGCTTTCCTTTTCCTTGTGTGACAGAGGGGCCCGGAGGCACCCCCGTGGCACCGGCAGAAACAGGGAAGGCCTGCATCATCTCGCCTAATCCTTGAGGGCTTCCAAGTCCACGGCGGCGGGGGCGGTGGGGGGCGAGCATGTGCTCTTCCAGGGGCTCCCTTCCTGCAGAACTACACGAAACCTCTTAATGCTACCTGGACACCGAAGTCCGCCTCACTGCCCTGCCACAGGGGGGCCGAGCCCCTGGCATCGCAGAGCCACGGGTGTGGGTCTGCCCCGGCCACCCGAGGTGCCCTGCACGCGGCTGCCTCACTGTGAGCTGCACAGTGTCAGGACCAGTCTTGGGGCCAGCTCCCGAGCCCGTTCGAGAAGGACTTTCATCATCTGAGCAGAGTGTTGACTGTGAACAGGATGAATCTTTCCACCTGAACAAATTCTTGCTGCTGATATGGAGACTCGAGGGGCACTAGCGGGTGGCTATTTTTATACCTGATCAGAGTTGTGTTTCCATGGTGTGTTTTTCCCCACATCTTGCTGACGTGGTGAGATAAGGGGCGTACTTGGAACCCTTCGCCCTGCCAATGCTGCCCAGGGCTTACGGCTGGCCGAGCGGGAAGTCCGGGGAGCAGGGGAGCGGTGGAGACGGGCCCCCACAGATCCTCAGGGTGCGAGCCTTCTCCTGGGGGCTGATGCCCATGCAGTGGATCTGGTCCCAGAGCCGGTCACAGGGCCCCCCTCCTGGGAGCCCCCACCCCAGCTCTGGCTCCCTGTCGCATCTGTGCGACAGCCCAGCATTTAAAGGTTGCTCTCGATACACAGATGTCCACGCGCACCTGCCTCTTAAGCTAGGATCAGAGATCACCTGGGCAAGTCTCTTTCTCTTCCTTCTTCTGGACTCCACCCTCTGGCTCTTCGGACCAGGCAGGGCACAGAGTAGGAGTTTGAAACAGGCCCAGTGTTCTGTGGATATCGGAGGGGACTTGGGCAGGCAGAGATCCTGCCGCAGGCACAGCCCTGGGGAGGCACTGTTGGCTGTCCTGGGGTCCTCTCAAGGCCCTGGGGTAGGAAGCAGTGGGGCACCTGCCAGTCAGCATGGTTAACCAGGGACATCTGGCCTAGCTGCACTCCTGCAGGTTCTGCATACCCCCGGCTTCCCCCCGCCGTGGGTCTACACTGCCTAGGGTGGCACTGGGGCCTGTGGCTCCTGTGTCTCCCTCAGGGCCCTGAGCGGCAGCCTTCTGCTGGGCAGAGCCCCAGCTACTGGGCCACAGAGCTCCAGGGCAGAGCCCGGCTCTTATCGGCTGTGTGATCTTGACCAAGGTCCTTATGCTCTGAAAGCTCAGCTCTCCGTCTTTAAAACAGGGCTAGCAACAGCTTCCCACAGCTTTGGGCAGGGCTTCTAGCTACTTTCCCAGCTTCACCTGCCATCCTTACTGTCCCCTTCCCTCTCGCTTTGCAAGCCTGGCATGCCCAGACCGCAGTGCTTGGTCAGATCAGGCTGTGACATGGGGTTCTCGTGCTCACTGATGGGTGTGTGCAGGTCTGTGCAGGTCTGGGAAGGAGGATTTTGTCTGTGCTGCCGTGGGAATGACACTGGCTTTTGGATTGGACAGAACGGGGTCTGGCTCTTTGGCTTTTCTCTGCCTGCTGTGTGACTTCAGACAAGTTGCTCCGCTTCTCATAGCCTGGTTTTTCTCATTTGTAAAGTGGAGATAAGAATGCCAGTCTTGCTGGGATGGCTTCAATATGACTTGATAATGGCCAGAATGGGCACAGAACTGCCCCGGCTGGGTAGAAGTGAGCATTAGAACCGCTCACTTGCAAGGGTGCTGCGGATGGGCTCCTCCTCTCCACGTGCTCTCTGCTTCTCCTTTCTTTAGCTCAGACAGCCAGAGGCTGCCCGTCTGGAGCTTGCTCCCCCTCAATCTCAGCCAGCCTCACCTGAACCCCTCTCACCGTGTCCCTACAGGCAAGTCCCCTGGCCCCATACACTTCCAGAGCTCCTCCACTGAGGGGCTGGGGCAGCCGGCCTGGCCCACGGACGCCTATGCTCCTTGGCAGGAGCCGGGCCATGGAGGGTCAAGAGAGGGCTTTGGCCAAGGGGACATTCGTTGACACCAAGAGCCCTCTGAGATTGAAGGGGAGGAGTCTAGTTGGGTCACAAACAGAGAGGAAACTCTGTAACCCTGAGTCTCTAAGGGGCACTAATTGCAGTCATAGGTGGGAATAGCTTACGCCTTGTACCCCGTCATCCCGTATATAGCACGGGGCAATTGCTCAAATATACGACTATGTCAGATTAACTTTCCTGGAGGCCCCCCTCACGTGGCTCCTGGGAGCCCTGCCTGCTTCTGGCAGCAATGTGTCCTCAGCTCAGGGCAGGGCCTTACGATGTCTCCTCCTGCCCTTGTGACCCAACAGGTGACAGTTCAGTACATCCAGGACAATGGCGCAGTCATCCCCGTGCGCATCCACACCATCGTCATCTCCGTGCAGCACAACGAGGACATAACCCTGGAGGACATGCGCAAAGCCCTGAAGGAGCAGGTGATCAAGGCCGTGGTGCCTGCCAAATACCTGGACGAAGACACCGTTTACCACCTGCAGCCCAGTGGGCGGTTTGTCATCGGAGGCCCCCAGGTGCGCCCTTGCTTCTGAGCAGAGTCTTGACGTGTCTTTGTTACTGGGGTTGCTTACCTCCCCGAGCACAAAGGACGAGGTGGTTTTGTGTGGCTCAGCCGCGTCTGGCCCTGGACAAAACATGAGGTTGGCTCACATCCCGTGGGGCCTGCTGTGTGTCAGTGCATGTGGAACTGGGGACATGTCCCCAGGACTCTCCCACCTAGTTCGGCCTGGCCATCCCCCCACCCCGGTCATACTTGCCCAAGTTGCTGCCTCGCCCTGCTGAGTTGCCAACTCACCATTGCCGGTGACTGGCCTTTCCCAGGTGGCATTATGGGGTCTTTGCCACGGGTTACCTTTAACTCGTGTGGGGGCAGGTGTTTCGAAGGGGACCCCTGCTGCCCCTTTCTCCTGTACCGCGGGGAGAGAGGGAGTGGGGGTTGGCAGAGCTCCCCTTTGAGAGCCCCCGTAATGGGTTCCGTGATCAAATGTAGAGCAGAGACACAGGGTAAAAGAAAGGCAAAGCAGACTGTACTTTCTTGTGGGACGTCTCAAAGCCTAGATGTGCTAGTGGGAACTGTGGGTCTCTAAGCAGTGGGATAGAGTACGCAGTCTTTCCCCAAAGCACTGAACATGGAGCCCCTGCCCGTTCAAAACATGGTGACTGGCTGGTGTTGCACAGAGCAGACACGGGAGGAAACGGGCCCCGTGGCACGTGCCGGGTGCCACCAGCCAGGGCCACAGCCCAGGGCGTACTTAGCAACGGCACAGTTCCCTCCTGCAGTCGGACTTCTCCAGCATGACTGACACAAAAACAAAGACTGAAGTAGGAGCTGGCTGGGATCCCAGAGAACCTCTGGCCCCTTGGTCAGTGACTGAACTGGGGTTTGAGCCCAGGGTTTCCAGCTTTGGGGGGAGGGGCGGGGTCTTTGAAAAATGCCCACAGGCAGCTTCAGGGCACCGTTTCCGCGGAAGTCCAGCGGCCATTGCGGTGCTGTCGCTGCCCGTCCACCCCGCCCTCTGGCCACTCTGGTTCTCATCTTCTCCCTCCCCATCCTCCTTTCGCTCTGCAGGGGGACGCGGGCGTCACTGGCCGTAAGATCATCGTGGACACCTATGGCGGCTGGGGGGCACACGGCGGAGGGGCCTTCTCTGGGAAGGACTACACCAAAGTGGACCGCTCGGCGGCGTACGCGGCCCGCTGGGTGGCCAAGTCCCTGGTGAAAGCGGGGCTCTGCCGGAGAGTGCTCGTGCAGGTGGGTGGGCCCCCCTCTGACCACCCCATCTTGGCCCCGGGGCGGGGGGACATGCTGGCCTGGTAGGAAGCCCACACACTCTGCCAAGGGCTCTAGGGCACGTATCCTGAAAACCGGAGGGAGGGGGAAAGAATCTTCAAGGAGACAGGAAGATAGAGAAAGTGCTGCTCACTGTGAAGATGGTGGGGACTTTTCCAGGCAGACAAGGTTGGGGAGCATGTTGGGCAAGTGATGGGTGGTTCCAGCTGCCCCTCCCTGAGGACATTTACACAGAGGCTTCTGTCCCTGACCCTGCTCTCTTCTGGAAGGTTTCCTACGCCATTGGTGTGGCTGAGCCACTGTCCATTTCCATCTTCACCTACGGAACCTCTCAGAAGACCGAGAGAGAGCTGCTAGATGTGGTCAATAAGAACTTCGACCTTCGGCCTGGGGTCATTGTCAGGTAAAAGTGCCGCCCCATTGCCACCAATAGGCCCTTCCTCCTCCCTCACTCAAGGGCTCCGTTCCACTGGAAGGGAAATGGAAGGACTTTCAGCCTCCCCAAAGCAGGAGGGCCCCGAGACTCCTGGCCCAGCACGACACACAGCCCAAATGCAGGATGCCTGCTTTCCAGCCGCAGGAGGCTGGCCCAGAGACACTGACTCCAGTGGGGCCATCTCTGAGCAGGTTGGGGGTCATAGGAAAGTAGTGGTAAGGCCAAATGCTGAGAAGTGAGCCAGCACGTCTAGTCCCATCTACCCTTGTTTCCAATGCCGTCCCTGCTTTCTGGAGCTTGGCGATGTTGTAGGTCTGTGCCAGGCCAGTGAGTGGAGAGGAGAGGAGTGAGGCACGGTGAGACCAGAGTTCAGATTCTGGGTCCTGGGTGTGTGTGTCTGAGCCTGTCTCCTAAGGGCCAGTGACAGTCATCTCAGAAGGTGTGGTGTGGCTCAGACAGGAAGTTTATGGGAAACGGCTCTGAGTGGGGGATGCGCCATGCAAAGACCATCACACTCTCTTAATCACTCCTGTGCTCAACATTCAGAGAAACTCTGCTCCTTTTCCATCTAAAATGACCCTTTCCTCTGCTGACTGTGCAGGGACTTGGATTTGAAGAAGCCCATCTACCAGAAGACGGCGTGCTATGGCCATTTCGGAAGAAGCGAGTTCCCGTGGGAAATTCCCAAGAAGCTTGTGTTTTAGAGCTGGTGGGAGCAGGGCCTGGCTTGGCCCTGGAGGCGCTTGGGTGGCCTGGTTCCTCTTCTTCAGGATCCCAGCTCTCCCATGTCCCAGACCCAGGGCCCTGACTGCCCCCCTCTGCCCTCTCCTGGGCCAAGCCACACCCCCAGGGTTAGCCCTGCGCATCACTGTGAATGGCAGGAGGCTTGCTGGTGCTGGGGGTCACGCCTCCTCAGGAGGGTAGTCACAATGTTCCCCTGCTTTTCCCTCAGATCAAGGCCATGGTCATTTAGTGGAAAAACCACCCCTGTCAAGAGCAAATCCCCTCACTCACCTCCCCCGTGAGCAGTCCGCTCCTCCCTCACCAATCTCAGGGATCCTGGGTGTGCCGGGTCTGCCCTTCACATCTGTGGCCTGTGCCCGGAGCTAGGGCCTTCACAGAGGCCGCCCGGACTAGACACGGGGCCGGGGTAGGAGCAGGGGCTGACCTGTCCTAAGCAAATACAAATGTGTGAGGCACGGAGCTAATTACTGATCTCATTTCTTCTTCACTGCAACATGATGAGGTAACACCTCAATCCCCCTTCTATAGGGGGAAACTGAGGCACAGACTACCTAGGTAACTTTCCCAAGGTCCCACAGCCACACGTGGCAGGACCTAGACACAGTTCAGGAGCTCTGACTCAGGAACCCGTATGCCCCCCAGCCCCGTTCCCATGTCATGACAGATGCAGGCCGAGTGATGCCAAAACAGATTTGAGAGGAAGCCATGTGACCTCTGCCCTGAAGACCCCAGGTTGCTGGGATTAGGGGATTAACTCCTGGCTCTTGGTGAGCCCTGGGCAGTGATACGCAAAGTCAGGACAGAGAAGCAGCTTGTCCTAGCTCAGGTGGCCAGCCCCTTAGGGCACCAGAACCCTGTGTCCTTCAAGTCCTCCCTCTCTCCGGCCTCGTTATCTGAGTGCTGTTAGAACGAGTGGGAGAGCCCCTCAGATGCCCCTTCCAGAGAGGCCAGTTGTGAGGCCCAAACATCTGATGTTAAATAGTGACCCAGGTGGCAGGGCTGAACTCCCAGTGGTAGACAAGTTGGCTGGGATGTCATGAGGAAATCCTGCCTTTGCCCGGTGGCTTCTGGGCCACGGTACCCACGGGACCTGAATGGTCCTCGGTGTGCTAGGGTCTTGGAAGCTGCACATTCACCGGCCTTTCCATCCCTGGCCAGCACTACCTACCCCACCTGTCCTCAGCCTGGGCCTCTGACAGCAGCGTCTCTGCCTTCTCCCTAGCTGCCTAGACCGCAGGCTTGGGTGGGGGTCTCCACGGGTCCCAAGAGAACATTGGAGACTGGGCATCTTTCCAGGGCGTGTGGTGCTGGTTCTGGCTGGACGGGCAGCCCACGAAGCCTCATCCGGGGAGCAGACAGCCTGCATCTGGGCTCTAGGCCTGAAGCACAAAGACCCGAGGCTCTTCTCTTTCCGTCAGAGAAAAGGCAGCTCTTCCGGGAAGGAAAAAGAAGCCCTGATTCGCATCTAAGCCTAGAGCTTGTGTCCACCCTGGAGGCTCTGGTGTGTCTGCGGGCACTGGTCACCCAGCAAGTCTCAAGCTCCTGCCAAGAGAGGGAGGCCCGGGTTTGTGGGCGGTGAGTTCCTCTCACGGGGGCCATGTTGGAAGTGAAAATTCATGATTGTATACTTTCCCCACCCCCCTAGAGAAACAAGGTCTTTTTGGGGGTCAACATTGTTTGTAAGAATCTAGAACCTTTGTTAATAGTCCCTACTAGGACAGGATAAATAAAACGGAATAAACAGTCCTTCAGTGAATCAAACTGAAGGAACAACTACTCTATGCTTAGTTTTTGTCTGCAAACCTCCAGACACCGCACCTCTGAGGAGCACCCCCCAGCCCCCAGCAAAGGGGGGACCCCCTGCTTTGTGTTCCCCCACCCAGGGCCCCCCGGTCCTGTCTGCGTGGGCTTCTCCAGCACAGAGTAAGGCTTCCTCATCCACCAGCGACTGCGTTGTCACCACGTTTCCGTATTTATTCCCCACCACACTCCACTGAGTTTCACGGGGGAGAACCTGAGGCCCAGAGAGTGAGGAACGTGACCCAGGCACGCCGCTGGCAAGTGCCTCCCCAGTCTCCCAGGTGCGCACTCTCCATCACCGGGAGCTACCGCCCTGGGGCCCTGGTCTGCCCTCCCTGAGAATTATCCGCAGCTAGACTGTCCTGAGGGGGGCGCTCGGGCCGTGTTGTCATTGGCTGAATCACTGAAGTCAAATGAAGGGAGTGAAGGAGGGTTGTGGCCTGCAGAGAGATGAGCCAGACCTGTAAACGGCTTTAAAGGAGCACATCTCCCTTCACACACCGTGTGAGGAGAACTAACAGGTGACATTTGTATTAGCAGACTGGGAGCAGAAGCCCCCGGAAAGGCAGTCCTGAGGGTGGGTGCAGCGGGGGGTGGGGGGGGACTTCCTGCACTGTGTCCTACAAGCAGGCTGTGGGGAGAGGACCCCATCCAGAGAAGCATCCAGGTCCCGGCTGAGGGGAAGCCACGTGAGGAGGCTTTGAGACGGGCTGGTCCGGTGCCGGGAAGGGCAGAATTGCGGCAGAGACCTGGGAATGCAGCAGCGAGGCGGAGAAAGCCAAAGGGAGGCTTCAGGGGTCCAGTGACTTCAGCGTGTGGAAGTGGGTGGCGGCTGGGAAAAGGAGAGGCATTAAGAAGATGTAAATACAGCCATATCCCTCACCCTAACTTGTAATCCATTGGTACCTCTAATACATGCTGAATAAAGTTCAGTGTGCATGACTAAGCTGTCACTGTTCCACGTACCTGCCCAGTGTCGCTCTGCCCGCCCTCATTCTGGGCTCCACTCCCCACCACCACAGTCCAGACTCCCCAGCTTCTATGGCTTCCTGGAACAGACCCAGCTCATTCTCACCTCAGGACCTTTGCACATGCCATTCTAGCTGTGACTCCCTTCTCCTGTCTTTAAATGGAATCTTCATCTCATCCCATACGTTTCAGATGAAAGTTCTGTCTTCTGAAAAGCCCCTTCCTTGGTAACCTCCCATTTGTACTCCCATTTTTAGTATCTTGTTCAGAGTCTAACACAATGTGTAAATATGTATTTCCTTGTTTAAACCTCCTTGGGGCCCACCCCCCTCATGATTCCTTTCACACCTACACAGCCTCCCTTCTCATCACATAGTGGTACCTCTAAGTCCTTCCAACTGCAGTTTACAAGTCACTCTCCAGAAAGACACTCTCAAACACCCTCCATGAATTACGCCCACCGCCATCTTTATCTCCTACCAGGTTTCAAAGGCTGTCATGCTTTATGGATGTCAGTACTTGCTTGTTCATACCTGTTGCCCCCACAGGACTGAGAATTCTTGAGGTTTTACCTTGTCTTTCCATTTGTCACTTCATACCTGGATCCAGGGCGGGGCTCGGCACAGAGGGGGAGCTCAATGTAGGTCTAGCAGAGAATGGATTCTAGGTGTGTCCATCTCTCCTGCACCCTGAGCCCCACCTTAGCAAAGGGATTTTGGAAGAAATGAGAATCCTACTTGCCCTCTGGCTGGTTCTGTACCAGGCTCAGGTGCCCAGAGATATAAATTACAATTATCCAACAAAACTTTTTTTTAAAGCACTCCTTAAAGTGTAGTGCTGTGACTGTGAGGACTTCTTTTTTATTTTTGTTTAAGATTTTGTTTATTATTGGACAGAGAGCACACACAGGGGAAGCAGGAGAGGGAGAAGCAGGGAGCCTGATGTGGGACTTGATTCCAGGACGCTGTGATCATGACCTGAGTCGAAGGCAGACGCTTAACCCACTGAGCCACCCAGGTGCCCCATGTGAAGACTTCTATGATAGTCACTTGGCATTTTAATTTTTCAACACGAGATGTGGATGTGGGATGACAAGATGACAAACCCTATTTTCCACAGAGATGCCAGAGGAAGGTGACCCTGGGCAGGGAGGCACTCAGGAGGCGTGTATTGAGGATGGGGAAGAGGGAGCTTGGTCTGAAAGGGGTTTTGGAGTTGGCAGAGGATGGAGAAGTAGGGAAATGAGAATTAGAAAGAATTAGCTTCTCAGCAGTGGTTGGTTGGGGTGAAAATCTTGGGGAGAGAACTTTAGAAGAAATTTTGCCTGTGACAAATTCCCTGGAGTACGTGTGACCCAGGCACAGTGTAACAAGCAGTGTGACACAATAGCCAAGATATGGAAACAACCTTAAGTGTCCATCGACAGACAAATGGATAAAGAAGATGTGGTACAGATATACAATGGAATATTATTCAGCCATGAGGAAGAAGGACATCCTACACATTTGCATCAACTTGGATGAACCTTAAGGGCATTATGCTAAGATAAGTCAGGCAGGGGCACCTGGGTGGCTCAGTAGGTTAAGCATCCAACTCTTGGCTTCAGCTCAGATCATGATCTTGGGGTCGTGAGATCGAGCTCCATCCACTCAGCAGGGAGTCTGCTTGAGATTCTCTCTCTCTCTCCCTCTGCCCCTCCTCCCGCTCAGGCACTCTCTCTCACATAAATAAATAAAATCTTAAAAAGAAAGTTGAAGTCAGGCAGAGAAAGACAAATGCTCTATGATGTCACTTGATGTGGAATCGTAAAACACCAAACTCGTAGAAACAGAAGAGTGGCTGCCAGGAGCTGTAGGGTGGGGGAAATGGGGGAGACGTTGGTCAAATGGTACAAACTTCCAGTTAAAAGATGAGTGTGTTCTAGGGATCTATTGCACAGCAGGGTGATTGTAGCCAGGAATACGGCATCGTGTCCTTGGAAGTTGCTAAGAGACTAAATCTTAAGTGTTCTCACCACAATCATGGAAATGGTAATTAGGGGATGTGTTGGAGACATTAACTACAGTGGTGATCACTTCGCAATATTTGGATGAATTCATTGCACATGCCATTCTAGCTGTGACTCCCTTCTCCTGTCTTTAAATGGAATCTTCATCTCATCCCATACGTTTCAGATGAAAGTTCTGTCTTCTGAAAAGCCCCTTCCTTGGTAACCTCCCATTTGTACTCCCATTTTTAGTATCTTGTTCAGAGTCTAACACAATGTGTAAATATGTATTTCCTTGTTTAAACCTCCTTGGGGCCCACCCCCCTCATGATTCCTTTCACACCTACACAGCCTCCCTTCTCATCACATAGTGGTACCTCTAAGTCCTTCCAACTGCAGTTTACAAGTCACTCTCCAGAAAGACACTCTCAAACACCCTCCATGAATTACGCCCACCGCCATCTTTATCTCCTACCAGGTTTCAAAGGCTGTCATGCTTTATGGATGTCAGTACTTGCTTGTTCATACCTGTTGCCCCCACAGGACTGAGAATTCTTGAGGTTTTACCTTGTCTTTCCATTTGTCACTTCATACCTGGATCCAGGGCGGGGCTCGGCACAGAGGGGGAGCTCAATGTAGGTCTAGCAGAGAATGGATTCTAGGTGTGTCCATCTCTCCTGCACCCTGAGCCCCACCTTAGCAAAGGGATTTTGGAAGAAATGAGAATCCTACTTGCCCTCTGGCTGGTTCTGTACCAGGCTCAGGTGCCCAGAGATATAAATTACAATTATCCAACAAAACTTTTTTTTAAAGCACTCCTTAAAGTGTAGTGCTGTGACTGTGAGGACTTCTTTTTTATTTTTGTTTAAGATTTTGTTTATTATTGGACAGAGAGCACACACAGGGGAAGCAGGAGAGGGAGAAGCAGGGAGCCTGATGTGGGACTTGATTCCAGGACGCTGTGATCATGACCTGAGTCGAAGGCAGACGCTTAACCCACTGAGCCACCCAGGCGCCCCATGTGAAGATGTCTATGATAGTCACTTGGCATTTTAATTTTTCAACACGAGATGTGGATGTGGGATGACAAGATGACAAACCCTATTTTCCACAGAGATGCCAGAGGAAGGTGACCCTGGGCAGGGAGGCACTCAGGAGGCGTGTATTGAGGATGGGGAGGAGGGAGCTTGGTCTGAAAGGGGTTTTGGAGTTGGCAGAGGATGGAGAAGTAGGGAAATGAGAATTAGAAAGAATTAGCTTCTCAGCAGTGGTTGGTTGGGGTGAAAATCTTGGGGAGAGAACTTTAGAAGAAATTTTGCCTGTGACAAATTCCCTGGAGTACGTGTGACCCAGGCACAGTGTAACAAGCAGTGTGACACAATAGCCAAGATATGGAAACAACCTTAAGTGTCCATCGACAGACAAATGGATAAAGAAGATGTGGTACAGATATACAATGGAATATTATTCAGCCATGAGGAAGAAGGACATCCTACACATTTGCATCAACTTGGATGAACCTTAAGGGCATTATGCTAAGATAAGTCAGGCAGGGGCACCTGGGTGGCTCAGTAGGTTAAGCATCCAACTCTTGGCTTCAGCTCAGATCATGATCTTGGGGTCGTGAGATCGAGCTCCATGTCAGGCTCCCCACTCAGCAGGGAGTCTGCTTGAGATTCTCTCTCTCTCTCCCTCTGCCCCTCCTCCCGCTCAGGCACTCTCTCTCACATAAATAAATAAAATCTTAAAAAGAAAGTTGAAGTCAGGCAGAGAAAGACAAATGCTCTATGATGTCACTTGATGTGGAATCGTAAAACACCAAACTCGTAGAAACAGAAGAGTGGCTGCCAGGAGCTGTAGGGTGGGGGAAATGGGGGAGACGTTGGTCAAATGGTACAAACTTCCAGTTAAAAGATGAGTGTGTTCTAGGGATCTATTGCACAGCAGGGTGATTGTAGCCAGGAATACGGCATCGTGTCCTTGGAAGTTGCTAAGAGACTAAATCTTAAGTGTTCTCACCACAATCATGGAAATGGTAATTAGGGGATGTGTTGGAGACATTAACTACAGTGGTGATCACTTCGCAATATTTGGATGAATTCAATCAGCACATTGTATACCTTAAACTTACACAATGTTACATGTCCATTAGAGCTGAATAAAGCTGCGGGGAAAAAGCAGTGTGACAGACACCTGGTCCCTGGGCTGTGAGGTCTCCTGCTTTCTTACCATGACACCTTCCTGAGAGAGTTTTTGAGGAAGTAAAGGAAAGGGGCTGTGTTCTGGGTGCAGTTCATGGCAGCCCTAGAGGCAGAAAAATGTGGGTTAGGTAAATAATTCAGTGGGAAGCAGAAAACAACCCCAGGAAATGGGAGTGTTTGCAACACCAATCTGCTTCAAGGAGGGTGCTGAGGGTCCCCTAAAATAAGGCAGTTGCACACGAGCCATTTGACGTGGCTCTCACAGGACAATGTGAAACTCAGAAGTTGTAAGGGAAATAACTCGCCAAATCTGATTTCATAAAAATGAGACTTTTGTGCATTGGGGGAGAAAACACAAAGGTTAAAGAGACATGATGAATGAAAAATACTTGCAATTTCAGTAGAATGGAATCAGATCAATAAGAAACAATAAAACCCCAGTGATGAATGGACAAACTGTAAGGACAGGAGCAAACAGATGTCATGAAGAAACAAGAAAAACCACAAGAAATGAAAGCTGCTCATCTCCACGTTTCAAGAAATTAAAAAAAAAAAACTTTCTAAAAAAGTGCAATATTGTATTTAGGCAAACAGCTGAAAATTTAAAAAATTCTTCAACTCCAGACCTGGCATCCGTGTAAAGAAAGGGGCATTCCCAAATACAGCATGACTCGGTACGAACATTCTGGAGGGAACTTTGGCTCTTTATTCTGAAAATGTAAATGTCATGTTCCCTTGGTTTGGGTCAGAGGTTCCACAAAGATAGGGTAGGAATGCTGTGCATGACAGGGTGGGCCGGGTGGTCATGCCCTGGGCTGAGGAGGGCAGGAGGGCGAGGCTGGCGTGTGCTGAATCTGGGTGAAGGTGGTGGGGGGACTCCCGGAAAAGCCCAGGTCTGTTCTTGTCCACCTAAAAGCAGGGCTCCCCTCCTCTCACCCAGGCCGAAGGGGCTACCTCTGGGGTGTTTGTGGGAGCCCCCACAGGATGACCCTGGGACACGGGGGGCTGGGAGGAGTTCCAGTCTTCACAAGCCATGGCTGCAACTCCTGAGCCAGTCCTGGCAGCCTGAGAGGACGATTCAGATCCCCAAGTTGCAGAGGAGGAAGCCGAGGCCCAGGCAGGTGAGGTAACTTCTGAGGGGCCCCACCCAGCCCCAGGCCACATCCCGCTGCTCCTCCCAGGGTTGTGAGGGTCCTGAGTTCCAACGCTCCCCCTTAGTTATGAACTGCTCTTGTTCTCCAGAAGGAGGGCCAGCTTGGGACCTCAGCTCTGCCCAGGCTTCCTGGAGGTCCCTCTGGGAAGAGTAGGGGGTTCCCAGCCTCTCCCTGAGTCCCCTGCCCCACCCCTCACCTCCATGGCTCCTGACTACAACCACCGGCACCTGCTTCCGTCCTGACAGGACGTTGGATGGGGTGGGCTGGAGGCCTCTTTACGATTATAGATGACCTAGGGCTAAGCGGGCTATTTTCATCCTTGAGCTAAGGGACCCCTAGGACAGCTGCAGAGGGCGGATCTTGGCCAGGGCTGTCCCCCAGTACTTCCAGGGAGGCTGGGCCCCTCCCCAGAGGTGCTGCTGTTCCCTCCACCTCCTTGTACCGAGCTCGGAAAGGTAGCTCTGCACATTCTCCCAGGAGGGAGGGAGGAAAGAAGAGCATCACATAATTAGCTCTTGGACTTTGGCAACAAAACCTTCAGAGTTTCTGACTTCTAAGATATTTTGATTTGTTTCGATCTCATTTCTGTTTCTTTGCTTTCCTTGTGTTGCATTTCCCATTTCTAATTTTCTGAGCTGCACATTGGTTCCAGTGGCTTCTAGATCCAAACTTTACTCAAAACGGAGTTGTGAAATTTCCACACGGTTTTTTGTCCTTCAATTTTTTCACTTGTGTCTAGTTTCATCGACAGGCAATTATAGAGAATCCTCTCTGTTATTGGTACTTTTCAAAAAATGTTGGGGTTTTCACTGTAGTCCAAAACGAAGTGTTATGTTGTCACCTGATGTTATCAGGGTGTAGATTTTCATTGACTTTATTTTGTTAAATACTTAAAATTATATATATTTTATATTATGTAATTTAGATATTTCCGTGGACAAGAATTTTAAGCTTTCCTTAGGATGCAACGGGCAAGAGAGGAGAACAATAATGTGTGAATTCTAAGGAATGGTAAACGAAGGCTTTGTCTTTCCTTCTTCCCTCCCTCCCTCCCTTTCTCTTGTCCTCCTTCTCTTCCTCTTTTCCTTCTTCCTTGTCTTTCAAGTCCCCTGGGCACTGGGGACATGGACCGAGGAGTCCCGCGATTACATGCGGGCGTGTGCTCACCACACGGCAGTGAGAGGAAGGACTTTCCAGGCGGAGGGAACGGTGTGCGCACAGGATGGGGTGGGTCCACTGGGACTGTAGAAGCTGAGGTTTCAGAGTAAAGGTGCAGGGGCCAGGGTGGGGTGGAGGGTGTGTGACTTCACTGTTCCTGTCCTCCCCTCTGTCCCTCTGTAATGATGGTCCGCCCTGGTTACCAGGTGCAGCTTTGGCTCTGGGCAGAAGCCCTGTTTCCTCAGTGTAGTGACCCTGCTGGCCGTGGTGACCACGGGGGCTCTTTGTCAGCCCGGAGAGCGAGGCTATTAGAGCAGTGAACCGGGAGATGCTGTGGAGTTCCGTGACAGAAGGACGTTACGACATGAGACCAAGTCTTGCTCTCTCTAGATTTCAGTGGGAGACGGTGGAGGGTGTTGTGGTAGGTGCCCTGGTCATCGTTCTCTTGTTTTTCACAGACTTGTTCCGCCAGTGACAGAGAGACACTGTGCCCAGAGAGATGAGGAACACGCCGGTAGCAGTTCCGCATGAGTTCTAGAAAAATGTTTTGCCCTGGGGATAGAAGGAGACAAAGGCCCAGAGCTATCTGATGTCCTGGACATGTATGTCTGAAATGGTGTGGAGCGACCAAAAGTGGTTCAAAGATCTTGAAGAAACATGGAAAGAACGGTGTCTTCTTCTCAGAATCAGATTCCGTCCCTTGAACTAGAAGTTCATGGTGGTTAGTTCAGAGTATTTATAGGAGGTTCAGAGAAACCCCATCACCTCCAGACGGGAGGTCGGACTTGAGCCCAAGAGCAATGAAGACGGTGATGAAACCAGAGCTTCTAGACGTGGGTGCTCGCGCGTCTCGTGGTGTAGGCAGGGTATCTGTCGAGGAGCAGGTGCCCCCTGCCACTGAGCCCCCCTGTGGCTGCCAGGCCATCCCGGGGCCCCTGTTCTTGCTCCATTCCCAAAAGCTGTGTTTCCAGTATTTTAGTCAATAGTGGTTACTTAAATTATTCTCATAATGTCTAGAAAATACAAGGAGTTAAATTTAATGGGTTGACCTAATTCGCTATTTCTTCAACAACATGCTATCGTGTGAGAGCGATTCAGCCACCGGAGACATTAGAAGTATCAGAATACTTTCTCTCTGCTGATGCTTCTCTCTTACATGTGGAGGGTATGGTAGGAGGGGGTTTTCTTCCGTCCTTTTCCTCCAGGAAACCTGGGGGAATCCCGGAGCTGGCTTCCCACGGATGCGGATTGTCGAGCACGACGTTCAAGGAAGAGTTCTTGAGACATTTCACGGTTCAGAAGGGTGCCTTTCATTATGGCACAGGGACAGGGCCCGTGGGCAGAAAGAGCTGCACTGCGATTGTGACGAGTGACTGGTTCTATACTTTTTTGTTAGTGGGGATTAGGGATAAGGGAAGTCTCAAAGGAATTTCTGTATGCCGAAAGTCTTTCTACAGCACCTGGAGGTCTGGCTATTGTTGAAGTTGTGTTTAGTCTAATGAAACATCAACATTAAGGCAGCCATGAGTTCCTGGGGGCATGTCACGTTCTGCATGTCTCAGGTGTTTTCAATGGGCTGCAAGTTGTAAGATTGAATTTTAGCTCCATTTCTCTTGCCTTTGTTCTCCTCGTCCCCACGAGGGGTCGCCATCCTCCTTGTCCTCCCTTGTCCAGAAAACGGAAATGCACTACCTCCTGGCTTCACTGGGCCTGCGGCGTGCCCCTGCGGCTGCAAACCCTGAATCACCATGTAATTAATCTCTTGTTTTGTTCAAATGTGGTCGTTTAAGATTTTATTCGCTTATTTTCGAGAGAGAGTGGGGTGAGGGGCAGAGAGAGAGAGAATCTCAAGCAGACTCCCCACTGAGTGCAGAGCCCAATGCGGGGCTCGATCCCACCACCCATGAGATCACAACCTGAGCCGAAACCAAGAGCCGGATACTCAACCAGCTGAGCCACTCAGGCGCCCCCAGATGTGATTTTGACTATTATATATTTGTTTTTATTTTTTAGAAAAGCCTCTGTTTGAGTAAGTATTGATCTGTGACAAGAGGACGGTGGAGGTTACTTCATGGTCTCCATAAACAGTAGCTGATGAGAGGATGCCTGGGCCCTGCTGATTGCACGGAGGGCATGTGTGTGGAGTGAGGGGCCCAGGGGCACTCCTGGTGGTCTGGGCCCAACAGGGCTACTGCCTCCTTATTATCAGGGCCCTGGCCATGGTTGAACTGAGCTCAGCTACTCAAGGCAACAAAGGTGAGCACAGGCTGGGATTCTCAGCTCTGCCCTACTTCTCCAGGTAGAGAGAAATCTGAGCGACTGGGGCCCTCAGTCTTTTCATCTAGGGTGGAGAGGCTGCCCTAGCGTCACCGCCATCTGTACAATACATGTGCCAAGGACCTTGGGGGCAGCCTGTGCCAAGCTCTGCAGTTGCGGGACTGGGGGCGGGGTATGCCCAGCAGGCCAGCTGAGCCAGGATCAAGCATGTCCAAGGCTGGTTGTGGATTATGGCCAAAGAGCAAAGCTGGAGCCTCTGGGTGATACGGTAAGCAGTCCTGGGACCTGGGGCTTGGACAAGGGTAACAGTCCCGGCAGAGCCTGTCCAGGGCTTAATCCACAGCCATGGGCATTGTGAGCAGAGAATGCGCTGGGTTCTTCAGAGAAACCATGCTTCAGATACTCTGGGGTCAGCTGGACAAATGTTTGAACCAGGTTCTAGAACCTCCAGGCTGTGCCAGCTCTGGCGAGTTATGGAACATCTGAGCCTGCTTCCTCCTCTGTTATAGGGAGTGAAGATGGACCCTTCCTTCCAGTGAGTCTGGGAGACATGTGATAGAGGAAAAGGTCTAGCTAGACCCTGGTACCTGGCAGTGGCTTGGGAAAGGGCAGTGGTTGATGCTACGCTTCTCCAGGGATGTAAGACTGAGCCATCCTCTGTGGGCAGATACGGCACAGCCGGAAGAACCCTGACTGAGGGCGGCACACAGGGCAAATTCTCAGACTAGGACATGTGAAAAGCGGGGGATGCAGGAGAGGATTCACGTGGATAGACCCTGGGGGAGTCAGAGCATCAAACTGTGGCTCCTGGTCTGTCGTGGAGCCTGAACAAAGTAGCCCTCTGTGAAGCTGGAATGAATGACCAGACAGTTGTCTGCACATCTTCCGTTGGGTGCAGTTTTTCATGCTGCCACCAGAGGACACCAGAGGACAAAGTGGGCTCACACTCGACCTGGGGGATAAAGGATTTCTTCTGGGGGTTCTGTGTGTTCCAGGGGGGATGATGAGGCTCAGGTCTCAGGGACCCCCCTCCCTCACCACGGAACAAGAGGCCTTTCAGAGCCCGTGAGAGGNCAGAACGCTCTTCCCCACATTCCATCTCTCTAGAACAGGACAGTCCTGTTGAGACAGATTTCTCAGGGCTTTGGTGTGCTTGCGCCCCCTCTTTTCTCAGGGAGTGCTTCCCATTTGTTCTTTGTTAGGGGATTATTTTTCTCAGGGGGCAGGATCATGCACGTGACTGCTATCCCATGCAGGGCTCGCAGCCAACGTCTGTCGGCCAGGAGCTGTCTTTAAGCCCATTTTAAAGGTTGGCACCTGGGTGGCTCAGTCGGATGAGGATCTGAACGGCTCTTGGTTTCGGTTCAGGTCATGATCTCAGGGTTGTGGGATCGAACCCCGCATCGGGCTCCACACTCAGCAGGGAGTCTGCTTGAGATTCTCTCTCTCCCTCTGCCCTTCTCCCCCTAAAACAAATAAATAAATCTTAACCAAAAAATAAAGGTATAAAAACGGAGTCCCATGGCAGGGTCATCATTATCAGTAAGAAGCAGAACCCCAGCTGAGCATGGGGTGGAATTCAGCGTGTGTGTGCATCCTCCGTGCGCCCCCTCCCCCCCCCCACCTTGTATNATAACGGCTGGTGCCCTTGATGGGAGAGGGGGAGGGATGGCTGGGCCCTCGGGGGTGGGGAGAAGAGGTGGCTGGCATCAGGCTCTGATGAACGGGGAAAAGTTATGTCTGGGTCTCAAATACTTAACTCCTCTTATGGGGGGGAAAGTTGCAGACTTGGAAGCCAATCCTTGCACGAAGGCTCCAGGACCCTACTGTTTGAGGACGGCAACCCATGTCCCCACCTCTCACTCATGGGGTTCTATAATCCCTGTTCAGGATTGATCTGTCCACCCTGACCACAGGTGGCTGTAGCTGGCTGTGGGCCCCATGACACATAGAGTGAGGTGACCTCTCTATTGTTCCTGAGCAAGAGGGAAGCTCAGAGTAGCCTGCTGGCATCCTTTGTTACACACACACACCCACACACACACACGCAAACACACTTGGACACAACCCCCAGCCAGATAGCTGTTCCAGTGCCGACACAGGCAGAGGCACACGTGGACAAACACACAGTCGATAGGATACGTACGTGTTCTCCACACGACCTGTAAGCTCCCAGACGTAAAAGTCACCCAGACATCAACACACATGCCCACAGGACGTGTCCTAGGGACAGCGCTGCTGAGTTGCCCGGATAAGGCTTTTTGGTGGCAGCACATGTGGCTCGTGGCTGGGGGCCCTGCAGGGGTCACCTGTGTTAGTTGCACTCCTAAAGGCCCACTCTGAAAGTCCCTCCAGGCCCGGCTCCTGGCCCCGTGGTGTGGGGCCCACGGCCCAGTGCGTCCGCTCAGGTCTCAGGTGGGGGCACAGCCGTGCTGCTTGGAGGCAGAGTCTGGCTCTAGCAGAGGATGGGGCCCGCCCGGAGGCTGCAGGGGCTGAGAGCCTCTGGCTCAGGCCATTTATGAAGCCTGCATTCAGCTTTTTGTATCTATATTCATATTCATATGTTTTATATTAACACCATTCCCCCAGAAAACCAAGGTGTTTTGGGTCAAAGTTGTTTCAGGTTAAGTGTTGATTTGAAGCTGGGGTCTTTTTTTTTTAAAGATTTTATTTATTTATCTGAGACAGAGAGAGTGAGGGAGAGAGAGAGAGAGAGGGAGACTGCGTGCACAAGAGGGTAAGGGTCAGAGGGAGAAGCAGACTTCCCTCTGAGCAGGGAGCCTGTTGCAGGACTCGATCCCAGCACTCCGAGATCATGACCTGAGCTGAAGGCAGACGCTTAGCTGACTGAGCTGCCCAGGCGCCCCCAGTCTTTGTGGTCCCCCCCCACCCGGGTCAGTGACTCACGGCTCTGACACCCCACCCCCAGGCCCTCTGGCATGAGTAGAAGGGAAAGCAGCTGTAACACGCAGCAGCGGGTGGTCCCAGAACATCCTGATTCAGAAAAATACAGATGCCAGGGAAGCCCTGCTCCCCGCCCCCCCCCCCCAAGCAGAGGGCGACCCTCGGGCAGGTGTGTGGGGACACGGTCCCTGTCGCTTTGGGCCTGTGAGTTAGACTTCCCCACACCAGTCGCTCTGGCAGGGTCTCGACCGGAATCTTCACCATTAAACACCCCTTCAGCCCAGTGAGGTGTAGTCTGGCTGCTGCCACTTTAGACATGAGGGTCTGAGTCTCCATGAGGCTTAGGGTCGTGCCCAAGGGCTGCTTTCTTCTCCAGAGCCTACTCTGTCCCCATGCACAGCCTGTCTCCATGCACAACCCCCCGTGTCTTTGTCTTTGTCCCGTTCTGCTGCCCCCTCCCTCCTGTGGCTTTTTGCACCCAGGCTGGAACTGGCAGGTACTTGAGAAACACTGGTGGAAGTGTGGACAACCGCACAGATGAAGGCCATCTGGTCTAGGAGGTTGGGTGGCACAGGACCAGGCTGTATTTGGGAATGAGAGTGGTGGAAATGGTCAAGCCTTCTCGAAATCTAATGTCTGGCCCTCACTTGACTGTTTCCCACAGGTCCTTGAATTGTGAGTACAGCAAAAAAAAGAGGTGACTCTTCCTTAGAAGATGATTTCCTTTAAGGTAGGCCCTTGGGATGTGACCCCAGAGGCTGGGCCAGAGCAGCCAGGGAGATGTTAAACACGCTGTCCCTGAGGCCACCGGGCTTGGGAGGGTGGCGACAGCAGCGGGGTCTCCGACCGGGCGTCAGAGCTGCCCCCGTGAACATCCTGGGTGGCAGCCATGTGGGGCTGTTACACTCTGTCCTCGATGCTTTCTTTCTCTCTTCCCCTGGTGAGGGAAAGGGGGCTTGGCCGAGGTGGACTCCAGATGCTGACCCGGCTGGTGGCCCGAGGGACCCTGTGCCGGGAGATGCCCCACTTCGGGCCTCGGAGGGAGGCCTCCAGCTGTGGGGTGGTGCTCTCAGTATGAAGGGTCCGAGGGGTGAGGGAGGGCCAGCCAAGGGTACCAGGAGTGCACGAGGGAGTGGCCAGTGGACTGGAGGCTCGGGGAGTCTGCGTCAGGGAGTCAAGTGAGGGCAGAGCTCCAGGAAAGGGGGCCACGGCCCGACGTGAGGTGATGCTGATGGCCCGTGCCCGGAGGCCTGGCCACTGCCCACTGACTCATCACCGGCCGGTCACTGGTGATATGGACAGGGGCACAGTAATTTAAAATGAGTGTTTATCTGGTTACTCCCACCTCTGATGCAATGAGCTCAGTTGTCCTTCCGAATAAAATCCAGGGAAGCTGCTCGCATTCTCAGCACACACCCATCCTCCGCAGGTGGCCATGAGTCCACGGTGCTGCCCGGGCTGCCGAGATTTTAGAAAGTCACTACTGGAAATGAATACAAACCATGGATAGAATTTAACATTTTCTGCTATCCACATGGAAACATATTTGAAAAAACACATGAAATTTAATGCTATTTAACTCACTACTTTCAAAATAGTATCGTTTGAGTGTATAACCCATATAAAATGATCGTAAATCACGTATTTTTCATGCATTTTTTTCTTCTTATTATTAGATCTTCAAAGTTTGGTGTGTGTTTTACACTTGGGGCCCAGCTCGGTTTGGACGGGCCAGCTCTCGTGCCCAGAGAGAACGCAGATTTTGTGCATTCACCGCGTTCTGTTTTCTTCCTCAGCACCCGTGAAGGGCTCATCCCTGTGCTTCGGCGCATTCCTAGGTTCCTTGCTGGGGACTTCCATGTCTTTCACTCCAGAGCGGACAACAGATGGCAAGGTTTCATTCAATCAAATATTCTAGAAGCTGATCTCAGAGGAGGAAGGTGTGTGTGGTGGAAGATGGGGGGAGGTGTCTGGGTTTTAAAAGAGGTTCTTGACAACAGTAATTTGGAGCTGAGGGTGCCCCCCCCCCCCCCCGATTGTGCCAGGTTCTTTGAGAAAGGGAATAGCTGTCGGGGGAAAGAACCGCTATCCACTCGAGTCCCTTCCATTAGTTACTCAGTAGCTAGCCACCTCCTTCCTCCGTCAGTCTATGTGGTGACTTCAAGATCTCCCAAGTCAAGGGGCTACGATCTCCCAAGTCTTGGTCAACACGGTGGGTGCCCTGCCCCAGACGGAGACTTATGCTGTCCAGCACTGCAGTCACCAGCCACACGTACCCAATGAGCACTTGAGCCTACCACTGAGCCTGCCAGAGCAGGGGAACGGGGAACATGCAAAGGGCTTGCCTGTGACTCTGAACCATGTGCCCGCCAACGTCACCATGGGCTCCAGAAGCAGGAGCCGGGAGGCCGGGGAGGGGATGGCGGTGGGCAGCTCAGGGGTGAGACGTGTCCCAGGACGCAGTTTGTCCTAGCTCCACCTGACCACCCCCCTCCTAAGCCGTGGCCTCTGTGCTGCCTGGAACCAGATGGCCCCCCTCCCAGAGCCGAAGAGGCTGTGGAGCTGGAAGGGCCCCAGGAAGGGGTCACATGGAGACATCCCTGTCTGGGGCTGATCGGCCTCCTTGCTCCCCTGGGGAAAGAGCGCAGCCTGCTGTGTTCTCTCGTGCTGGTGGGCATCTGGGGGATGGTGATGGTGGTACTGTGAACACGTCACCAGCCAGGACTGGGTCGAGGTCCAAGGGGGACAAGTCTCCCTTTGCCGCATGCCTCCAAGGGTGCCTGGGAAGGGCTCTCATCCGTCACTGCTGGGAAAGCTGGCGGGGGCGGGGGGGAGTGTCCCACCCCCTGAGATGTTAGCAGGTATCCTAAGTACCCCTCCACCTGAGTGCTCCGTGAGGGAAAGTTGCTGTGTAAACAAGGCAGCTGCTTCCTGACCGGCCCCTTCCCAGAGAGAGGCCCTTGTGACAGGTGGGTGGAGAGGAAGCCTGGTAGCCTGCGTGCATATAAATGGTGCTGCCCGCCTCTCCACTCCGACCTGAAGGCAGAGATCCACAGGGGCTCTGTGTGTATGGGTGAGTTCAGCCCCATCCCTGTGGCCTTACCCAGGGCCTGGGTTGCAGGCAGTGAGAGCCAGCCCAGCGGTCACAGGCATAACTAAGGGCCAGACTGGGAAGGAGGGGGACTCCCCGTGTACCACTGGGGGTTGTTCCCAGAATCATAACTATGGATGCAGAAAGGTGGGCTTGCAAATACCCTCGTTCTCCCCCGTGCTCCTCGGCCAGGCCCACTCTGCCTAGGGACTCAGTAGGGCCTGCCAGTGAGGAAGAGGACAGCCTATCAAGAGGAAGGGGACATCCCAGCAGTGGGGAGGGGAACCCCATTGTTTGTCCTGGTCATCTCTTATTTATCCTCAGGAACATGGTCCCTTAGGCCCCGCAAGGAGGGTAGCTGAGAGTGTGAGGACAGAGGGAGGGAGTGTTGCCATCCCCCCTCCCAACAGCCTGGGAGGGACAGGTCAGGATGGCCTCCAGGGCACAGAAGACAAGACAGGTGACGTGAGTTCCCATGGTCACACCTCGAGGTGTGAACAGAGACTGCATCAGAAGCCAGGCCCTCTGACTGTCCAGGTCCTCCTCCCCAGCCCTCGTACCACACCACCTCCAGCCACAGAGGTGGATCATGAGACCACGGATGATGCCAGGAGTTTCCAAGGACAAGCTGGGTCTTTCCCAAAGTCCTGTCCACACCTGCCCCGGCCCTCACGCTCAGCCAAGTGCCTGAATCTTGACAAAGCACAGCAGGGGAAAACCTCTGCAGACGCTTTGGATGAGCCAATAGCGTTCTTTCTGCAGGAGGAGTCTCTGGGACAGAAGCCATGTTGCTGCGCTCTGTGGCCCTCACCCTCACCTTGCTGATGGTTTCCGGCATGGAGTCCAATATGAAGGATGTCTGCATTGGCAGCCCCGGCATCCCGGGCACTCCTGGATCCCATGGCTTGCCGGGCAGAGATGGGAGAGATGGTGTCAAAGGAGACCCTGGGCCTCCAGGTACTGCCTGAGACCCTACCCTCAGCTGAGGGACAGTGGCCTGTTTCTGGGAGGCCCACCTGTCCAAGGCTCTGGGCTGGGTCCCATGGTCAGCAGGATGGCGGGGCGTGGTGGGGGTTGCCTGGGGGCCTCAGGCTAGAGCAGCCCTGGAGAGGTTACCCTCAAAGTGCCCACGGGGTGACAGGTGAGTCAGCTCAGCGGATAAGGGAGGTCCCTTCACATCAGCCCCAGCCCTGCTGTGGGTGATAAATACCACATCCATGTCCCCTTCTCTCTGCAGGCCCCATGGGTCCCCCTGGAGGAATGCCAGGCTGTCCTGGGCCTGAGGGGATGACCGGAGCCCCCGGCGTTGCTGGAGAGCGTGGAGAAAAGGGGGAGCCTGGTGAGAGGGGCCCTCCAGGTGAGCAGGACGGGGCAAGCGGGGCGGCAGCAACACGGGCACAGAGCCCATGTGACCAGTTACATGAGGGATGGCGGAGGGTCAGACAGAACCATGGAGGTCCCCACAGGCGTCCTGCTCAGCCTAAGTGAGAGAAGACGAGGCCGAGGAGAGGAGTCAGAGACGCCTGGGTAGTGGGCCACGGTGAGGGCTGGTGGGTGTCGGAAGCACTCCACGTGTCATGAGAGCTGATGGGCACACGCAGGGCGTCAGGTGTGGGATGCGGATGGTGCCGGGAGGCAGGAGGGCACTTCCTGGGGCTGAGGCACTGGGGATATTCTGAAAGGTGTACGGGCTTCTGTGGGGTCTAGGCAGATGATGGGCATGGGAGCCCCACGTACAGAGGGGAACCCCAGAGCTTGGAGCGGTGACCAAGGTCAATGAGGAGCGCGCGGAGAGAACCACGTGCTGTACCTCTCCGTCAAAGCAACTTCCTGCTTCAGGGTTTGAAATCCTGCTTCCCGGACAGCTGCCCACTATTGACTGAGCTGCTGGGTGGCAGGGGGGAGGAGTGGGGTTGAGGGAGGATGATGGATCAGGATCGGGGGTAGAGACCACGGTGAAAGCCTGTTCCGCCAGGCAGGTAAATGATTCCATGGCTCAGCCGGGCCAGAGAGAAAAGGACGGGTAGAGTTTTTGTCTTTGGTGGAGGGAGCGGGAGGGGACCTTGCCCTCAAACCAGAAAACCCCACAGGAGTGGGCAGACAGAGCCCCTAAAGGACAGGGCAAGAACGAAGGGCAGGTGGGGGCTCAGCAGGTGCAGGGCTGCATTGAAGAACAAGGGTGCAGGCCGTGTGGAGACACACCCCAGGGCCTGAGTAGTGGGTACGGACAAGTAAAGGGCAGAATGCCAGGCTTGCAGCCGCCATCAGGCCAGGCTGGCCACAAGTGGGGATCTTGGTTGGCTTGCCCCTGATCTTGGGTGCGAATCTCTTCACAGGGCTTCCAGCTTCTTTAGATGAGGAGCTCCAAACCACACTCTACAACTTCAGACATCAAATCCTGCAGGTCATGGGAGGTAAGGGGCTTCCCCAGGGCCTTATAGCACAGAGGGTTTCCCCTAAGTTCCCTCCATTCCCAACGTCGGGCTCCAGAACCTCGAGACTTGACAAGCAGGCATGGCTGTGCAGGTCTTGGGGGAAAAAGAACGATACTTCCCTTTCCTGATGTCTTTGAATGGCCCCGAGCAGACAGAGGAAGACACAGATCAGCTCCCTATGTCAGGGGAGTGTAAGTTCTCTGCGTATCTTGCTTTCTATTGAATCTCAGGAAATGGCAGTTTCTGGCACATCATCAATGGTCAATCAGTAATTGTGCAATGGGTGAACGAATGCATGGAATGATGAGAGCAGGGAGGGGTATTGAGGAAGACTCGGGTTGGCAGGGGAGGAGAGGCAGAGAGAGCACTAAGACAGGGAGCTCGAGCGAGAGACAGGGACTTCGAGCCGGAGTGGTCGGTGGCCTGACTGGGTTCCTCTGCTCCAGTCCTCAGCATGCAGGAGTCCATGCTGGTAGTGGGAGAGAAGGTCTTCTGCACCAACGGGCAGTCAGTTAATTTTGAGAACATTCAAGAGTTATGTGCCAGAGCAGGGGGCAGCATCGCTGTCCCGACCAGCCCAGAAGAGAATGAAGCCATTGCAAGCATCGTGAAGAAGTACAACACTTACGCCTACCTGGGCCTGATGGAGGGCCCCGACGCTGGAGACTTCCTCTACATGGACGGGGCCCCTGTGAATTACACCAACTGGTACCCAGGGGAGCCCAGGGGGTGGGGCAAGGAGAAGTGTGTGGAGATGTACACGGATGGGCAGTGGAATGACAAAAACTGCCTTCAGTACCGGCTGGCCATCTGTGAGTTCTGAGCAGGCCCCAGCCCCAGACAGATAGGGCCCTGCTTGCCGTCCAGCCTCTAGCCGGAGGATGCGGCTCATCTCTGAGATGCTACAGCTCCTTCCCTGCAAAATGTATTCGCGGCCCTTAGAGAGGGAGGCATTCTTAGCCACTCCGCTCCCTGGGCAGGCCCTGAATCCTCACCCCCATCATGAACCGGGAATCAGTCTGACATGTCCCCCCACCCCAGCCCCCTCTCAGCCCTGCCCTCCAGGCGCCACTGTCAACTTTGCCCTTGGGCAAGAGTCGGAAACTTCCTTCTTCCTCCTCTTGTCGGGTTCCTTCCTTGCTAGATGGCAGCAGTGAGGTCCTGGGTTGGAAGTTCCCTCCAAAATCACATACAAGGTGCCTGCTTCCTGGCCGCTGTCCTCTCACTCTGCAGACCACCCGCTGCCCAGCCTCAACCAGATTCGGCAGTTCTGGTCAAGCACAATGATAGAAGGGGGGGACCTCTGGGGAATTCCACCTGTGTGGAGCTAAGGACGCATTTGGGGTGATCTGGCAGCCTGGAGCCTCTGACGGCACACCCGGTGGGTGTCTCCGTGAAGTCAGAGGGCCGGGTGGTGCCTCGGCATGCTGGAGGTCAACCTAACCCTAATAATTGCCTTGAGTCTTGGGTTGCCTCTCAACGCCCTGACCGAAAAGCAGCCAGTCTACACCCCTAGGGAAGATCTCACCCCCGACCCCAGACATAATCCAAGTAACTTCCGGCTGATGGACGTGTCCCCACCCCATTTTGGATCTCAGTGGGGTGTTCACACCCCTCACCACACCACTGGCTGTTGATTGAGCATATAAATAGCGTATGTGCCAAGTCTCTGTGCCCAGAACCTTGCCAAGCACTTCTAATACGTCTTACGGAGTATGATTTAATCTTTACACAACGCCATGGGCCCAGCCTGATTTCCCCCCATGTTTCTATGAGGACACAAACTTAGAGAAGTTAAATGTCTTGAATTGTATTGCTTGGGGCAAGCGGCAGAAGCTGTATTCAAACCTATCTACCTGGACCTGAAATTCATGCTCATAACCACCTGGCCTCTTACCGGACAGAGGTGATTCAAGTGTAATAAATCATGACTGCGCTGGCATGAGTTTTCATTGCTTTGGTTTCATGAAACAAGACATTCCTGCACTTCTAGAAATCAAATTAACTCTGGCTCTGAGCCCCCACTTACCTGAAAAATGGAAAATTCGATCTCAGGTAATGCCTTCTTTGTTGGGTGGGAGGGGCAACCTGCTTTCCACCCTAAGCTGTACAGACGTATGGCAAGCCACAGAAAACATCTGGAAGAACAGCATCTGTGTTGATGGCCGGCATTACGATAACTCCCGAGCTAACTCCACATGGCTCTGTTGTGGGTGGTAATATCATGCCTTCCGTTTTCCATTTAGCCACCTGAATGTTTTCCGTAGCCCAAAGGTGGTGGCATCCAGGGCTCTGTCCCAGCCTCTGTGAGCCCCCTGAGTCTCAGGTCCGCATGGAAGGGGTCCAGTCCCCATGCCCCAGGGATGTGTGGGAGTAAGACCATGTCTCTCCTTGCTTGAGGAGGCAATGGGCACGTACGTGTCCCACCTCCAGAAAGGTCCCCCACCGTTACATCTTCAAATGCTCTCCCTCGCTGCGTATACTTCTTTTCTTGGACAAAAGGAAGCTCCGGCTCAAGTCCCACAAACCTTGGGAATGAGCAGGAATATTTCTCCACTTTCTCAAATGTGAAGTTTCAATCTGGCCACCCTGCCACGTGTGCTTAGGGCCCAGCATACACATTACTGAGCCTTCCCCAAAATGCAAAAGAGCAAAAACGGGAAGGGTATTTTCACTGTTTTATAGGTAAGCAATCTAAGCCTTTGATAATTGATGTCTTCTCATTTCTTATTCATTTTACTTTTATTTACTTTATGGTTTTATTTGCTATGGTTACTGTATCATTTTTATCCCTTTAAACTAATCATCCCTGGCTTATAAGGAAACTATTGATTTTTTTGTTATCTTATATACAACCATCTTTTGGGATTCTCATTTCCCCCCCAATATTTCCAGTATAATTGATTCTCTTATATATTGTAAATATTGTCTATGATTGAATTTACAAATGACAGAAATTTTGCCTGTTCCTTAAAATATTTATATTTCTTATATGTCATTCTTATCTCTTTATACGGGCCGAGAGCCCCTATACATTGTTGAAGACCCTCGATACATATCTTTTTGGGTACAAAGAGTATAATGGGAGCCATTGAATATGGTTTCTCCATTGAATATTTCACCATTGAAAATGTTGCTTGTAGGGGCACCTGGGTGGCGCAGTCGTTAAGCGTCTGCCTTCGGCTCAGGGCGTGATCCCAGCGTTCTGGAATCGAGCCCCACATCAGGCTTCTCTGGGGAGAGCCTGCTTCTTCCTCTCCCACTCCCCCTGCTTGTGTTCCCTCTCTCACTGGCTGTCTCTGTCAAATAAATAAATAAAATCTTAAAAAAAAAAGAATTAATAAAAAAAAAGGGGGGGGCGCCTGGGTGGCACAGCGGTTAAGCGTCTGCCTTCGGCTCAGGGCGTGATCCCGGCGTTATGGGATCGAGCCCCACATCAGGCTCCTCTGCTATGAGCCTGCTTCTTCCTCTCCCACTCCCCCTGCTTGTGTTCCCTCTCTCGCTGGCTGTCTCTCTCTCTGTCGAATAAATAAATAAAATCTTAAAAAAAAAAAAAGAAAAGAAAATGTTGCTTGTTTCTGATCGATACCTTTTTGTTTTTTGATAGATATCTTCTATCAAGGTAAAGAAGTGCTCTCTTTTTCCTAGTTTGCTGAGATTCATTTTAATTGTAAATGGGTAAATGGGTATTGAATTTATCACGATTTTCTTTTTAGCATTTTCTATGGTCTGTTAACATCAAAAGGGGGCCAAGCCTGAGTTAAGTCATTCCCCACACCTGTGTACTGGCATCTAGAACCCACAGGTGAGAATAGGAGGGTCTATGTGCCTCATCCAACCTCATGTAAGGTTGGAGAGATATCTGAGGAACCAACACCATGGAACCTGCAAGGAGAGGGCTGTTCACCATGGGTGGCTTAGTAATTCTTCCTTTGTTCAGTATAAGGAGGACTAAAGAAGGGGAAAGGAGGCTGACTCACCTTCAGTGACATGTGTACTTCCATAGTGGAAATGATCCTTTCCATGGGGGTCGGGGAGGGGACGGTCCTAGCATCCTCCTAATCTTAGCAAGTAGGGATGTCCAAATTGTTTCACCTTTCCTGATTAAGTCGCTAAGGCAGGAATGGGGGATAATTTCCTGTTCTAAAATTGCTGAAGTACTGAACCAGCAGAGGGCCTAATCACCTGCTGCACGGGGCGATGGGGAGGGGGAGCACAGAGCTGTGAGCCGCAGTGTTCCAGGACACCGTGGGTGCCACCACCCGCATGGAGTTTCCTGGGGCTGCATGGACGTCAGTGTCATGGAAGCGGGCCATGTTTAAGCCCTACTCATGAGCAGCTTGCTCTTTGGAACACTGGGGCTTGAAGAACCAGAGCCTCTGAATTGAAATGTCCCCTGACCTGATGTTAAGGGTAGGGAACATGCAGCTGGAGGCTCTCACAGAGTCCCTTCCCTGAAGATCCGGCTTCTGAGGGGAGCTGTCGTTATCAGTCATATAAAGGGGACCCAACAAGCAGTCAGGGTGGGCCAACGAGCAGCAGTGTCCCCACTGCTATGTGGTTCCGCCTGCGAGTAGGTGTTGCCCGTCTTTAGCCCCAATCATTCTCTCTACCCCAACACGTGCAAAGAAACAAGAGAGAAGGCCACTGTCCACCCTTTACTTCAAGAAATACCAGCCTTGAGCCTGGTCAGCACCCTATGGCCAGGGTGGTGATGAATCAGAAATGAAACGGAGATCCCAAATACAAATCAAACCCACCATGAGCTACCACCTCACACCAGTCAGAAGGGCTAAAATTAACAAGTCAGGAGATGACAGATGTTGGCGAGGATGCGGAGAAAGGGGAACCCTCTACACTGTTGGTGGGAATGCAAGCTGGTGCAGCCACTCTGGAAGACAGGATGGAGGTTCCTCAAAAAGTTGAAAATAGAGCTACCCTATGACCCAGCAATTGCACTACTGGGTATTTACCCCAAAGATACAAACGTAATGATCCAAAGGGGCACCTGCACACCAATGTTTATAGCAGCAGTGTCCACAATAGCAGAACTATGGAAAGAGCCCAGATGTCCATCAACAGATGAATGGATAAAGAAAATGTGGGGTGTGTGTGTGTGTGTGTGTGTGATGGAATATTACTCAGCCATCAAAAAAACGAAATCTTGCCATTTGCAATGACGTGAATGGAACTGGAGAGTATTATGCTAAGTGAAATAAGTCAATCAGGAAACACAATTATCATATGATTTCACTCATATGTGGAATTTAAGAAACAAAACAGAGGGGACTCCTGGGTGGCTCAGTCGTTAAGGTCTGCCTTTGGCTCAGGGCGTGATCCTGGAGTCCTGGAATTGAGCCCCACATCAGGCTCCTCCACTGGGAGCCTGCTTCTTCCTCTCCCACTCCCCCTGCCTGTGTTCCCTCTCTCGCTGGCTGTCTCTATCTCTGTAGAATGAATAAATAAAATCTTAAAAAAAAAAAAAAAAAGAAACAAAACAGAGGAGCATAGGGGAAGGGAGGGAAAAATAAAATAAGATGTAATCAGAGAGGGAGACAAACCATAAGAGACTCTTTTTTTTAAAGATTTTATTTATTTGAGAGAGAGAGAGACAGGGAGAGAGAGCAAGTGAGCGGGGGACAGAGGGAGAAGCACAGGGAGAAGCAGACTCCCCGTTGAGCAGGGCGTCCGATGTGGGACTCAATCCAAGGATCGAGATGATCCTGAGATCACCATAAGAGGCTCTTAATCATAGGAAGCAAACTGAGGTTTGCTGGAAGGGAAGGGGGTGGGGAGATGGGGTAACGGGGTGATGGGCATTAGGAGGGCATGTGATGTGATGAGGACTGGGTGTCATATACAAACGATGAATCACTGAACTCTACCTCTGAAACTAATAACACACTGTATGTTAATTAATCGAATTTAAATTAAATTTAATTTAATTTAAAAAAAAAGAAATGGAGATCCCAATGACTATAGTAGAGGACAACAATCATTTGTTCAGACCATGTTTTAAATCAATCTTAGAAAGTTTGCAATGCAAGGGTCTGGGGGAAAAAAGGTATTAAAATTGTGAAACTGTGTATTCATTTTGAGAACAGGGTGAGCTTCAAGCTTCCAGATTGTACATATCTGCTTTGAGACTCTTCATCAAACTTGTTATATATTATAGTAATGAGTTACATGGGTTTATTTTTGATATTGAACCATCCTTTCATTCCTGGGATATGCCCCGCTTGGTCTAGGAGCTGATATTCTCATCACACTTACTATGTGCCAGGAACTACACCTGTGCCAACTCATATAATCCTCATTAACCCTATTATGTAGATGCTATTATTGTCCCCGGTTTACAAATAAGAACACTGAGGCACATAGAGTTTAAAGCGATTTGCCAAAGGCCGCGCAGCCAGTTCATGCAGAGACTGGGCTCTGAATACACAAAGTCAGGTTCCAGAGACTGTGCTCTTGACCACAGATGCACGCCTGGACTGCAATAGCTACTTTTGACTTCCGACTTTCAGGTGGGTTTGAGTCTGTTCCACATTGTTTAATTAATCTGGTACTAGTGGTAGTGGGGACATCTTCTTCCCATGATTGGAGAAACCAACAAGAGGCCGGGTCAAACACGCAAGTACATGTAAAGCTGGTGTTCCTTTTGT
Source organism: Ursus maritimus (assembly GCF_017311325.1). NCBI lineage: Eukaryota > Metazoa > Chordata > Mammalia > Carnivora > Ursidae > Ursus > Ursus maritimus. Next base: position 46,627,749 of record NW_024426885.1, read on the forward strand.
GTGTGCTCACGGTCACACGGCCAGCCGCATGTCCCAGGAGGCAGCGTGTAGGTACCCCGCGTACTCTACGGCAGGTCCGCGAAGTACTGTGGCCAAGGGCACGGGTGTGTAATCCTATGCTACGGAGAAGTAAAAGATCAGGAACAGTAATCCAACTTCTCTGGTCAGATTTGCCAAGTTTATTTATTTTGTTTTTGCAAAGAACCAGGTTTTAAAATTCTTATTATTAGGTTTATAGTTATTTCCTTATTTTAATTCATTAATTTCATTGTTGAAATTTTTATTCTTTCTTTGCTTCTTTCTTTCTTATACTGTCTTTTAAAAAAAATATCAATTTGGGGCACCTGGGGGGCTCAGCAGGTTAAGCGTCTGCGTTCAGCTCAGGTCATGATCTTAGGGTCCTGAGATTGACCCTTGCCTCAGGCTCCCTGCTCAGTGGGGAGCCTGCTTCTCCCTCTGCCTGCCGCTCCCCCTGCTTGCGCGCACTCTCTCTCTGACAAATAAATAAATAAAATCTTTAAAAATAAATAAAAATAAAAAATATTAATATATCTGTTACATAGAGGCAGCAGTCCTGGGAGGACTCCTTCTCGGGTTTGTTGTGACAGTCAGCTCTCATTCCGCTCATTTCCTACTGTGTTTGGTATTTTACAAGGGGAGCTCAAACTTAGCTAATCTCCAACTGAGAACATCCCAAGGCACCTAGCACGCATGCCTCTATGGTGCACTAGGGTGTGACGAGCTGAGACACATGAAAAACTATTTTTCATCTTGACATAAATAGCACAATGCAATAACAATCATCTTGCAGGATAATAATAGCATGTAGCGTGCATTAAAACCCAGGTCGAGGGGCGCCTGGGTGTCTCAGTCGTTAAGTGTCTGCCTTCAGCTCAGGGCATGATCCCAGCGTTCTGAAATCGAGCCCCACATCAGGCTCCTCCACTGGGAGCCTGCTTCTTCCCCTCGCACTCCCCCTGCTTGTGTTCCCTCTCTCACTGGCTGTCTCTCTCTCTCTGTCAAATAAATAATAAAATCTTAAAACAAAACAAAACAAACAAAAACTCAGGTCTAGGGGAGGACAGACTCAAAGGGAGGATCTTTTCCCCAGCAAAGTCCAGGCTTTCTTATTGCCCCATTCTTTGTTCATCCCTCTCGCCTCCTGCCATATCATCTCCCCTGCTTCCTCAAGCCACTTTTCCTCTAGTCTGTGGCATAGAGGGTCCTGGTTTGTGTAATTCTCTCTTTCACATTCCCACCTTTCTGGGAGGTCCGCCCATTTGCTGCATGGGTCAGATGTTCTTTGTCCTCTGGGCCCGGGGCCCTTGTAAGTTGTATCAATGGCATCAGGAAACACAGCCCTGAGAGGGGTCTTCTGTACAGGGGGCCCCAAGAATCTGGGAGGGCTGCCGCACAGGGCATAGTGACTTTGAGTACACAGAGCTGATGACCCTTGAGAAGCCGGAACACCAATCACAAGGCAGAGTGAAAGGGAAGTGGCCCCGCCCCACACCCCACCAGGGAAAAAGCAAACCTCTCGAGCTGTTTGGTAAGACTAAGTGTTTCAAAGAGTGAGTGTAAATTTGAGGGAGGGCAGGAATCAAAGGTCAGGTCAGGGACTTGAAAAAGGCCACTTGATCAAGCTCTGGAGATAAGAAGTGGGGAAACCAGGTGCGGAGGCAGCGTGGACTGGTCTGCCACCTGCTCCTGCCCGTGGTCTCTGCTCCTACCCCCTGCTCTCTCAGGGGACCCTTTCTGTGTGCCCCTGGGGTGCACCGTGGAGACAAGCCGGCGAGGCAAAAGCAGCTCCTGCCCTAGAAAAGTAGCTGGGAACGCGGGCACTGATGTTAGCTCTGGCTAGAGAGCAGTCAGGGGAGCTGCTCGGAGGAGGCGATGTGGAAGGACTCACTCAGTCCGTACTTGTTTATCCAGCAGTGGTGACAGCTTCCGGGCACCCTTCTGGGTGGGGCAACAACAGCTGAGCACGAGATCCCTGTTCTGAAGTTCTTGTTCTAAAGGAGATCTGTGGTCGATGAACGCGCAACTAAATAAACAAGACGGTTTTACAGGGAGATCAATTATAGGCAGAGAATTAAAACAGAAAGACACGGTGGAGGGGCTACTTAAAATTCAATGGTAGAGGAAAGCCCTTTCTCCAGGTAGGATAAGCTAAACTGCAGTGTGAACGGCAATAATCATGTGAAGATATAGGCAGGTGTCCTCGGCTGGGACAGCTTCAGTGCAAGTGCCCACAGCCAGCTTTGAACGTGATTTATCTACAGATCCTCCCTCCGCTGTGCCTTGCCCTGGGACGTCTGCACCCCATCCAAAGAGGACCTTTGATAAAGGTCGTGAATGAGAAGGGAGGAAGGAGGCGACTCAGGGCTTAATCCCTCCCTCCCCCCACCCCACCATAAACCAAACACAAGTGTGTTGGGGGGGTGGAGGGGTGAGCTAGTCAGGGCAACTGACACAGGGGCGTGAGCCTGGACGTGTAGGCGTGTGTGGATGTGCGTGTGCTCACGCAATGAGTGTGTATTCGGTAGAAGGTCTAATCGTGTCTCTTCTAGAAAGAAATATCTGGAGGGAACTATGGTCTAGACTGTGACCGGAGAGTCAGAGGGACGGAGCTGGATGCAGGGGAGGGAACCGCAGAAGCAGGACTGCAGGCTATTCAAGCAGTGAGCGGCCCAGGGCTGGGCCCGAGACCCTGGCAGTGGCGCTGGAGGGCCGCCCCAGTAGACGCCAGTTCTGATGACAGTTGTTTACTAATCTGGGGTTGAAGGCCAGTCCAGCACTGTCCCTGGTCACCAGGTTCATTGGGCCTGATGTCCCTGGGCTAGAGGACCTGCTTCCCGGCCACAGCCTCCGTGCTTTCAGGAGGCCCTAGTAAGTCATTTCTGGAGGACAGAGGGAAAGGCCCGGGCCGGGGGTCCGGCAGGGGCTTGGGTGGGGTGGTCAGGCCGACTCAGGGCTTCTGTCTCCATCTGACCTGGGGCATTTATATCCTTGCAGGGTCCACTTGACCTTTCTGCAAACAAAAGGGTGGTCTTTTCTGCAAACAAAAGGGTGGTCTTTTCTGCAAACAAAAGGGTGGTCTTTTCTGCCAAAGGGAACAATGGAAGTGGGCTGTATCTGCCAGCAACATGTTTAAGCCCTGAGCTTGGCCTCCAGGAGGGTCAGGGAAGTGAAAATTAAAAAAAAGAAAGAAAAGAAAAAAAGAAAGAAGAAAGGTAGAGAGCAATGTGATCAAGAAAGTTCTCTTCCAACTCTACCTCTCACTGCGTCCTGGAGGAAGGGAGGGTTAAGGCAGCAGACAGGCCAGGGAAGGCAAGGGCCGAGAAAGCAGTGAGGGAGCAAGGGCCAGGGACGTGAGGATGAGAGGCCAGAGAGGCCCACGGGCGCTGGGCTGCCAAGCTTCTGGAAAGGGGGCCAGCTTGAGCAAAAGCTGGATGGGAATCTGACGGCTGGCTCGGGCGCAGAGCTGGGGAGGCCTCTGGGCAGCACGCAGAGGATCCTGCCAGGAGAAGGGACGGGAGCTGACAGCCTGCCAGGTCCAGCGTGAACTGAAGTTTCAGGCAAAAATGACCTCTCAGTGGAAAATCTCAAGCCAAGGGAAGGAGAAATCTGTCTCATCTGACCAGGATCAAGGACTAAAGGAGGTTCTATTTTGAGAGTCAGAACCCTGCCTCAGGGCAGCCCGGGTCCTGAGCCCCCCGAGCAAGTGCCTGTCACGAAGTAGAGACTTGCTACCAGACGGCTGACAGACTGCCAGGGAAACAGCTGTGATTGGTCCTGAGGGCAGACGCGGCCCGGAGTGAAGGACGGGCTTTTTACGTGAAATGAGAGAATGGATGTCATACACCAGGCCCTACCGAGAAATGGGTCTTGTGGGACCTCAGTTTACCTGCAGGAGTTCGAGTCTAACTTTAGGGCCCAAAGGAAGGGGAAGAAGAGGGAAACTGAGGCTCCCTGGGACCTCAAGAAGGGAGTCAAGAAAGAGGAGCCAACGCTCCCACAGGCGATGAGCTCCCGTCTCTGTGCCAGGCCAGAGGAGCACAGGGCTGGTTTGCAGTTGCCAGACGGTGCGGGCTCTCATGCACGGGGGCGGCCTGACTTCCTGGGGCTCGAACCCCCAGGGCCCCCGTTGTATCACTCTCGCGTGGACAACTGCAGTATTACCTCTGTCTTAGCACTGAACTAGCTCCACTGCTTTTCGCTTGCGTGACTCCCCAGTAGCTTGGGAGTGTCGCAGAGCCGAGAGCCGTGACGGTCCCCTCGGGGTCTGCGGCCCCAAGCACAAGGTCCGGCACCGCAGACGGGGTGGCGAAGGGCTGACGAAGCCAGAGGAGCCGGAATTACTTCCCCTGCCTTTCTCCACCCTCAGGTTCAGGACCATGCTCCCGTCTTCGTCACTTCCCATCCTTCTTGTGTGTGTGCTGACAGCAGCCGGCTCAGAAGCAGAAGCCTCGGTCGACGCCCAGAAGACGTGCCCGGCGATTACCTGCGCCGTCCCCGGCAGAGATGGGCGAGACGGACCCAAGGGAGAAAAGGGCGAACCAGGTACAGGGCCGGCTGCTCTGACTTCCTCAATCTTCACCCCCCACAGGAGACCATTCCCTAGAAAGGGTCTCGTAGAGACAGGACAGCGCTCACCTCTCATTACGGTGGGGAACGATTCGCTCAGAAGCATTGCCGTGAAAGGTCATTCTCTCCAAACCAAAGACGCTTCTCTGGTTCTCCGGGAGCCCACATTTCCACACGGGAATCTGCGATGTGCGGTTGCATGGAGAGAGCAGAAGTCCTGCCCGTTCGGGGAGCTGGCCCTTAGCACAGGCTGTCCCCTGGAACGCAGGGGGCATCTTTTTCCTTTGGGTCACCACCAGCTCCCTGGAAGTTTTCTGGGGTCGATGTAAATCAAATGGAACTTCTGGCAAAAGAGAAGGAGCTGCAGCCCCTGGAACACTTTTCCTTCCTCTTACAACAGGGCAAGGGCTACGAGGCTTGCAGGGCCCTCCAGGGAAAATGGGGCCTCCGGGACATCCAGGGCCTGCTGGGGCTCTAGGACCAAAGGGCTCCAAAGGAGACCGTGGAGATAGTTCGGGTAAGGAGCTCACCCCAGCGCAGTGTGGGCCTAGGGGCCCTGGGGCCTTGAGGGCCCGGTGGGAGGCGCCCCTTTCCCTGCAGCCCATTGGAAGATGCCCGAAGATGCCCGACTGCTCCCGACCCAGCACACCCGTTCCCCCGAGTGTGCCACCCGAGTGCAGACTTCCAAACCCTGCCGTCCGTCCCCTCCCCAGGCCTCTGTGGGAGACGGGCCCCGGCTCTGCCTCAGCGGACACGGTCTGCGTGTGTCTCCAGGCCGGGAGGGAACGGGCGGTGTCCTCTCCGGCCCCGGCTTTGTGTCTATTGTCAAAAAAGTGGCATGAAAACCGTCGGTTTCCTTGGACTCCTGAATCGTGGGGAACATCGTGGCAACTTAGTTCAGGGTCAAAGGAGGTAACTTTAGTCACAACAGAAGTAAAATGATGACCTCTTGTTAATACCTGCCAGCTGGCCCATCAACATCACAAGAGTGTTCAAAAGTTTGCCTGGAATAAGAAATGAAAGAGAATGGTTAAGGACAATTTTCAAAAGGGAGAACAATGAGTTGGGCTTTACTTATAAATAGTTGTAATATTGGAACATTTAAGCAATATGTGAATAAAAAGATTCAGGGCCATAATTGATAAGTTATTATTATTATTACTATTAGTTCAGAGTTAATACCTTACGAGACCTACTAAGTGTATCTCAGTAGGCGGGAATCCAGAGGTTTTTCTTCCTTTTGCTTCATTTTGGTTTGTTTTTCTAGAATAAGCTCTCCCCTCCCCCTTTGGCAAAATATTCTCCTCTCCACCTGAGGGTCTTCTTCTCATTAAATGCCCTTCTCCCTGTTGCTTCACAGTTGCTGAGACGAAGTTGGCTAACCTAGAGAGGGAGGTAAGGAGCCTGAAATCAGAACTGGACCACCTCAAAAAGTGTAAGCTTGTTTCCTGCCTCCGGGGTGTTCTTGGCTCTCACCTTCTTCTCGCGTGCTCTAGGTTTGGGGGGGCGCGTGCCCAAGAGCTAATGTTTATGAACATGTATCATAGCATCGTATCCCGCAGCCTGTGCTGGTCGGCATCCTCTCACAGTATGGTTTCGTTCAGTCCTCTCACCGGCTCTATTTATGGGGATTAGACCCATTTCATTTACAAGGGAGGAAAAATCGGTCCGGGAAGTGGAGGTAATTCACGCGCTGACCCACAGCTAGCAAGTGGCGGAGGAAGGATTGTCTGCCGCCTCCAGAATCTTGGCTCTTTCTTCGGCAGCCCCTGGTCTCAGATGACTCTCCATCCCTGCCCGGTGCCCAAGCCTGGCAGGGCGGCCCGAGCATGTTTCCCTCTGTCCCCCTGTACTGGGCCAGTTTGTAACAGATACTTGTCTCCATCGTGGGATCTCCCAGGAGGGTGTGAGCTTTCTGCCAGGAACTCGCTCGACTACTGAGGAGGGCTTTCTTATTAGGATCTGACCTGGTGGTCGAGCATGGGGCTATTGCTCGGGGTCCTGAGTTCCCAGAGCAGGGCTTTTCCACCAAGTGTCCTGAGCTAAGCTCCAAGCCCAGTCAACCTCTCCCATCCATTGTGATTTCAGTGCAAAGCTTCTCCTTGGGCAAAAAGACTGGGAAGAAGTTCTATGTGACCAACGGTGAAAAGATGCCTTTTTCCAAAGTGAAGGCTCTGTGCGTCGAGCTCCAGGGCACTGTGGCCACCCCTAAAAATGCCGAGGAGAACAAAGCCATCCAGGATGTGGCCAAGGACATAGCCTTCCTGGGCATCACGGATGAGGTGACTGAAGGCCGGTTTGTGTATGTGACAGGACAGGGGCTGACCTACAGCAACTGGAAGAAGAATGAGCCTAACAACCATGGCTCTGGGGAGGACTGTGTGATCCTCCTCGAGGACGGGCTCTGGAATGACATCTCCTGCCAGGCCTCCTTCCTGGCCATCTGCGAATTCCCAGCCTGAGGAGGCGGCTTCCTCAGCCCCCTCCTGGCCTTCCTGCTGTGCTCCCTGCTGCTCTGAAAGAGAATTCATGGCCTGCTCTCCCAGGCCCTCCTGATGTTGGCTCATTCCTTCAGGGGATGGGAGGGAAATAAAGGGGACGTGTTTGTGGGATGAGGAAACGAGAAGAGGTCGACAGCGGGGCTTGAGGGTTTCTGGTCCAGTCGGTAGCAAAGGACACTCTCGGTCCTGCCTAAGAGCCCGGCAGCAGGTCAGAGTCAGCCATGGAAAGGGCCAAGTCAAACCCGTCGTGAGGGCCCCGCGGCTGACCAGAGGGAGCAGTGGAGGGCCAGTCTGTGTCAGAGCAGGAGACCTCAGCCTCCAGCAGATGCAGTTCCTTCTCCCCCACGTGTTGCCACTACTGGATCTCAATGTCTCTTGCCCTCTGTGCCAGCCCATGGCTAGCCCAGCCCCGTCTATGCCGCGGGTGCTGCTTACAGCAGTCCACGAGCTGCACCCAGAAACCTTGCACCACCAGACCGGAACACCCGGCAGCATCCCCCATGGGTAACGAAGGTTAGTCCCAGGAGACCCCTCACCCTGCCCAGGGGGGCGTGGACTCAGCATCACTAGGGTGACCTTGAGGACAAAGCCTTTCCCTCCTGCATGCTCTGAGGACACTGATTTGATAGTGTGACGTATGCCAGCATCACGGGGGAGGCCAGGGTCACTCCTCTCTACAGGGCAGGTCTCAATCCCTCCACGTTCAGCATCGCCTTCCTTCCATGACATCCTTGTCCCAGCCTAAGCGCACAGGTCCATTATTATAGAGACAAGAGGAAACACTCCCCAGAAGTGAGCTTCACACCCTGTCAGAATATGCCGCACCATCCGTTCAGCCGATAAAACCTCCTTCTGAGCAGGGTTCTGGTGCCATCTTGGCCGGTAACCCTGCCCATGACCAGGGATGGTTTCCAGGACCCTCAGAGGAAGTGCAGCTGAGCTTACATAGAGCCCATGCCACAAACCGGGGGAGGAAAGGGAACCCCGGCTTCAACTGTGTACCATTCACAAAATGAGATTAGAAAATAGTTCATGAATGGACCAAGGGCTTAATGAACTCTTTTTGTAGAAATTAGTTTTCCTTGCATCTAAATTATCAGAGAGAACACCTCAGATTTAGTAAGCCTTTGATGGGCATTTGTGGAATGGGCACGGCAAGGGCCGTTCTTTTTAGAAGGAAAGAAGATACACATCCATCAGCCCCGAACAGGAGAATTGCCATCAGCAAGCACAAAAGTTACACCTGAATTTTCTCATAGCCAAGACAAAAATGAGATGGGGCGCCTGGGTGGCTCAGTCGGTTAAGTGTCCGCCTTCAGCTCAGGTCACGATCCCAGGGTCCTGGGATCGAGTCTGTATCGGGCTCCTACTCAGCCTCTGCCTGCCACTTCCCCTGCTTGTGCGTGCTCTCTCTCTGTCAAATAGATAAATAAAAATCTTAAAAAAACAAAACAAAACAGACAGATAACCACTATGTAATTCCTTCTGATGTATGTGATGGGGTGGGGTCTGTCTGCCTTTTGTTTATTGTGTGCATAAGGGACAGTATCTTTAGCTGTAAAGAGGTAGAAAGTACAATCATGGACTTCCCGAGGATGGTTTCCCAGGATGTACGGATCACCTCCTAAGTCAGGGAAAGGCAGGAAAAATCTACAGGACAAGCTCAGATTCTCCTATTCCCCCTTCAGAAGAGGAATTCTCCGCGTGTTGTTCCCTGATCTAGAAACTGCTCTTCTCAGAGCTCCTCTCTGTACATGAACCCCCTGGCTGCCGTTCTTCACCGCGTCTGGAACGGAGACCCCCACCTCCCTGTTCCACGTCAGCCAGCAGTGCGGCGCGTGCAAGTGAGCTCCGGAGGAGGGGAGCTGACCTACCGATACAGGACTCTCATGAGGGTCCCAAGACAGAAACTGCAGTTCCTCCAGGCTTCCCAGGACCTGGAACAAGGGGGAAATTATGGATTCACGGTCTCTTTCCCTCTCTCAAGGGCTGAGGGCAGGCAGTTTCCTTTCCTAAGGGGCATGCAATGATTGATATCTCTTGCGCGGGGGATGTCATAAAGCGAGGCGCCCCCAAGACAGATCTCAGGGGCTCCAGGGGGCACATTCCTCTCGAACCCTGTTGTTTGTTCTGATGTGATAGGAATGTCTGCCACCCATTCCCCAGGTTGGTTTTTTTGGACCGGGGAACTGGGAGACACAGCCAAGCTGCGGTCTTCCTTGGCCGCCTCTCACCAAGAGTAAGCACCTGAAGGTCCTGCCTCAGAGCGTTCCTGAAAAGGAAGCTGGTGGTGGCCTCTGTGGGGCCGGGGCCCTGACTCTAGGGTCATGCCCAGGAGAAGAACAAGGCCTGGGTCTCTGTGCGCTTTGTTAGCGCTGAAAGAGAGGCGGCTTGGCGGGTGGGAAATTCAGGATTTGGAAGAGGGAGGCTGTGGTTTGAGGTTAGCTCCCTGACCTATGCGCTGGGTGGCATGTTGGCTCTCGGGGCCTCAGTCTGCCTGTCTGTAAATTGGTCTGTAATGGTTTCTTCCTCTGAAAGTTGTATGAATCAAAGCTTACATAGAGATTCAGCTCTGCAGGGCCTATTTCATGAGCAAAGCGGCAAGATCTGAGAACTGTTTTCAGTGTTTGTTACCTGTCAGTCAATTTTGTCCAAACAAATTGGGGCCTAAACATTTACCACCTATTTCTCGAGTCCAGAGAAAGCTAATATGAGTAAGTTAGAATGGCTACTATCCCCTGTTCTCAAAATGGAAACTTTGAATTTAAATTATGTCTGAAAGTCAACAGTCTTCTATGGAAGTATGGACGCAGCCAGTGTAATTGTAATTGGCTTCCTGGGCTGGAGTGAAAACAACTACTAAAGCTTACAACATCCAAGGCCCAGGCTTCAGCCTGAGTTCGGAGCCTGAAACTTCAGGGCTTTTTTCCCACAGGGCGATCTTTCCTTGCAGTCCATAGTTCTGCTGTTCTCACTTTTAGCCGTGCCCCAAGCCAGCGGAGGGGGACTTGGGGTACCAGCCAAAGGCCCAGCTTTCACAGTCCTCAAATCCCCTTCCTGCCAGGGACCATCCTGCCTCCCTACTCTGTGGCTGTTGGAGACCGACCAGCACCAGGGCTCAGTCAGACCACGTATTGTGGAGAGAGCCTCTGATCTGGAATGTTGTTTGCTCATGACTGTTAACCGCTCTGTGGTTTGGAACCTGCCAGGAATCAGGGACTTTCTTCTCATTAACCAGGAAGGAGATGTTGGGAAGTGGATTTTGCAAAGCGATGTTGCCCTGTGACCCTGAGTGGTTGATGGAGTGCTGGGAAGTTGGGTGCAGCTCCGGGCTTGGATTCTGGGAAGGAGGCCTCCCCAGCCCGGTAGCAACCTGTGTGGGGAGGAGACAGTGTCTCCAACTGTGGACCAATGAAGGGTTTGTCCAGGCAAACACACGTGTCATGCTCTAAAGAAGTGGGGTATGAGGAGCCGTTTATTGGCTAAACCAACGCCTTGCGCTAGGCTGGGCCACTGCCAGAGTCCGGCGTGCTCTGTCCTGGACAGCAGAGCGTCTGTGCCCCTCACGCAGCTCTTCAGAGTAAGGACCGGAACTGCCTAGAATGCTTGAAAAATCACAGGCTCTCTGCCCCACTAGATACGGTGAATCAAAACTTCAGAAATCTGTCATTTTCTCGCGATCCCTAGGCAATCCTCATGAAACCAGTGGCCCGAGAAATACAGTCACTATGGCTTTCTGCCTGCCTCTCACCTTTGCAGGGAGGCCTAGCGCCAGGAAGCCAGGGTTTCTCCATTCCTTGTAGGCCCTTCATGAGGTGAAGCGGACCCTGCTTAGCTCCATATTGTCAGAGACCAAATAATCTCCCTCAGTGATCAATGTCCCACTAGTGAAAAGCAATTGCTGGCCAGAATCCTGCCCTATGCACTTCCAGGGTCCTACCTTCCAGGGTATGACTTCAGGGAGTGGGTCTGGGCCTGGAACAGCTCTGGGGAACCTCAGAGAAGGTGAGGCACTGGGCAGGTGAGACTCTGGGTCCATGGACTTGAGTGTATGTGGATTTGGGGGTATTTATACATATTTTTGTGCATGTGTGAGTGTGTGAGTGTCTGTATGGAAACCAACAGGCCTAGTGCTTGAAAGTCCCAGCATCCTGCTATGAAGGAGCTCAGCCTTGGCCGCCCCCCCCCCCATGCCCAGCCCACGTCCAGGCCTCTCTCTGCACACCCCTCGCTGAGGAGCCATGGCTCGGGGGGTTCCCAGGGCTCTGGGTGAGGTTTGTGGGTGCTCGGTCATGGACAAAAGGGTCCATGAGGGGCCCTGAGCTGTGCCCCAGCGAGACTGTCCGGGGGCTCAAGTACTTCTCCTCCAGGGCCTCAACCCCGGTCACCATTACGACGCTCCATTTTATTTTCTTGTGAGCAATTCTAGTCACCTGAAATCATCTTGACCATTTACTTGTTCAAGTTGTATCTGTGAAGCCAAGCCATTAAGAAGACTCTGGAGCCACACGGTCTGGATTCAAACCCTGGCACTACCACCTTGCCCGTGGCCCTGGGCACGTCACACACATTCTGTGCTTGAGATCCCTTCTCCGTAAAGCTGGGATAATAATCGTGGCCACCTCACGGGGTTGTTCGTTCCCACAGCTGTGGTGACAGTCACAGTACCGGGTCACTCACCCCTGCCGTCCCAGGGCCCCGGGAAAGGGCTGGAAACCACATCCACAGTCAGTGGTGTTTGAATGAACAAATGAATGACTGAATCTCAGTCCTTCCTGAAAACATGGGACCCGAATGCCTGCTCTGGAGCTTGACTCAGCGTCAAGCCGGACTCAAGAGAGAAGCAGCCAAATTTACTTCGAAATATGACAATGGGCATGGCCTGTGGCCTTGTGCACCCAGACCATGGCCTCCTGCTGCCCTCTGCTGGCTGTCTCTGGACCAGGCCAGCAAACTCCGAGAGCTCGAGAGCTCGCAGGGGAGTAAAGGGAGCAGCAGGGGTCTCAGGAGCTCTTTCAACTTCCCAGCATTCTTCCCCTCCCCACTAGCCCTGGCACTACACCCACTCGGAATGGCTTTCCTAAACGCCTCTACCCTTTAAGGCCAGATCCAGATGCACTCCTTCTGGGTGACCCCAAGTGTTCAGCAAGCCCTCAGTACTGGTGGGATTCTCTGCTCCTTGTCTGTGTGTCTGTCTCATTTCCAGACCTAACTGTGAGTTCTTCAGGGCAGGACCCGCATGTCACCCCTACCCTCCTCCTTGTCGGCCCACCGCAGATCTCTGCGTCCAGGGCAATTTCAGAATCCCCCCAAGGACAGGAGCGCAAGGCTCACTCTTTGGAGGCTGGGTTTGTGGGCTTCTTACGGGGCTCCCCATGGACTTTCTGGACATCTCTCTCAAGTCCAATGAGAATCAGGCCCTGGGCTTTTTATTCCCCATACCCCACCCCCAACACCAGCAAGGAGGCTTACCTGTGATTTTGGTAGTGACCCCTCATCCTCTCGAAAGTACTGAGGCTGGGGACCTGTAAGTAAGGAGACTTGGGACAGTGCCCGGGGACCCCTTGCGCAGCAGCAGACGGCCCAGCACACGGAGGGATGGGGGATCTCCTGCGGGTCTCGAAGGCAGCAGACCGCGCTGTCCTGCCGCCAGGCCATCTATGGGGTAATGCTGTCCTCCTAAAGCTGGGGGCCCAGCTGATGGAAGCACAGGGAGTCTTGCAGAGGTTCCCGAAAGGGCTTGGCTCACTGATGAAACTCAGGTCCTGCGGAACAGCACCCTCCTAAAACAAGAGCGGCAAACCTCAGCGCACGGGGTGCCCCTCTCCTCGCCTATGTCTGCGGCAGACGAAACTTATCAAGCACCTCCTACTCAGCCTGGATGAGACCCTGAAAGCCATTCAACCCTGCCATTATCACCAGGGGATCCGGAAGGGGCGCGGAAAGTGACTTCCTGTCCGCCCCGGCCTGGTGCTCCTGACAAGTCCAGCTTTCTGTTCACCTAAGAGCCTCTGGCCTCGGTAATCACAAAAAGGACTCTCCGGTGCCTCGGGCAGCGTCGCACATGTGACCCTCACCCCCAGTGAGAAAGGCCTCTGGAGAGCTGACCTCGCCGAGCTGTGCGGAGCCCTTCCCGAGCTCTGTCTGGAAGCTGATCCTGGGCCATTATTCCCCCCCCCCTCCACTGATGAGGTCTGGCCCCCAAGCACTGCAGGGGCTGGCATCAGACAAGGTGGTGTGCATTTTGGCTTCACTGTGTAAAGGAGGTTTGGGGAGTCCGGAGGTGGAGGCACCCCCTGGATCTGAGGTGGAGGATGGCTGGATGCGTCAGACGTGGCTTAACGGCACCCTCACTGCTACCGGTCATTCTCAACTCGTGCCCCAAGGTGATGCGCTAAGCTCCGAGTCAGAGAAAAAGCAGTCCCACCTTCCTCCGCCCCCGCCAGAGGGCTCTAAACGCTGCAGCCTCAGGCCCACAGCTGTGGATTCGGACCCCAGGCCACAGAGTCCAAGTGAGGGAGGGCTGTGGACGGAAGCCCAAGTCCCTTTGTCCTAGCTGCCTTGAAGCCTGACCAACGCCGAAAAGGAGGCGAATAGATTGCCTTTAAAGTTCTTTTAGTCTTTTTCACATCTGAGATTATAGTGCCTTTCTTGCTGCTACACAGTTGACCCTTGAATAGCAGATGTTAGGAACACTGGCCTCCCATGAAGTTGGAACTCCACGTATAACTTTGCCTTCCCAAAACTTTACTACGAGCCTACTGTCGACTGGAAGCCATCCTCGTAACATGAACGGTCGATACACGTTTTGTGTCGTTGCACATACTGTACACTGTATTCTTGTAACAAAGTAAGCTACGGAAAAGAAAATGTTATTTAGCCATCAAGAAGAGAAAGAACATTTACAGTACCATCCTGTATTTATTTTTTAAAAAACCCACATATCAGTGGACCCACAAGGTCGAAACCTGTGTCGCTCAAAGGTCAACTGCGTGGTGCATGTTGGTGTTTTGTCTTTTTTTTTCTTATATAGATTTATCAAGATATATTTTTCTCATTTGGTTTTAAAAAATCTGGTTTCTGAGTTAATTTTATAATTTCTATCATTTTTAGTTTATATTTCATTAATTTCACTTTGTATCTATTTGCTTTGTCCTCCCTTTACTTTTTATTGTTTGAAAAATTTGTTTTAAAAAAATGAATACTGGGGCGCCTGGGTGGCTCAGTCGGGTAAGCGTCTGCCTTCTGCTCAGGTCATGATCCCAAGGATCCTGGGATCGAGTCCAGAATCGGGCTTTCTGCTCAGTGGGGAGTTTGCTTCTCCCTCTGCCTGCTGCTCCTCCCGCTTGTGCTCTCTCTCTCTCTCTGACAAATAAATAAATAAAATCTTAAACAAAATAAAATAATGAATACTTAGTTTGATTCTTTTCAGTTCATGCTGTAACATTTCTTTTAGTAACAATGAAAGAAAAGTATATGTTCTTTGACTATAACTTTAACTCTGGTCCATAGATTTGGGACGACTGACTGTTGCTGAATTTAGTTTTTTTAAATTACTGCTAAGAGTGTGCCTTTCTTCGTGTTTCAGTATTATTGGACTTCAGTATTCCTTCTTTTATGAATTTTTTCTTCTCATTCTTATCCCATTTTTCCTACTTATTCATCAGTTTCTTATTGTTTTTTTTCTCTTATGTGCTTTGCAAATAAATCAACATTTTAATTTTTATCTTACATTGGGTTTTACTTTTTGACAGAGACGTTTTATGTATTTTTTGTGTGGTCTGATGTATCAATAGCATTGTTTTGGGTTTTCTCTCTGATATCATTCTTAGATGGCTCTTTTCCCCTCCAAGCCTATAGAATCATCACTGACACTTTCCTCTGATTTTGATTTTTATTTGTAACTAAAAGAATATGATTTTGTTTTTCCTCTAAATGCCTAGCCATTTACCTCAGCATTATTAACTGAGCAATCATCATCTCCCTACTGTTTCGGTATTCTATTTTTATACATGATACAAATGTGTACACATGCATCCTTACGTGTTTGGACTTGGTGGGTTTCCACATCATTATCTCTATTCCAGCGTCACTAATATGCTAATTATGTTAGCTTTATAAAACCTTTTAACATAAGGTGAAGAAGTCTATTCTCATTTTTTATTTTTCTTGTTTTTTAGAGATTTTATTTATTTGAGAGAGAAAGCACTTGTGAGTAGGGGGAGGTGAGAAGGAGAGAGAGAAGCAGACTCCTCACCGAGCACAGAGCCCAATGCGGGGCTTGATCCCAGGACCCGGAGATCATGACCTGAGCTGACATCAAGAGTCAGACACCCAACTGACTGAGCCGCCCTTGTGTCCCCATTCTCATTATCTTTAAATTTTTCTCACTTTTCTAGGATGTTTATTCTTTCCTAAGAGCTTAGGAATCACTTGATGGGGTCCTCAAGGGACTTGGGATGGAGTCTTTGGCAAACTCACATGCCTCTGGGTAAGTGGATGGTGATCAGGCATCCGGGTGGCCAGGCATGAGACTGGCTCAAAACCCAGCCCTGTCCGGTTGTCCCCTCCTCTTCTTGCCCTGACCCAGCCCTGTGGTCACAGAGTGCCTGTGCTTGGCCCCAGGCTGCCGCCTGACTTTCGGCCCTGGCCAGGGCCCAGCAACTCACACCTGAAATGCAGTATTCAGGAAACTCATAAAAGGGCAGAGAGCCTGGTGGTGAAGACACAGCGCTCTTTCCTCAGATCAAAGGACCTGGAAACATCTTGAAAACACTTTATTCAAGCCCACAAACAGACTTACAAGTAGGAATTGAGGACTTCTTTCACTCAACTCCATTCATTCTGCCCATGTACTAGAAAATATGAAAAGTACCATTTTGCTCAGGCAGGGCCCGCCTGAGTCCCTCCGGGCTCAGAGTTGTTTGGGGCAGGCAGTCTGAAAGCCTACACTGCTTAAGGAGGTGGGGGCAAGGAGGCTACTAATCGGTGTGTCACGGAGAAGGATGGGCTACGGATGCGGCAGTAACAACCCCCAAATCTCACTCGGAGCCCAAGTGGTGGCAAGTGACCCCCTTGGATCCACAAGGGCAACCGTGCTCCCTGAACTCGCTTCCGTTTCCTGGATGCTGGGTTGTACAGGAACTTTATAGCCCCAAGGCCGTCCGTGATCACAGCGGCAGCAGAGAAGAGGGCATTTGAGGGATGTGCACCAGTCCTCATCGTCGTCCCCCCAGATGTGACACCTGTCACAAGTCTGCCTTCATAAGGCCTCCCTCATTGAAATATTGGTGAAAAACAGTAGAATATACGAAACACCTGCTATCAGCCGTCCAGAGGCCTCCTAGTCACGGACGATCCCCCTGAACTGAGCGAGAGTCTGAGTAGCCTGGTGATTGCACAAGGAGACGGCTCCCTATTCTCCTGGCTAATGGCTTTTAGAATCGCCCCCTCATCTGAGTCTACTTGTCGAGCGTCTCGGTTGCCCATTGTTGGAACACATTCTACGGCTTACATCTAATGTTACGGACGTGCAGGGCTGCAGCGTCTATGAGGGCGTGACCAGCCATTTCCATCTCTGTATCCAGGCCCCGACAAATATTTGATATATAAATTCGTATTTTCTCCTCCTCAAAGATACCTGGTTTCTCTGCTCCTGTATATGAGACGTTCATAACTTGAGAAGTCAAGTACGCTGTTAACCTTGGGTTAAGGACATACAAAAGATAAGAGTGATAAGAGAATGCCCGCAACGTAAGCAATTCCCTTTTACATCAAGGGAATTCAGAAGAAAGCTAGGAGCTTGAAAAAGCAAACATCAGAGGGCTCCCCACTGGCTGTTCATTGCAGGACGTGGGCTGGTTTGGTGCCAGCAGGGTTGAGAACCAGGGGGTGACTCGAGAATCTTCTGTTAAACTGAACAGGGCCTTCCCTATGAAACTGCCGTGGTTGTCCCCTGTCCAAACGTGGAAGGATCCCAGCCTGCTCCCATGATGTCACCTGGCATTGGGAGGGTCACAGCGTCTCCTGAGAACATAACAATCACACAGCCCTGGCTTGACTTGGGACCTGGGCTACTCAGCCAGGGACCATGGCTACTGTGGTTGGGATGGGGCTGATGATGTTTAAGATATGTGTTGACCTTTGTACGAGATAGGAGTACTTGCAAGGGAGGCCTCTACGCTCAGGCATGGGCTCAGGTCTGAATTTTCTGAGATGCTCGCCTCAGTCCTCTGCATTAGTCGAGCTGTGTCTACAGAGCCCGAATGACCTTCCTTACTTGTTCTGGGTGCTGGAGAGCAAACCAGCCCCCTGTGGCCCACGGCGCAAGTAGATCTGCCGCCTCTTCCCAGGGTTTGGGGTCTCAGCATTCCCAGCCTTCAACACCACGGGAGGTTTCTTTCCTTCCTACCGAGTCACATAGTTCTGCACATTTTCCTTCTCTCTTGTCAAGAAATAGGCTTGGCTTAAGCGTCTGGATGGGTAGTGATCACTTTTGAAGGGTCTGCCCAAACCACCACGACCTTGCATGGATCCCAGCGGCCGTACTGTCCTGTGTGGACCCGCCCTCCAGGTGTAGGGGATTCGACCAGAGGCGGGCATCTGAGACAGACTCATTTTCATACGAGTTTTGAACTGCTAGCAGCGAGAGTGTCTAATCTCTGTGTGGCAGTCTCTGTGACACACGTTTCCCCCTGCGTGGGCAGTCAAGAGCGGGGAAGGAGAGGAAGCTGGGGTGGAAAGGAGGAAGAGGCGAGGATGCAGAGGCCGGGGAGGCAGCACTTTGCTGCCTGCGCTCTCCCAGGCCTCCTTGGGCCAGTTCAGAACTCTCTGTTCTTAGAAGAAATGCTCCTATTTCGCTTAAGGCTCGATTCAGTTGTTCTTCTTATTTGCGATTTAAAAACAAAAAGGCCTTTCTAAGCTCCCTCAGTGAGTGTGCCCAGGTGGGGCGTCCGTGCTGGAGGCTTGTTTGCTTTTACTGTGGAACTGACTTGTATTTCGGAAGCTGCCAGGAATTGGGGATTTTTTTTAGTAACAGGAGAAAGATCGTGGCAGAGAGCCCGAGCTGCATGCTGGTGGGAGATGACAATTTTGTTTGCAGGCCTGCTGTCCTGTGTACGACATGTGGCTGCAGGAGTGTCGGGCAGAGGGCGTGGGGGACCCATTGAGGAAGGGCCAGAAAGGGCAGAGCTCGTGGTCTTTGGGAGCAAAGGAGAGAGGGACAGCCTTTCTGTCTAGGGGAAGGGCATTGCCCCCTCCAATGAGCCTATGCTTCCCCCAGGTGTCATTCCAATTTCTTAAGCAGGGTGTCATTTACATTTTTGGGGTTTTTTTTGTTGTTGTTGTTGTTTTTGTTGTTTTTAATCTCAGAGAGAGAGAGAGAGAGAGAGAGCACAAGCAGGGGGAGCAGCAGGCAGAGGGAGAAGCA
The DNA here is from genome assembly GCF_017311325.1 of Ursus maritimus. Classification (NCBI taxonomy): domain Eukaryota; kingdom Metazoa; phylum Chordata; class Mammalia; order Carnivora; family Ursidae; genus Ursus; species Ursus maritimus. Next base: position 46,646,265 of record NW_024426885.1, read on the forward strand.
GGCTCCCTACTAAGCCAGCAGCCCGATGCGGAACTCGATCCCCAGGACCCTGGGATCATGACCTGAGCCAAAAGCAGACGCTTAACTGACTGAGCCCCCCAGGCATCTCTCATTTACATTCTTTGTCATACTTGTCCTGATGAGCACAGGGTGACGTATGGAACTGTAGAATCACTGTCTTCTACACCTGAAACTAATGTAACACTGTATGTTAACTAACTGGAATTAAAATAGAAACTTAATTAAAAAAAAGAAAATACCGAAAAAATATTTTTGCAGTACTATGTCAATAAAATCAACTAAATTTATACGGAGGCTTTTGATCTAAAAATTTACAGGCCAAAAGCATAAGCTCTGAGGTCAGATGACCTTTGTCACGACTGAGCTGCAGCGCTGATATGGCCTGGGGCCACGTGTGACTCCCTGCTCGCTCTGCGTCCTGGTTTCCGAAGCTGTAACACGAGGAGCCTTTGACGAGATTACCTCTGGGGTGGGGAGGGGAAAGATCCTTCCTGGAACTGCCGGGCCAGAGAAGGGTTGGGGATAAGTGTGAGCACGGCTGGACACCCTCTGTGCCTGAGATTTCAGCTGGAGCTCGGGTTGTGTGGATGGAACTCCCTCCCGTGAACCAAGAGGCAGTCATATGACACAAAGAGAGAGAGAGAGATCCTGGGCGGTGCAAGGATGAGGCCCAGTCTACTGGACATAGGGCCACGCAGTCGGGGGAGACAGATGCTCGCTGCCAGGTCATCCCCCTGTCCTCTGCCACTTCCTGGGCTCTGGCCTTGAAGCAAGAGGCAACCACGGAGGCCTGCCAGTCCCGCGGCTCCAGCTTGCGTTGGCTAGAGAAGCCTGGGGTTTAGGGAGAGGTCCCCCAACAGGAATATGCATATGGGAGCTGTCAGGAGAAGGAATTCGAAGCCTTGGATGGAATGAGTTCCACCTGGAGTGAGAGGCCAGAAGAGAACGGCGGAAGAGCAGAGGCCAGCACCGCGCCATTAAGTGGTCACAAAGGGAGGAGGGAGGAGCAACGAGGCTGATGGACGCTGAGACAAAAGTCGGCAGGAGCGCTCTGGAAGGCCAGAGGAGGAAGAGGGAAGGGCAGGGCATGGTCAGCCGGTCAAACATGGCTGACAGTTGGAGGAGGAGGACATCTGAGGAGGAGCCACTGGATTTTGCCACGGGGAGGTCTTGGGGACCCAATTTTATTCCTTGCAACTGGGAAAGCAGCTGGCCCCCTCTTCCTCTGACAGGTCTTGCGTGTGTGAAGCCATCTGACTGGGAGAGGCGATCCGCAGGGACCTGCCTTCTGACCTCCCCCCATGGCTCTGTGGAGAAGCCCTGGCCAGCAGGGGCGATGCCATTGGCAGCACACAGGTCTGGCCCCCACTCGCTGGCCAGGCTCCCCGGCCGAGTGCGGCCCCCTCCCCGGCAGCTCAGAACTCGCAGACCACCAGGCGCTGCTCCCTGCAGTTCTTGTCGTTCCACTTGCCATTGGTAAAGATCTCCACACAGTCCTCGGAGCCGCCGTTGTCGTTGGGCTCCCCCGGGGCCCAGTTGGAATAGACCAGGGGCTCCCCGGTGGGGTAGGTGAACTTGCCCTCTGTCTTGATGTCGGTCATGCTCAGGAAAGCAGCCTTGTTCTGAGCGGTGGCCAGCTGCTGCAGGGCCTCGTTCTCGGCTGCAGAGCGTGGGGAGGCCATCTGTCCCCCGGCCTGCATACACACCTGCTGTGCGTCCTCAAATGTCTTTTCAAAACCGCCTGTCTTGAAGATCTTCTCCCCGACAGCTCGGCCGTTGGGGAAGAGCTCCACTAAACGAAGAAGAGAGTCAGGCTGGGGTTATGGCAGCACCTGGCCGGAGCTCAGGGGCTCTGAGACCGTTGTGCTCCAACTGGAGCCCCCTCCCCCGCCCCCACCCAGGCCTCCCCTGTGGGGTATCAGGGCACCAGATAGGACCAAAGGGAGGCACTTGGTTCCAGAGCAGCGCTGACTTCCCAGTGCACGCTGGGAGAGGTCCGGTGGTCTGCAGTTACAGATGAGGACCCTGGAGCTCAGGGAGGTTAAGGAAGAGGCCCAAAGTCACAGGCCCGTCAAATGCAGGGTTAGGATTAAACCGTGTTCGCTGGGACACTAGAGCTGGAACTTGCTCTTTCTACTTCATCCCACGTTGTGTGCTGGGGTCAGTGGGGGGTGGAATGACTCTGGCCGAGGAGATGGCAGTGTGGTGGCTGGGGCAGTTTCGGAGAGTGTGAAAATCGGATTTTTTGCCTAAAAGCCAGGCTGCGGGGTTGCTGTGTGGTGGGTGGGGGAAGGGGGGCATCTGAGAGTCCCGACGTGCTAGTCTCTGTACTCACTACAGCCCCATGTGGGCCCCTTGGTACGCATGTGGGTGATGCCCCAGCCAGTCAGCCTCCCCGGGGTGCTGGCGCGGGGGGCATGAAGGCTCCTGAGCAGTGGCAGGGGGAAGGGATCGGTTCCAGGAGAGCCCTGTTTGGGGAATCAGAAGCCAGGTGCTCCACCCCATCCTGGCATTGGCGGTCTAGGAGGGCAAAGGAAAGTTACTTCCCTTTTCAGGGTTCCTAATTCCTCATTTTTAAAGTGGGGTACACTTCATAAAGCATCACCCATGTGACATATCAAGTATCTCTTTTTAGTTCATCCCGTCCCCACCCCCCCTTTGGCTTTGGGCTCAGGCATGGAAATCGTCAGGGCGCCCAAGAGGGCTGTGCCCCGGTCTCCCTGGGCTGGTCAGAGCTCAGGCTGCACCCTGCCCCGCGGCCCTCCTCTGCAGCTTCAACACGGGCTCGGGCACAGGTGCTCCCCAGGCTCAGGACGGCCCTTGGAGCAGCCCTGGATGGGGCCCGTGCGAGGGTTCACCTTACGTGCCTGCACCTGGGTGCGCACACGTGTGCAGACACGGACATGCCCGCGTATTCATCCGAAGGTACACGGCAGCACTCGCCATCCAGACACGGGTGCACGCCCCTGCTTGTGCTCACGTATGTCGTGGTGCAGGGTGAGTGAAGCTATTTGAGTACACACACGTGGCCGGGGCCTATGGACACGCTCCCCTTCGTGTGCAGCAGTGGGCATGGGAGTGAGGGAACGCGTGTGCAAATACGTTTGTGGAGGGAGGAGGACACACCCAATACCTGAAACTCTCATCCTTGCTACTTAGGGGCCAACCCTGGGTCTTACCCAGCCGGGCCCCTTTAGGCTCTATTCCTTCAGAAAACTCTTCTCTTTTTTTGGATCAGGGAGAGCGGATGAATGGTGCCGACACAGAGCTGAAGTCAGGGAGGGCAGATGAGGACGCCGGGCAGTCAAAGACTGAGGTGGAGATTCTGAAGGGCACAGGGTACTCAGACCTGTGCTCCTGGGGGGCCCTGACTCAGCAGCATTCCAGGGTTAGGGAAGACTCTGCTTGAAACACCCGGGGAGGTGCGGGGAGAGCACTGGCTGGAGCCGAGGCAGCCAGCCCCCTGCCAGAACCATGGGCATGTCCAGGGTGAGGTGCTTCAGGGTCACAGGGCAAGGCCACGCCCCCACCAGCCTTGACCCCCAAGGGCAGCATCCCAGCCCCAGCTCTCAGGACAGCATCTGGATTCTCTGCTGCCTTGGGCCATGAAGCAACGTCTCTGGGCACCCAGATGTAAGAAATGCATCCTGGGTTGGCTGTCTTGCTGTCTATCCCAAGGACCAGCACAAGGTAGACAGGAATGGGGGTCTGTGTAGTAGTCGCTGTGGTGTTGGGGGTTATCCTAGAGCCTGATAACGTCCACCGTACTTCCATCACCCCACTGAACCGGTGATATGGCCACATCCTCCTGTTTGTCTCTTGTATCTACTTGCAGATCCTGGAGTATGCTCTGTCCCAGCCCTGTTCTCAGCCCCAGACCCTGCCCCAGAGCCAGGTCCGGCCCTAAATATGGTCCCGACCCATTCCAATCCCAGACCCAAGCCCAACCAATGCCAAACCAAGGCCCAGACCCCGTCGAGGGCCCACCCTCAGTGCCTGGCTGCGTTCAGGTCCAGGCACTTACCTTTCTTATGCTGAGAGAAGGCATTCTGGAGGCGCTGCACCTGTCCGTGTAAAGCATCCACCTGCTGCCTCAGAGCAGCGACGTCTGCCGAAGAGAGAGGCCACGGGAAGGTCAGCCCAGCATCGCCTGGGATCAGCTCAGAGTCTAGGCCTCAAGGGAAGCGTGCCCAGTTGCAGGCACATACTGGGAGTGGACTAAGGAGTTGGGACTGGGTCCTAAGAAGCCTACATCTGCTGACCCTGTTGCCTCCAGATTTCCCGTGGTTCTGCTATGAACAAACTGTCCCTTGAGCAGGTCTCTGCACCTCACGAACACTAACCGCATCATATTTTAACTCCAAATTCCGGGGATCCCATAGCACCTCCTTTTGAGGGAATAGGAATATGTGTTCATCAGTACTTCCCATCCATTGGGTTATTTGAGACTCAGAGCTATCCTTTAAATTGGGAAGGGGATATGCTTTCCCCAGGGATGAGGGGGAAAAGCGCTCAGGGTTGCCCTCCAGTGAGTAAGCCTAAAACCAGAGCCTAATTCACCTACCTTCCTGCCTGCTAGCTTTCCTGCTTCCCACGACTCCCCGTGACTAATGGAGCCGAAGTCCGAGATGATAGACTGTCCCGATAAAAAGAATGCCACCTTCCTCCCCTGCCCCCACCCCGCGGGAACTCCCCAGTCTGACAGATGCCACCTTACCCAGAAGCCCGCTCTCTCCCTTTGCTCCTTTGTCCCCAGGAGCACCTCTGTCACCCTTCAGTCCTGGGGGCCCTTTGGCACCTGGAGGTCCCGGCGGACCCATGGCTCCAGCAGGTCCTGGGATCACAGAAGAAGAGCTGGGTGAGCTCTGTACACGTTTTCCAGCATTTTCAGCCTCCCAGTACATGGACTGTCCAACTGGCCTACGGTCCCCCTTCCCCTATACAGACTGCTCCCAGAACCCAGCCATGTACCCTCTCCACACACTGACTGTCCCATCACCCAGTGACCAACCTCTCCGGCACCCAGACTAGTCCTGGTGCTCACGTGTCACTCTCCCTGGGTGCAGACAGCTCCCAGAGCCCAGCAGTCACCCTCCTTGGACATAGCTATGCCCCCCGCCCCAATCATGCCAGCTCTGACGTGATGAGTGGTATTGGCAGAGGGGTGGCCATCAACAGCACCACGGGGAACAAGGGAACCGGAGCCCGGCCCTAGCTCCTTCTATCACTCACCTGCGGCCCCGGCATTCCCAGGGGCTCCGCGCTCACCAGGGGCACCTCTCTCTCCTTTAACACCTGTGGGCCCTCGTGTCCCTGCAGAACCAGGCGTGCCGGCCACACCTGCTTCTCCTGAGGAAGGAACCAATTGGGATGAATGCTGCCGAGAGTGTGTTCATTAGTGGAGTTTTCACTCACTGCTCCAGGGGGAGAGAGAGAACTGGGGAGAAGGTGCTCCTTATGGGAGTTCGTCCATGGAAGGGAACAGGACAACACCATCAGTGTGGGAAGGGGGGAGGGAGGAAGGGGTCACAATGTGGCCTACCCAGCGCTGACTATCTGGGCTTTTCCTGGCACTCTGAGCTTGCTGCCTGAGGTCACATCCCCGACTGCCACCGTACTCCTCCCTTCTCCCTCCCAGACCGGCCACATACCAACCACCTACCTTTGGACCCAGCCTCTCCTTTTGGGCCGGGTGGGCCTTGAGGTCCTACGTTTCCCTGCTTCCCTGATGGGCCCTCTCTGCCAGCTGGCCCAGGCACGCCTCGAGGTCCTGGAGGTCCTGGGGAAAAGGACCCGCTGGGTCAGTGACACTCACCCTTGTTGGAGGTGGGAGCACAGGAAAAGACGAGAGCAATGATAGAAGTTAGAGAGGTAGCTGCAGTGGTTCCACGTCTTCCCTAAAATAACCCAGTGCCACCTTCACAACAACCTTCTTCCTTCTTCCTGGGAGGGGATCTGTGCGTGTCTACTGGTGTATCCCAGGGGCGGCAGCAGCGCCTGCAGACAGCTGCATTCCATGCCCAGCTGCTCACCAGATGGTCCAGAGTCTCCCTTTGGTCCAGGTTCTCCAGCAGAGCCATTGTCCCCTTTGGGCCCAACTGGGCCAGCTGGTCCGGGCATCCCGGCTCTCCCTACAGCTCCTGGCAAACCTGTAGTAGCAGAAGAGATGGGTATAAACCCGGCCTTAGGCCCAGGAGGAGCCAGCTGCCTGTACCGCCAGGCCCCTTGCATGCCTTCAAGGTTCTACACGGTGCAGACATTCCATCTCCACACTCCTTGGTCCAGTGGTGATCCAGGAAATGGGTGTCCACATCCCCATTTTACAGGTGAGAACACAGGCTTGCCAGAGTTGGTTGTGGACTCAGGCCAAGACCCAGCCCACTTGGCTTGTCCACAGTATTTATAGCAGGCCACCTGTCAGCATTTACCCTTGACCATGGGTTCTTTGTTCTCCCTGTCCCAGAACCAAAGTTTATATTAAAATGACACCTGGCACTAATCACCAGGGAAATGCAAATCAAAACCGCAGTGAGTTATCACCTCACACCTGTTAGAACGGTTGTTATCAGAAAAGACAAGAGATAACAAGTGCTGACTGGGATGTGGAGAAAAGGGAACCCCTGTGCACTGTTGGTGGGAAAGTATATCGGGGCAGCCACCGTGGGAAACAGAATGAAGGTTCCTCAAAAAATTAAAAGTGGAATTACTTTTAATCCAGCAATTCCCCTTCCGGGTATTTATCTAAAGGAAACGAGCACACTAATTCAAAAGATATCTGCACCCCCATGTTCATTGCAGCATTGTTCACAGCAGCCAAGACATGGAGACAGCTTGGAGCCTGGGTGTCCACCGGTGGATGAATGGATGGAGAAGATGCAGGTGTATATATGATGGAATATTCCTCAGCCATGAAAAAGAACGAAATCTTGCCATTTGCAACAACATGGATGGACTTTGGGGGCATTATGCTGGATGAAATAAGTCAGAGAAAGACAAATACCATATGATCTCTTTTATATGTGGAATCCAAACAGAAAAGCCAGCCAACGAACAAAAACAACAAACTCATAGATACAGAGAACAGATTGGTGGCTGCCAGAGGTGGGGTTGAGAAGAGGGCAGAACGGCTTGCGGTGGTCAAAAGATACAAATGGCCAGTTATAAAATGAGTTCTGGGGATGTCATGCACAGCACGGGGACTAGAGTTAATAATACTGTATCGTATATATGAAAGTTGCTCATAGAGTAGATCTTTTTTCTTCTCTTTTGGGCAGGGGAGAGTAAAGTGATAGACGTTTATTAAGCAAGGATACAGATAAAAGCTCTCAGGAGTGAGATGGTCCCGCCACTGAGGGCCTTTAGGATTGGTCTTTTATAGAAAGCTAACCAGGAACTTAAATCCTTTTAACCTCTCTGTATCCCGGCTGAGCAAGGACAGTGATGACACCTTCAATGGCTTACTTCCTTTTTGGGTCTGGTTGTTCTTTCTCAGTCACAGGTGATTATCATAAAAAAAGACACCCACCCCATTCGATTAGGGCAGGGTGGTCCGTTTGTTCCCTTATCTCTGGTTTCCCCACACCCCCACATGTTTGGGATTTCTGTGAGCCTGATCACATAACCCCCTATCTCTCTCTCCCTACCTAGCCCCACCTGTCGTTACTCATTCCTCCCCGTGAATAGTAACCCTAAATGCCGTTAGGGAATGGGACAATGACTGCCCTGGCTGCTTCCTGCTGAAATGGGGCGGCGGGCTGTGTGGCAGTTAGAATCTATCCAGGGGTGGGTCCAGGGACCCGCAGTATGGCTCCAGGGGGTCACGACGGACAGCAAACGGTAGGTGCATCAGCACATGCAAAAGGATGAACATAAAACAAGTGTTAGGCCCCAAACTAGGATCACATCCCTTAGATAAGACCCGCAACGACCAATTTTGTCCAATAGATTAGTGGATATCTCGATCTTATTTAATTGATCACAAATGTCCCCTATTAATTGGGACACCTTGCAGCAGTTAACTGTAATGTTAAAACAACATGTGAGGAAATTCCTCATACCCCGAACGGTGTAGCAATAGTAGGCAGTCAGCAGTGGCGCGGCTGGAGACATCCCTCTCTGACTCCGCTTACTTCTTGGCTGAGTGCATCTAGCGCCCGGGAAGTATCATTGAGAGCCCTGCTGAGCAAGCATACTGTTTTGCTAATTTCTCGGAAGTCCCGGAAGTCCCATAGTGCGTTTTGAGGCTCTTCTTCCCAGGAGGGCTGTTGTATGTTGTATGTTTGGCTAAAGCCTTTGTTTGCAAGCGCACATTCGTAGAGGTGGCTTCTAGGATAAATGACTATGAGATAAAAACCATCAAGCAGTTCTCCTTGTTCGAGGTCCAGCCTTAACAATGTTTTAATTACAGGGAACCACTGGCAAGTGGGAGAAGTCTTGTCTCAGGAGATAAGGGCATCCCCAAGTACATTATCCAATCAAATCATAAAGAAAGTGGGGCCATCCATTATATCTGTAAGTCCATCATTAAATCCATGCAGTGGGGTATCCTCTGGCTTTAAGGGAGCGATTTTTGTCATCCCAGCCACATAGAATTGGCCAAGGTGCTAGTCGAGTTATACAATCGTTGGGGAATCAAATCCTTTTTTTTTTTTCTTTTTTTCTGCTTAAATAATCATATGCCCATGGGGTCCTGTTATTATCCCCACAGAAGATTGTCTATACACGAGCTATTGTGGCAATTTCTCTGAAGTTTACCTCACATCAGAGAGTAGATCTTAAAAATTCTTATCACAACCAGAAAAAAATGGTACTGTGTGTGGGGATGGACGTTGACAAGACTTGCGGTGATCATCTCACAATACAGGCAAATATCGAATCACTACGTTATACATCGGAAACGAAGACAGTGTGATATGTCAATTACACCTCAATAAAACCATAAAACGATGCGATGAGATATGCTCTTGAAACTATAGAAAAGAGACCATATTGTTACCTCATGTATCACTACGCCCAATGCGATCCTGTTTCCTGGGTACGTACATGCGTGTGCAGGGCGTGCGTGCAAGCAGGACACGCTGGAAAACACACAGGACACGCATATACGGAAGCGTGACCATCGTTCCTTCCTAGTGACACAAGGTAATGGTAACTTTCTTCTTGTTTCTTAAGTGGCCACAAATTATTTTTGTAATGGAAAAACGATCAAGCATTTTTAGAAAGTCGTGTTCCTTCCAGAAAGGCTGCCTAGGTCTGACATTACTCAAGATTTACCCCCCAAAGACTACCGGGTGCAGACGACTATCAGTGTTCAAGAGCTTTACACTCAGTTCTGTTCGTTTGGTTATTCTTTTTTCTTTTTTTTTCCTGAGGTGAAAAAAATATTTAATTCACATGCTATAACACTAAACTTTTCCAAGCATACAGTTCGGTGGCAGTTAGCACACTCACAGTGGTGTGTGACTACCTCCTCTACTGAGTACAGAATCATTTCATCACCCCTCAAAAAAGCCGTAGCCACTAAGCCATCACCCCACCCCCTCCTCCCAGCCGCTGGACTGCTCTGCTTTCCGTCTCTATTTCTGGCTTTGGACATTTCATATACATGGAATCCTACAACCTATGACCTTTGACGTCTGGCTTTTTTAACTTGGGGTCACGTCCTTGAGGGCCATCCACTTGGCTGTGCGTCTCAGCGCTCTATTTCCTTGTATGGCTGAGACATGCTCCACCGTGTGGACAGAACTCATCTTGTTCGTCCATCCACGCATCACCCAGCATTTGAGCTCTTGTGAATAAAGCTGCCATACACATTCAGGAGCAAAAAGAAACGACACCTGACAGGTGTGCTGATGGCTCGTTCACTTACTTACTCGCAGAGACCATCTACGGAACACAGCAGGCTTGGCGCTGGGTGAGTCGCAAACATAGGCACCAGGTCCCGGTCTGCACAGGACTTGTAATAGGATTTTCAACTGTGAGGCACAGGTTGCGAGTGAGGAAGGCAATCAGGAGACGTCCCTCGCCCCATCGCATCATCACCCAACCCCGGCACACACACACGTGCCCAGAGCTCTCTTCTAGAGCGACAGATGGGACTGCAGGGCAAGGAGGATTTAAAGAGACTTGCAGAGGAAAGCTGACATTTCAGACTTGGAAGCCGTGCTCCCAGCGGAGGAGGGACCAGGCCCGCCTGGACAAGAGCGAGCCGGTGTGGGGGGAATGGGAGGGGTGGCTGAGAGGCTCTGTGCTGGGCAGAGTGTCCTGTTTCCAGGGATCATCCTCACTAGGAATGCAGTGGAAGCATAGAAGGCTACAGGTTGGGCCCCACATCCCATATCCAACAGGGCTCTGTGCTGGGGCGGAGAGGTCCTGCCCCGAGGCTGAGCCTCTCTTGGGCTCCACCCTGGCTGGGATGGTGGCAGGAAGAAGGAAGAGTAGAGGCTTCCCATCCATGGAGCACAAGCCCTGGAGGCCCGGAGAGGGGACGCCCTCTTCAACAGCAAGCACCCAGGCCTCCAAAAGCACTAATTTGGGGGCGCCTGGGGGGCTCAGTCCATTAAGCGTCTGCCTTCAGCTCAGGTCATGGTCCCAGGGTGGGGCTCCCTGCTCAGCAGACAGCCTGCTTCTCCCTCATCCCCTCTCCCCTGCTTGTACTCTCTCGTGCTTTCTCTCTCTTTCTCAAATAAATAAATAAATAAAATCTTAAAAAAAAGAAAAAAGTACTGATTTTGCACCCTAGTGTCCCGCAAAGGCCAGCCCTGTACCTTAATGCCGCCTGAAGCAAAGCTTTATGCACCAGCAATGTGGCCAGTCTTCACTGCAGCAAATCCCTCCTCTCCTGGCATTTGACCTTCCTTCATCCCGCAAGTACTCGCTGAAACTTGTACTGTGCACCCGACAGCATCGTCGATGCTGGGACCCGGCAGGGAAGGAAGCAGACACAACATCCCTTCCTCGTGGAGCTTAAACCCAACTGCATTGGAACAGATCCTAAAAATTAAAATGCACAACCTAGGGTTTATTAGATCAGAGAAAGTGCCACAGAGGAAAAATCAAGCACAGAGAGTGTGGGAAGGGGGCGCGGTGTTTTCTAAGCGGGGTGGCCAGGCACAGACTCACGGAGAAAGTGGTCTGTGAGGAGAGCCGGGAAGGGGGTGAGGAATGACCCACAGGGACAGCTATGGGGATTGCAGGCGGGGGGCCGAGTGTGGCTGGGGATCAGCAAGGAGCCAGTGTGGCTGGAGTAGAAGGAGGTGAGGTCAGAGAAGTAGGCAGCGGTGCAGTGTCCTTGTGGGCTACTGGGGAGTGTGTGGTTTTATTCGGAGGGAGATGCGTGCCGCTGGAGGGTCTCTCTTGCTGAATCCTTCTGGGCAGGAATCTTGGAGGTGCTGAGGAATAAGGGGCTGTCCCTGGAAATACTGCCCCCAAAACAGGGTGGGGTCTTATTGGCCCTCCGCGATATGCCCGAGGCATTGCCATAGGGACCCGACTCCACCCTCCACCTGTGCTCAACGCTCTCTTCTCTCTGGCCTATCTGGAAGCCTGTGTGTCAGCATCTGCAGGGGACATCGTCCTAAGGGCAGACTCTGGCCCAGCCAGACTTCCTTGGGTCAGGATTCTGAGGAGCTCTAAGCTCTCTTGGAAATTCTCAGACCCATAATGGTTGAGCGACTGGCATGCCTGCCATCCCGGAGCCAGAGTGCAGCCTGGTCCCCCGGCCCACCTGTGCACGCTTCTCTCTCCTAACCCAAGGCCAGGCTTGGAATGTGCATGGGGGGAGGGGGAAGGGGCGGCGTCTGCACAAGAGAGGGAGGGCGCAGCCACACTCAGAGCCGCAGGGTCACAGGGCGACTGTAGGAAAGGGCCCCCCCGGGATTTAATTCAGGGCCCCTCTGAATGCTGAAGAGAGGGGGGATTCTTCAAGATGCTGACACCTTGAATACCACCCTTCTTCTGAGTTCCCTTCCACGTGGCCTTCCCCAAGCCCCACGCCATTCACATTGGGAGCCATTTTCTGTCTGCAAAGGATGGACAGATAGACAGATACTCGCTTGTCCCTTACCCTACAAAACCTGGGGATGTTACCCATTCTTTCCAGCTTAAATGTTAGTTTCCTTCCTCCCCAACCAAAATGCAAACTCCTGAGAGATAAAGACCACAGTAGAGCCCACCATAGCCCTAGCCCAGTGCCTTGTCCTCGTTGCTGGTTCACTGAATTCTGATGCCTCGCCACTAAGACCCAGACCCTCCCCTACAAGGCAGTACTTCTCGGATAATTCCCTTAATAATCAGGACCTTTGGGAACCTCACGAGAATCCACCTGATTGGGCCAGCAGAAAGACGCACCTTGATCCTGACACCTTAACAAAAAGGAAAGCCTTGGCTCAGTTATTCTTCACTGCATGGTCGACATTATTCCCATTTATAGATGAGCAAACCGAGACGGGGACACTGCTTGTCCCGGGGCGGGGTGGGGGGGTCCCTGCTGTGGAGATGGAACTGGCTCTCTAGCCCAGATCTGTCTGATTCACAAGCCCGTGTCTTTTCCCCTCCACACTGGGTGCCATTGGCCTTTCTGCGCCACGATGTTCTCACCTGCCAAATGAGAGTCATATGCTGTTCCTTGTAAAACTTTTGGTAGGGTTAAACAAATTACTCGGTGAATGCCCAAGCACAAGGCAGGAGAAAGAAATGTGAGCTCCCCTTCGTTCTCTCCGTAATGTGTTAGGGCAAATCCTTTTGATCAGACCTGAGTCTGGGGCCACAGAGCCTCTTTCTTTCCCATCCTTCATGCAGTATTAAACATACGTAACACCCCACACAGACACCACTGAATCTGAATGACCAGTTAAGTCCCTGGAGCCGGGTTCTGAAGAGCCACACATTCCCTGTACCCACTGTTTCCTCATTCTTGGGGTGGGAACAATCAGAAGACTCCAGGGGAGGAGTCAGGGCTGCTGGCAAAAGAGGGAGGAACCTGGGGGCTCAGAACAGCCAGTCAGTTTTCAACGGTAAAGCAGTGTTTCAGAAGGACCAAATGTCTCCAGGAAACCCACCCCCCGGGGAGGAAGAAGTCCACCTCTGAGCCTTCCACAACAGAATACCCAACATTTCTGCGTGGGTTACAATTCCAATGCCCACCCCTTTCCACCAGGACAAGCCCATGGTCCCGGCTCTACCTGGATCCCCCTTCTCGCCGCGGGGGCCCTCTCTCCCGTCCCGTCCATCACGACCAGGCAGGCCATTCTCCACGGGGCTACACATGACCAGGGTGCAGGTGCTGGCTGCTGCTCTCTGGGAGTAGGTCTTCACCTCTGCTCCCAGTGACCTCAGGGGCTGCGCAAGCAGGATCAGCACGGAGAGAGGCAGGAGAAGCATGGCCTAGGCAGAGGAACAGAAAGAGAAAGGACATGCTCTTGGTCCTAGGACAAGGGTTAGGGCTTGCCCCAGCTCCTGAAGGTCAGGAGAAGCACCTTTCCACCTCCCCTCCCTCCTGTGGGTCTGAGAGCAGCAGGACTTCCAAAGCCTTTTAGGGCCCAGGTGGGCATGAGGTCTGGCCTGGACTAGACACTGCCTCCATAAGAAATTCCCACAGAGAACCCAGGTGAAAGTTCTCAAAGTTACTAACTTAGCAGCTGGAGAGCCCCTGGGACATGTAACATGCTGCTCTGACGACCTAAGAGAACTTGAAAGAAAGGCCTCATGGCAGAAGGGGACATGTGAGATGGGTTCAGTCAAGGGAAAGCTGGTTTGGGGACAAGAAAGAGCAGATGTCCAATAGGGCATCCAGTTACTACCTGACTGGGACTTAGGGACAAAGTGAGACTAGAGTGGGTATAGGGCCTGAGTCACCTCCAACACTGGGCTTCTTTCCACTCTCAGAGAGAAACTGTAAAGTTATGAGCATGGAAAGAGCTTGTGGGAGTTGCAGAGGCTAGGACCAAGACCTGGGGGATCACTTGTCATGGCAGAAGCTCAGTCACGAGCACCAGAGAACCCACGCCAGAGCAAGGGCATCGTCCCCTGGTCTGCAGCTACCACAACTCTGGGGCCCTGCACCCCAAATCTGGGGAAGAACGAAAAGCAATAGGCATTCTGCCCAACAGCTCAAGAGGCCATAGAAGGGCCCAGGGCCCACTGTAGCAGGAAGGGGCCTTGAAGTGAGCTAACTCACGGGTTTTCAGACCTATGATTCAGATGAGGCATTTTAGCTGGGGCCACAGAGGGAGTGGGCCGAGCTGCAGCCCCCTCAACCCACAGTGTTCGTGCCAAGCTTTCAGATTCAGATTTTTTTGAGAAAAACGACTCCCCTGAAAACTGGTTGGAAAATTAGTGACCTAGTCCAGTAAGTCTATTTTTTAAAGTAAACATTTGAGTCTACGAGAGAAGCATGAATGTCCATGTCCCACAGGCAGCTGATAGGCGAATGAGCTTAGAACCCAGGCCCGTGAAGGTCTGGTCTGTTTCTCCTCTACCGCCCTTCTTTCTGAAGAAATCAAGAATGGAGAGGAACTAGGAGAGAAGTTGAAATTGCATTTTCTACTGGGGCTTCCAGACAATGGTGTCTGGGGTCTGGGTGGGTGTCATCCAACTGACCCGCCCTCCCCCAGCCCAGAGATCGTAGGGAGCAGTGAGGGGCAGAAGAGCCCTCCTCATTGCCCCACTGTGCACCCCACCCGTCACACCCCTAGACAAGAACAGCTACCCAGACCCTGCCTCCGTAGCACCAGGAGGATAAAGCAGCCACAGGGGCGGGAGATATTCACCAGGCACTGGGAAAACCAAATGAGGGCCCACGACAGAAACACTCACGGTTGCTTCTTCTCAGACTCTAGGATCTCCAGGCCAACTAGCCTTTCCCTGGCAGGCACTGGCTATTTATGCCTATTTTGTAACCTGAGCCACCCAGCCCTGTTCTTCTAAGAGCTCTTTCCACGAAGTGGGGCAATTTCTTCCTTGTTGACTCATTCTACCCCCACCTGTGTTCTGGAAACCTGCCACCGATATTCATAACACTGCATGCATATCAGCTTAGAGTTTATGAGCAGCTTCAGCCTGTGATCTCACCTGTACCCTCCTGAAGCGCCGTGTGTTCAATGGCATCATCAGTGTCTGTATTTTACAGATGTCCAAAACTCTGAGCTCCAGAGAAGACCGGCAAGTTACACAATGATCTACACCTATTGCAAATGCAACCTGCATCTGCCGATTCCAAGATCCACGACCTGCTGTGCCCACTTCCTTCCTCCTTCACCTTAACATTACTGCCCAGATATTGGGAAAGAGCTGGACGCTCCTCGGCATATCCGGGCAGGCGTGGGGCAGGTGGAGGAGCTGTGAAGGCTGCAGGCTGTGGGGGCAGTGGCTGGGGGGGATCTGCCACCTGGCGGGGTCACTCTTTGACTTCCTGCTTTAGATCGCAGAGAGACCTCCACTTGCCTTTTATGGGATGGCCTTCCCTTAACTTCCTGGCCCTCATCTCCCACCTTCTTAGCTGAAGTTTGTCCTGTGCAGTACTCAGGTGACCAGTGTGGACCTTTGAGCTGTTGATAACACCTTTGCAGCCATCCCCAAGGAGAGTCTAACTTCCAATTACCGTAAGACAGTTGCCCACCCTCTTGCCTTCGCTATCAAAGGTAATCTCTGCTTGCTTCTAGATTCTTGCGGCTTTATCTCTTGCATCGATTCTCTGCCTAGTTCCACGTAACAACAGCCTCATGCCTCCAGGCTTCTCTTTTGGCCACTCCATTGGTGGTGCCGATTTGTTCCTGGCTTTTGATGCTCCTTGGGGCACCCCCTTGTGTACTGTAGAATTTATAATGCCTCAATTCCTAGGGAAAGGTCTTCTGTTTCCCATATGGCAATTTTTTGGAAGCAGGATCCATAGTAGAGCCATCTGGGCCCCTAATGACAGAACTCTTTCATCATTAACGCACAATCCTCCCCATTCTAGGATGTTCGTGTTTCTCCTAGAGACCTAGATCAGTGTGGAATTCCATTTCTCTCCCCAAATTTGAGAAGTTTCCATCATTATTTCTTTAGATAGACTTTCTTTCCCTATCTCTCTTCTTCTTCTGGGATTCCCCCAATGCATATATTATTTCTTTTGGTGATGTCCCATAAATCCTAGAGGCTTACTTCAGTTTTTCTTTTTTTCCTTCTCTGACTGGATAATTTCAAAAGATCCACCTTCGAGTTCACTGATTTATTCTTCTGCTTGGTCAAGTCTTTTGTTGAGTATCTCTCTTGAATGGTGTAGATCAGCCATTGTATTCCTCAGCTCTAGGATTTCCCACTGGTTGCTGTTTGGATCTGATTCCAAACCAAGGACAACAGAAGCAAAAGTAAACAATTGGGACTACATCACACTAAAAATCTTCTGCATAGTTAAAGAAACCATTAACAAAACTAAAAGACAACCTACTGAATGGGAAAGGATATTTGCATATGATGCATCTGATAAGGGGTTAATGTCCAAAATATATAGAGAACTCATACAACTCAATAACAAAAAACCAACGATCCAATTAAAAAATGGGCAGAGGATCCGAATCGACATATTTCCAAAGATGAAATACAGATGGCCAACAAACACGTGAAAAGATGCTCAACATCACTAATCATTAGGGAAATACAAATCAAAACCACAATGAGATACCACCTCACACCAGTCAGAAGGGCTAAAATTAACAAGTCAGGAGATGACAGATGTTGGAGAGAATGTGGAGAAAGGGAAACCCTCCTACACTGTTGGTGGGAATGCAAGCTGGTGCAGCCACTCTGGAAAACAGTATGGAGGTTCCCCAAAAGGTTGAAAATAGAGCTACCCTACGACCCAGCAATTGCACTACTGGGTATTTACCCCAAAGATACCAATGGAATGATCCAAAGGGGCACCTGCACCCCAATGTTTGTAGCAGCAATGTCCACAATAGGCAAACTATGGGAAGAGCCCAGATGTCCATCGAAAGATGAATGGATAAAGAAGATGTGATATTGACATATATATGTGTGTGTGTGTGTGTGTGTGTGTGTGTGTGTGTGTGTGTGTATATACATAAAATCAGTTGATAAAATCAATTGGTACACAGAAAATAAAATAATAGGGGAAAATTCTACCAGGGGCAAAGAAAAAAC
Source organism: Ursus maritimus (assembly GCF_017311325.1). Lineage (NCBI taxonomy): Eukaryota > Metazoa > Chordata > Mammalia > Carnivora > Ursidae > Ursus > Ursus maritimus. The sequence goes on from NW_024426885.1 coordinate 46,663,425, forward strand.
TACCCCAGATCTTGAAACACTATATGGAACATAGTGGAACATTCTTTTTGGCATTTATGAAATTACTACAGAGAGAGATTATAAAATAGTCAGAAAGAATTACATGTGTAAGTATCACACAATTTCTCTTGCTTCCTCAAGAAAGTAGGCTATAGAGAAAAGCAAAAATTCATGATCAATGCATGGTTGAAGATAGTGTTAAGTATCTTATGCTTAAAAGATGGGAGTGTCTTCACAGGGCGCCTGGGTGGTGCAGTCCTTAAGTGTTTGCCTTCCGCTCAGGGCGTGATCCTGGCATTATGGGATCTAGCCCCACATCAGGCTCCTCCGCTATAAGCCTGCTTCTTCCTCTCCCACTCCCCCTGCTTGTGTTCCCTCCCTCACTGGCTGTCTCTATCTCTGTTAAATAAATAAATAAAATCTTAAAAAAAAAAAAAAGATGGGAGTGTCTTCATAAAAGTTAAAATTGCAGAAATTTGGGAAAAAGAATTAAATGCAATGTTTAAAAATATACATAATCCTAAACATACAGAGGTAAACACATTTAATAAACATTTGATACACTTTACTACAGTTTTTTACATTATAATTTTTTAAAGGACTGCTAATGTACACAGAATTTGGTGTTATGTTTGCAATTGATAACAGAAGCATTTACCAAGTAAACAAAAGTGTTTTATAAACATAATTTTAATTATCATATTTAATAATATTATTATTTATTATATTCTGATATTTAACAATATCTGAAAGTATTTTCATATTGTTACTTTCACATTTTTCTTCCTAGAAATACCTCTCTGATTTTTAGGCACCAAGCTTTATGTATAATAGGCAATAATTGCCAAATTATTTCCAGAAAAGTTATACCAAAATAAAACTTCATCTCTAACAAATTGTCATATCTAACTAACGCTAACCAAACCAGCATAAAATGTAATAATTTTAATAATCTTCACCAATTTTGGAGAAAGAAATGAACATCACTTTGCTGTTGTTGTTTTAATTGGATTAACTTTGTATTATGTTGAACATTTAAAGTAAACGTGATGATTTGCCTTGTGTCTTCTGTTAAGTATCAATTCAAAGTGGTGTTCTTAATGATTTGCATATGCTTTTAATGGCTGATATTAAATTTTAGGTATTCAGTAAATGTTTCTGAAGTTGTATATTGCCATTGAATTGTGGTCTTATGTTTTTTCTAATTTAGTGAGAAATCTAATTAACTGTACACAAAATTATTTTGTCCTTTGGCACTTTCTCTGTTTATTTTAAGATAAGAAAATTGTGGGGCGCCTGGGTGGCTCAGTGGGTTAAGCATCTGCCTTCGGCTCAGGTCATGATCCCGGGGTCCTGGGATGGAGCCCCGAGTCAGGGTCCCTGCTCAGTGGGGAGCCTGCTTCTCCCGCTCCCTCGGCTCCTCCCCACCCCACTGTGCTCTCCTCTCTAATAAATAAATGTTTTAAAAATCCTAAAAAAAAACAAAGCAGGTATATGATGATGAACCAAATCAATACAAAGAAGACAGACAGACAGACAGACAGACACTGAGGATGTCCCCTACACCTATCTAGCACTCAGCTATTCAGTAAAATAAGATACAAATTATATGTAATTTTAAATTTTACACTCGAAACATTAAAAAAGGAGACAAATGAAATAAACATATGTTTTATTTGACTCAATATATCCAAAATATCATTTCAGCATATAATAAATATAAAAATAAACAGTACTTTACATTCTTTTTTAATACGAAGTCTTCAAAATTCAGTGTGTATTTTCAGCACATCTTAGTTTGGATTAGCCAGATGTCAAGTACTCACTGGCTGGTAGCCAATGGCCACTCTACTGGACAGCACAGATTATAGAGAATATTCTTTCCTTTCTTTCCTAATTACTTATGCAAAATTTACTGTATGCAACTTGCTTATATATCCTCCAATCTGCTCTTCAATGAGCTATTCTTTCTACTGAATAGTTGACTGTTTAGTTAACCATTATTATACAGGCTTATCTATTGTTGCTTAAATATAGTCAAATATCTGACAAGGTATTAGATTTTTATTTCTTTTTAATTTTTTTAAAACAGTAATTCTCACATTTTCATTTTACTTTCAAAGCTTTAAGAACAATATTGTCAATTTCATCTCAAAAGGTATAATAATTTCAGTGGTAGTAATTCACTAAATCCTCAATGCAATCTATAGACTATAGCTTAATTTATTTAGAATTTAGAATGTTATTAATATAAATTTCTATAGCACTACAGGTATGCTTTTATGGGATAGAAACATTTTTTTTTGTTGGGGTGATGGAATATTTAATGGGAAAAATAAGAAAAGCTTAAAAACAGAAAATAAAGAAACTAGATTAAATATAACATAAAAAGATAGAAAATGGCCCATATTAGACTTTTCTAGTCTTCTTGAGGACTTTTTGCCTATCTTTCCCCTACCATTTATGACACTATTAAAATTATCTTTTTTTTTTCTGCTTCTCCCAGCAATTGAGCTCCATATACCAAAGCTCTGCTTCTGAACTAATAAAACTATGATTATCTCAAAGGAGATATTTTTTAAACTACCTGTTAACATAATAAGAAAACATATAGGTGACCGTTTAAAATAATATTTAAGAGTGAATATTGAGGGGCACCTGGCTGGCTCAGTCAGTTGAGTGTTTGCCTTCGGGTCAGGTCATAATCTTCAGGTGCTGGGATTGAGACCTACATTGTGTGCTCTACTCAGCAGGGAGTCTGCCTCTCCCTCTGCCCCTCCTCCCTGCTCGGTCTCTCTTTCTCAAATAAATAAATAAATACAAACCTTTAAAAAAGAAGAATGAATATTGACAGGGGCACCTGGGTGGCTCAGTGGGTTAAGTGGCAGACTCTTGATTTTGGCTGGGATCATGATTTCAGGGTCCTAGGATCGAGCCCTGCCTCAGCCTCCACGCTCAGGGGGGAGTCTGCTTCTCCCCCTCCCTCTGCCTCTCGCCCTGCTATTGCACTCTCTCTGTATCTCTCTCTCTCAAATGAATAAATAAAATCTTTTTAAAAGAAATAAGGTGGGATAAAGTGATCAAAAGAGAAAAACATAGCAGATGATCAATGAGAAGAGAACGTATATTCGAGGAAACAAAGGGGCCGGAAGTAAGTCATATATAAACGGATTGCAAGGTAAATAAACGAGAGGAGGAAGAGAAGAGAAAAATCGAGAAAATGTAAAAAGTGCTAAGATCATATGAAAAATCAACAAAACAAGATCAGAGATGATGTATCACATTATAAAATCATAAAGAGAAGGGGAGAAGAAGTCAAAGTAGAGAGGAGAAATGAAATATAAAAGAAAGAAAGAAAATGTGAAAAACTGTGAGCTGTAAGGTCCCCACGCCGAATGACTAGATGACAAAGACACAGACAAGCAACAATAAAAGAAGAGATGGTAAAGGAAACAAGACCAGACCTAGACTTGACCGCATCCCAGCAATGAATTCAATGAACTCGAAGGCACTGAAGAAAAGAGAGGTAAAGAGTTGAGAGAAGCAAAAGGAAACTCTAACTGGAAAGTTTTCTGAGCACAGGAAAACACAGAAATGAACTAAAGGAACAAAAAGAGTGTAAGAAGCCGTTCCTGGGCGGCTCGGTTGGCTAAGCCTCTGACTCTTGATCTCAGCTCAGGTCTCAATCTCAGAGTTGTGAGTTCAAGCCCCACACTGGACTCCACGCTGGGCGTGGAGCCTACTTTTTAAAAAATGAAAGTGTAAGAAAACGCAAGTGAAAACAAAGCAACTGCAACAATTTGCCCACATAGGCTATCGATGGAGGACAATGACAGGTGCCAAAGAGCAATGAAAGTGAGCTACAAATCAAGGATGGAAGCAGAAAGAATACTAATGGTGGACCCTTATGGGCCATGCACACTTTTATACAACTTACCTGTAGTAATCCGCTTAATCTTCAAGAGAAAGTTGCTGTCTTTGTTCCCACTTTACAGGCAAGGACGTGGAAACACAGGTGGTACAGACATAGTGCCCAAGGTCATACATCTAGTAAGGGACAGAGCTGTGATTCAGCCCGGGAAGCCCGGACTCCAGATTCAGCTCTGCTAAATTGTGCTCTGACACCTCATAAGGAGGAGAGACGATGGGATAAAATTAGAAAAATCAAAATTAAAAAACAACAACAACCAGAAGATGATGGGGAGATATGGGTGAGAAAAGGAAGCATGAAAGAGACGAAGAAAAGATATGCAACGTGGAGAGAAAAGAAGGCAAGGAAGAAAACAATGAGAGAAAAAAGAAAACAGAAGGCAAATCCGTGATGAAAAATGGAGCAGACACATACGGGAAAAACAGAAGGGCAAAATGAGAAAAACATGATGGTGAGCCTCAAGGAGAGAAGGGAAGACTTTCAGAAGAGCCTGTCCGGTCCTTCCGTGCACCAGCTGAGGAGGAAGTGACCCACCTGAGTCGAAAGCCTCTCCTCCAAGTGCGGGTGGGATGCAAAGGACAGGCTGGTGCTGGTGAGGACATATCAGCGCCGCAGTTATAGGGGGGACGGGGTGCTCTCATTTCCGTTGGGATGTGATTATCGTATTACCTACACTCGCCATGACAAGCTCATGACAGGGGAGTCTCTGAGGTGGTGTTAAAAAGACAGACAACGTAATTGCAGCAGCAAATTCTTCTGAACGCCAAGTGTAACACTTAGGTGCGGGGACAAAATAATCCTTTAGGGACACAACTTTTCCAAAAATTAATTTGGTGTTAACCGAAAATCAAGGATGTGAAATACGAATGGAATTCAAGTACTGAGAATTTTAATTCTACTGCGGTGAAACAGCAAGTGACTTGGTAAGTTTCAACATGTCAATCTGATGGAATAGAACGCGATGTTTTAAGTTATGATTTAAGAAGACAATATAAATATGAAGAGAAGCGGCACTTCGGTGTTAAAAACAAAACAATATAAAGTAGGTTCCGAAGTCTTGTTGAAATGACAACTAGAACTATTTCAGAGAATATACATGCAAGTTATTTGAAACCAAGGAAATCAAGAGTCGCATGCTCTGCCAACTGAGCCAGCCAGGGCCCCTATAATATTTCTGATTGTAGGTGATCTAGAAATTTGTTCCGTTAAAATTTTCTTCAAGTGATGTTGTCTCCCAAATCAAAAATAATAATAATAAGGGAGAAACAATATTCTTGCCAAAGTGCTTCTGCAAGGAAAGTGTTATAGTCCTCTGAGTGCTGGTACTTTCTAAATGACATGAGTAGAAGTGCCTTAGATCACACACCATGAAATCAATAAGTTAAAATGGGAAATACAATAGGACCTTGAAAAAGTAAGGAATAAAAATATCTTCAACCAGGAGATGACTAAGTTGACTGTCGTTACACTTCCTTTCCAAACAAAAGCGGAAAGCACGAGAAATACCGCACCATCTCTGATAGAACCAAGTATGTTAATTCACTTGAAAGCCTAACATTTCACTGATACTCAATTCTACGAAGAATTATTATGTGAACATTTGCGAAAGGAATATGAAAAACGTTTTGAAGATGCCTACTATAGTGGCTTTATGGTGAATGATTATGGACCATAATCAGTGGGTCACTTAATTCCAAAGCCTCATTGTTTCCAGTGTGACAGCCCATAAGTTACAATTCAAAGACCAGGATTTGTTCATCTTTATTTATAGACTGTGATTTTTGATTGCCAGACACTTATATTTAGTGGTGTACTGGTAAACCAGCTCTTTGAAGTAAAAAGTACTCATTGGTAGTGTTTGCTGATTCCAGGATTTTAAACTATAAATGGTTTAACAACGGAATTGCAAAATTCCTAAATATGTCCTCAAGAGCTGCTATGAGCCAACTCCCTAAAACACCACTGCGTTCAAAAAAATAGTATCACGAATTTCCAGCTTTTTTTTTCCTTTCTGAGTTCATGGAAAAGTATTCATGGCAGAGATGTTGTGACACCAACCACTTTAATGTAAAAATATCCCCAAGGGTGACTTCGTGATTATTGAATGTTTGAGTACATTTTTAAAAAATCATCTGACCTAAAAGCATTCTTCAAAGTCTTAATCTATGAGGACAAAGACTTTTTCAGGCTCAGTGTATGCTACTCATATTCATGATAACTCCAAAAATATGCACTGACCTTTACTAATGTGAGAAAAAGAATGTATTATGCGCTGGCTACTTCCTTTCGCTAGTTACTGTAAGTTGGGCGGCCTCAGCAGAGCTATTAAGCCAAGGAGCTTCCCTATAAAATTAAACTCACCTGACAGATTGTTGCGAGAACTACCCCTACTGGGTCAAGACATCATCCTCCCCGTAGAAGATATTGAGGCCTCAAAACTTAATCCCATCTGCTCTTAACATCTGGCTCTATTCGCATAATATACAGCTAAGTTTTGCCTCTCAGACAGAAAATACCTTTGATCGATACTTTGATCTAATTCATCACATCCTCCCACATGGTTTAACCAATTAATCTGTGTCCTGAGGCTTCAGCGTCTCTCTCCCCATCTATAACCTATGGTTTTATAAATGTCTGCATGTCTTTCCTCTGCCTGTGTTATCTCCTCCTGGTAATAGCATTACAAAAACATGTTTCAAAGCCTTCTCTGATAAGATCTCCTGAAACAGGGAGAGAGTAATGACCAATATACCCAACTGGGCACGTATTCATTCCATTTTCCCATTTCTGCGTTTAGAGTCAACTCTCAACAAGGAGGCTCCTGGGAACCCAATACCTAACTTTGAAACGATGGTCCATGACATAATTGTTGACATGAAACACTATCATTGCTTCCTCAATCCCCGAGTCAGGACAGGGATGCATTTCTGAGTGTTTTATATGGAAAATTTGGTAACTCGTGGTAAGGCTTCTATGCTAAAGACACCAGTATCTGTGGATCTGCTCTTGTGTTCTGGGCATTGTGCACAAATGTTACATCTGTTCTTTTGACTGATTACTGCAGATATTATCAGATAAGAAGCTTTAAAAACAGGTGGAAACTTGGAAGCAAGGAATACATTGGAGAACACCATTGCAGAGTAAACATCCTCCTACACTGTTTCCTGGACATTCTTTCCTCGACATCAATTCAAATGAACCCAGTGCCACTCAGCCCGTCAATCACCACATGTTCCCACGGAATATACTTTTATTACTAGGATTTGAGGAAATGCTCTGTCACCTGGATCATGAGCATAAAGAGAAAGAAGTATTACTCTTCCCTGTATGCCCTCAAACTGAGGTCCCCATAGTCAATGACTTATCGATATTATAACATTGGATTCAACATCCTGATCTCAGAATTTTCCCCTAGAAAGTTACTTTGAGATATTCATTGGCAATCAAAATGTAGCTTCTCCTGGTATAATTGTGCTTTTTCCAGATATCTCTTTGAAAACTGGATAAATGCAGATTATTTTCACTTCTATGCTGATCATTCCATTCAAAATATTTCAATACAAGATTTGGGTTATTTGTCCTCAGATAGCTATGCTACTCTAGGAGTTCTGTCCAAATAATGGTTGCAGGGAAGCCTTTCAGTCTTAGGTGTGATGTAAGCTGTGGGCCTGTCATATATGGTCTTTATTATGTTGAGGTAAATTCCTTTTACACCTAATTTGTTGTGAGTCTTTATCATGAAATGATGTATTTTGTCAAGTGTAACCTGTATTGTCAAAAGAAACAAAAAACATTCGTTGTCAAATCTTTGTCAAATGCATTTGTTGAGATGATCATATGATTTTTTTTTAACTTATTCCTTTTTTTTTTTTAAGATTTTATTTATTTATTTGACAGAGACAGCCAGCAAGAGAGGGAACACAAGCAGGGGGAGTGGGAGAGGAAAAAGCTAGGAGTACAGGCTCCTCTGCTAGGAGCCTGATGTGGGGCTCGATCCCAGAACACTGGGATCACGCCCTGAGCCAAAGGCAGACGCTTAATGACTGAGCCACCCAGGCGCCCCTAGATTTGTTTTCTTAATTCCATTTTGCATTGTTCACTGCTAAGGTATAGAAATACAACAGATTTTAAATTCGAGAAGGTAAACAATTCTGCATGTTTTTCACCTTTTCTGTAAAGAATGCTTAGAATGGGAACCAATAATAACGGATTTGGGGCTTCCTAGTGTCAGAGATATAAACATCGTCCTGCTGCTTGCTGGGGAAGGCAGGTTCTCAGCAAGAAAGGTTTGGATTTTCTGTTTCTGCTGTTGCTAAGCATTGCTGCATCCAGGTCTTTTGTCACCTCGGGGGTTTTATTCAGAAAATTAAATCACTCTGGATTTGTGTGAACACGGGCCTTATGTTCCTCTTTCCTGCTTCCCAGGAATCTCCAGAAAGCCGGGTCCGTTTGGATTATGGCTGGTCCCAGCACCTGGCACAGAGCTTGGCATAATCATGGGCTGAGGTGGAGGGAACAGAGCTGGCTCACCGACAAGCCTGTCAGCATGACTGGGACTCCTGTGGAAGGGGCTACCTGGACGCTGACACCTTCCCGGAGCCCCCTCCAGAGGCTGGGAAGACAGGCATGCACCCCATTCTGCTTCTTCTGCTTAAAAGACATGCCGGTGATGGATATTAAGGAGGGCACATATTGCATGGAGCACTGGGTGTTATACGCAAACAATGAATCATGGAACACTACATCAAAAACTAAGGATGTACTGTATGGTGACTAACATAACAAAATAAAAAATTTAAAAAAAAAAGAGAGAGAGACATGGTCTCATTTCCAGGCTGCTCTTCTGTCTCCACGGGGAGCATGGCACCTCCCAGGAGAAGCTTCACTGGGCAAGCTGAGCCCCTCTCTTGGCCTCAGTGTCCTCAGCTTGGTCACTAATCAAAGGACAATCTTATGTTGCAAAGCAGAGCCTAGTGGAAATGACATCATCTCGGTGCTCCCAGACTGGGAAGTGGCACAGGCCCACCTGGGTAGCCCTCCTTTGGATCTCAGGTTGGCAGAGTTAAAGGGTAGCCCTCCTTTGGATCTCAGAGTTGGCGAGCAGGGTTAAAGCCCCAAATTCCTCAGACGTGAGAAGGGAAGCCAACCTCCGGCCTCCAAATTAACTCAAAGCAGATTATCCAAGATAACTGGGTGGAACTGATTCAATCAGTGAACCATCTTAAGAGCAAAGCTGAGAATTCCCCGAAGAAGAAATTCCTAAAATGAAGAGTAGCTTCAGGTCTTGCCTGTCTTTCCAGAGATCTTTCCCTACAGACTTCATTGCTCCCTTTTCACCGGAAGGAAAATTTCCATGTTTTTAGAAGGACATAAAATACACTTTCTAAGTGAAATATTCTAAGAGGCTTGCCATTCGCCCAAGTTGGAAGCCTAACAGGGTGCCCATAGGACACAATACATCACACCAGAGATCACAGGGAAAACGGTCACCCAGGTCCTCACGTGTGTGCAGAAAGAAACAGAAGGAGACCCCAGTGTTCTAAAAAGACAAAGACTCAGAATGTTTCCTACCTGGGAAGAAGAGAGAGTGGGTGGGCCAGATGTTTCTCCGTCCTTGAGTGGCGTGTTACTAGTACCTCAGTTAAAAAGGATTAAAAAGATAAAGACCTCTCTGGATTTGCTTTTCCATGTCCTACAGCTATTTACTAGAAGTAGAGCCCAATTGATCCAGTCTTGGGGCCTGATGGAAGGCATAGCACTCTGATTCACTGAATGAAGAGACATTGCAAATGTGTCCATCATCAGTGAGGGGTGAGATATTCCAACCCTACCAGCAGAAGGACTTTAGATGCCAAATCTTTCAGGAAAACTGCACAAGATTTCCCACTGGCACTGTCAGGCTGGTAACTGCATTTCTGGCATATTTCTATTAAAGATAAGAAAAAGAGAGGTCTCAGTTTACCTGACATCACTAGGGCTACACCCAAGGGTAGGGACCAAAGCATTAGCTATTCATACAAGAAACACCAGGGCCCAGATTAAAGGACAGTATTTTCCCAGGAGTTCAGATATCCTTTATGTACAAGGGAATGTCCCTATAATATGCCAAATCACAACTTGGGAATTTTCTTGAAGGGGAGTTGAAGGGTGGGACCTCCAGCTGTCAAAACAACAGCATGAACTAGAATGCTCCGGGGCTCACACCGTGAAGGGCATATCATCCACCGTTCATCAGGGAGTCTCCGCCATGAACCAGGTCAGAGCCATGACAGGGCAGGCATCCAGATCCTCTGTGGACACAGATCTTTAAGAATGAACCATCACAGCGACACCTGGCTGGCTCAGTCGGAGGAGTGTGTGACTCTGATCTCAGGGTTGTGAGTTCGAGCCCCACGTTGGATGTAGAGATTACTTATATTAAAAACTTAAAAAAAAAATGAACCACCATTGGCCAGCCACCTGCCATCCTCTTGTTCTTCTCCAACCTCGGTTCCCCGCTGGAGCTGTTTGGGGAGCAACATGCCAGCCTCAAATCCTGACCTCTGACCTGCACAAAGCCCCGACTGCCCAGGCCCAGGAGTGAGTCCCAACTCTCCCACCAAATGGAAATGGTGCTCTGACCTTCTTCCTCCAGCCTAAGAGTCAACTAGATCTAGCTAAACTCTAAGTCCCAATCCCTGCTCCAGGGGCACTGCAGTGGCTTCTTGCACTTAAGGCTTCCCCCCCCCTTCAACAGGCATTCACAGCAGGCACGCGACAATCCAACGGACCTGGACCTGACCCAGAACTTGACACTTCTGGTCCCCAGTTCTCAGGCGCAGCAGAGTGAGAGAAGACTCCCTCGTTGAGTCCCTATGCTACACTCCACACACACTCTGGGTGTAGTGTTCTTGCGGAAGAAAGCCCCAGAAGCCCCAGCCTGGACTCCCGACCCCAAACTTGCATCAGCTCCCAGTTGGATGCGTTTGTCGCTCGCACGCACGTAGGTCTGAGAGCAGCAGCGGGGACCTCAGGGGAGCAGGTGCCCTCTGACAGCCCAGCGGGGAGCGGGATCCATCGCCCAAGGCTGGGTCACGGGGCTCCTCTGAGCTGGTCCACAGGGATATCAACCCACCCAAACCTGACTCCTAGCACCGTCCTTGGCCTGCAGAAGTCCCGTCCACAGGGAAATACAGGCCCCATACGTGTTACCTGGGTCTTTCCCGACAAAGAAAGAAAAAAAATATAAATATGAACTGTGAAATGCAAAATGCATACTACATTGCTCTAGGCATCCAGGGGATGTTTCCAGTTACATTATGGCAATAAATTCGAGAATTCAAGTGAGATGCACATATTTAGGGAAAAATTCAACTTGCCAAAAATAGCTCAAGGAGAAATGGTTGTCCTATAATCATTTAAACACAGAATTAGTAGTCTAAACTCCTCCCATAAAGAAAACATCAGACCAGGGGCGCCTGGGTGGCACAGCGGTTAAGCGTCTGCCTTCGGCTCAGGGCGTGATCCCGGCGTTAGGGGATCGAGCCCCACATCAGGCTCTTCTGCTATGAGCCTGCTTCTTCCTCTCCTGCTCCCCCTGCTTGTGTTCCCTCTCTTGCTGGCTGTCTCTGTCAAATAAATAAATAAAATCTTAAAAACAAAAAACAAAAAACAAAACATCAGACCAAACTGATTCATTAGGAAATTCATTTAATGAAGGAATAAATTTTCACACAAGATTTTAGATAATAGTAAGAGTTGGCACACATAATTTATTCCAAAGCTATCTTAACATTACCTAAACCCCTAAAGATAGTGTCGATAAAGAAATTAGAGGCCTCCTTCATGAACACAGATGCCAGGATCTTAAAATATTAGCAACTCAAAAAAAAAAAACATTAGCAATTCTAATCCAGAAATACATAAGGATATTTCATAACCTGCGTGGGCTATTCCAAGACACAAACATTTTTTAGTATAAGAAAAACCTATCTAAATCACTACAGGAACAGGTTATAGGATTAGAAATTATATTATGGTAATCAATGAAAAAAGGAAATTAAAAATTTCAAAATCTGTACAGGAGAAAATAAACCGAGCCAATCAGGAGTAAATGGACTCCTTTGGCAAAATTGATAATATAAGCTATGCTTCATAATATAAAGATATTTTCTTCTCCTCCTTGCCCTAATGCAACTCTTCATAATTCAGTGAATATAAACCTAGTCCATGTTTTTGTTTTTGTTGCACATATTGTATCCAATAATCAAAGTTGTTTATTGCTGAAGCTCTTACTTCATTTTTATAAATATGCTATAAAAACTAGGCAACTTGATTTTTCACTGAATGTTGTATACCAGAACTCTCAACTATACAGTTCTGGTCTATTTTTTTAATTATGCAGGATTATTACCTTATACGACATTTATTTGGGGGCTCTGTTGTATGAGTGCATGCAAGTTTCTTTAAAGGATACATCCGGTAGCCAGACTTGCCAAACATCTACGAAATCAACGAGGATTGTTTTCTAGGGGCGGTGCAGAGTGACAAGCAAATCATACTCAGTCGCTATTTCCCCACCTATTTTCAAACTTATTTGTAGTAACAGATGGGAAATATTTGCAGAACGAAGTAACTCTGTATGTCATACGGCCTTGGAAAGATGTAGGAGACATGCTTTTTTCTGCCATTAGCAGGACACCATTTGGGTTAAAATCTAACATATGTAAAACACATTCTACGATGTGGGAGAAAGCCTGCGAGACTGGTAGAAAATGCTCTGAAATGCCTGAGACATGATTCCGCATCCTCAAGCTCAAAATTATGAACACCCCGGGGCGCGTGGGTGGCACAGCGGTTAAGCGTCTGCCTTCGGCTCAGGGCGTGATCCCGGCGTTCCGGGATCGAGCCCCACGTCAGGCTCCTCCTCTATGAGCCTGCTTCTTCCTCTCCCACTCCTCCTGCTTGTGTTCCCTCTCTCGCTGGCCGTCTCTCTCTCTGTCGAATAAATAAATAAAATATTAAAAAAAAATTATGAACACCCCTTCAAAGTTGGAAGTTCACAGACACCAGGCTATTCCTCAAAAACTCTGGTTTAACAACATGGCCTTTAGATGTTCAACTGGGTGCTCTCGGATCCTGTGAGTTCCTGATACACAACCACTCTCAGGACAGTAGACTGATTCCCAGGCCGCAGCTCTCAGCCAAGGGGACTGGTGAGGGCTGCACACGGGCTCCGGTCCAGGATCATCCCGGGGCTCTTCGGAGCTCTGCTGCCAGTGCCTGCCTGACATGGTCTCCACCAAGGGGCTGCCTCTCAGATGACCAGGCTGACGTCGTCGGGATGACCTTTGCAGTCAGGGCTCCAGCGAGGACATACGGCCGAGCAGAGAGCTTTGCAGTAGCAGCCTTGTAGGCTAATCCAAGGGCTACCCCCGCCCCCCCAAAGGGCAGGGGAGGGTTGTCCTTACCGTTGTACTTCTTGTTGGCTATCTTGTCTCTGAGGTGGGGGGAGAGGACAGTAGGGGGCAGGTGCTGTGCAAGAGCCTTTTTCTTCTGAAGCCCAAACCGCCGTTCGTTGGCAGCTGTCTTCTCCCTGTATGTGTTGGTTTTATGCTCCAGACGCTGGTCCAGCTTTTCTCCAAGGCACTAGGAACTGCAGAGCCAGGGGCTGAGCCCTGGAGGACACCGCGGCCCTACCAGGAGGGATCATGAGCTCATGGAACTTTCCTGAAGACTGCGTTCATGTGCAGGCTCTAGAGAGGCCTTTGCCTTGGGCTGCCGTGTGGATGACCACAGGACGATCTATGGCTCTTTTTTCCTGCTTAGAACCATTTTCTGGAGCCACATTCTGGGTCCCAGCAGTGGACCTTTGCAGACCCCTCATCCCAAGGCTGCTGCGTTCTCTTGCTCACCCTGTGTTAGTGCAGACCTGACCACTACTGGTTTGAAAACACCCGCCCTGCTGTTGTGACTGAAGGGAGAGCACCTGCTGCCCTAAATCGCCAGGATTCAGGTGCACGAGCAGCTGCTCCTGGAACACAGTCTGTCTCGATTCTTCGGGAGCCGAGGCTGCTGTAGAGGACATCAAGCAGCCATTCTGCTGCTGTCCTTGATACAGGGAATGAGGACAGTGGGCCTGCTGGGGCTGCTGCCTCTCCCCCTGCTGACTATGAACATGGTGCAGGATGAAGGCCCTCGCATTCCAGCTCTGCCTGGTCTCAGGCCCATACTTCTCAAAATACTGCACAGAATTAGTAGAAGGTTGAAGATAGATCGCTGATTCGTAGCTGTAAGATGAAGAGCTGGGATACAGTCCACTCCCCATGTCACCCTGATACTCCAAAGCATAGCTCAGTTCCTTTTTGATCCCTGGGACCCCAGTGTCCCCTGAGCCATCCTGTTGACTGGGAACCCATTGTGTCTCAGGAGAGAAACAGCCCACTCCTCCTGGAAGAGCCTCCAGGGGAGAGGAACAGGCCTGCTCAGGGGCCCAGTTGGGAGATTCTGCCTGGAGATTCTGGAGGCTTCCACGTGAATGAACCTGGATAGGGAACGCATACTGTCTCCGAGCCGCAAATATTCTCTGTCTCTCTTTCAGGGGCAGGCGGGCTCTTCTGTTCTGGAACCAGTTCTAAACAGAAAAGAGACTCATGTCATCAAGCTGGCTTATCTGGTATCATTCCACAACACATTTCCAAACACGGAGGGAATGTAGTTAAGCCTCATCTCAGTGTCAGTGACTTTCCTCCTGACCTGAAGTGAGACATGGAAAATAAAGGCCATCTCTCCTGGGGCTGCACGTGTGTGATGAAGTTGTGCCGTGCACGGTTCCAAAAGCCCAACCACCTCCGTCTGCAATGGCCCTTCCATACATGCAGACCTTTCTGATCGGCCCCCAACCCGTTTGCAGCCTCCGCTGCACTGAGACAGAACTCACTCCCAGCTGTTCCCTAAGCACACTGAATTTCCCCCCCACCACAAATGTGTTCTGTTTTTTGTTTTAAGTAGGCTCCGTGCCCAGGGTGGAGCCCAACGTGGCACGTGACTCCTGACCATGAGGTCAAGACCTGAGCTGAGACCAAGAGTCGGATGCTTAACCAGCTGAGCCACCCAGGCGCTGCCCCCACACCGCGACTGACTTTAACTCAAGCTGCCACAGCAGAACGAACTCGTGACTCAATGTATCTAAACTGTTCTGACATTTGTTTTCAAAGGCTACACATGAACAAGAGCTTGACTCATAACTTGACTGCTTATGTTATATGACCCTAAGTACTCTACTTAGCACCTCCAGTCTCCCATTTTTTTTCCTCCCTAAAATGGGGACAGTTATACACGCCAACCATGATCCCTGGGTCTTTGAGGGAGGTGGAAATGATACAGTGCTTTCTTAGACGATCCATTCTAATGAGTCCTGGTTGCCGTAGCTCAGTCAGTCATGCAGAATGGGCAACAGTGTCGGGGGGGGGCCTTTTGCCATGTGCTCACTCCTGGAATCCCCTCTGTCTCCATGTTCAGGAATTCTTTAGGCCCTTAATAGCGCTGAAGCTGGAAGGATCTCTGATCCACTCACGATGATTGCTTAAAACGAAACTCTATGCACAATGAACCTGACACCTCTAAATACTCATTCTTATAACCGTCCAACATAGATAATTTTACAGAAAGCAGAGGTGCAAGAGTCAGTTTGTCAGAGGCTATAGGGCCACTCAGAAGATCATCTCACGCAGACTCAACCCAAGGACAAGCGCGCTCACTTGTTCTAGTGTAACAGTCTCCTGTGATCCCCCCCAAGCTGGGCTCACTTCCTGCTCACGTCATAGGCATTCTCTCTAAGCACACGCATCCTCAAGTCGACCCTATAATTTGAACAGTCATGTGTGAACTTCCTGTTATCCTTCCGACAAGTATGGACAATGAAAACATTTTTTAAATAAAGATTAAAAAGCAGTTTGAACTTGATCTATGAATGAAAGTCATAGGCCCAGAAATGTAAAGAAAACCACACAGCATAAGAATGCTCAAGTATCTGACCACTCAATTCTTTCCTGGTTGTTACCTTATTCAGATTTTCTACTTATCTGTATGGAATCATTGATTTGTATTTTCCTTACAATGTTTCCTGTTCATGAAACTTTTACAATAGATCATTACTTCCACTGTATTTGCCTAGACTTTTACCCTCCAAAGCTGCCTAGGTCTTCCTGTTGTCAAGCAACTAATAAATCAAGTGATTTACGGACAAATAACAGAAGAGAAATATAATTGTGTGTATAAAAAATACTGCAATTCTAATAATCTCATACAGCTGATGATTCACCAATCATTTCCAAAATCCTATCTCAGATTCCCCGAACAAGGTACTGGTTCACGATGGGGCACGTGGCTGGCTCAGTCAAATGTGCCTGTGACTCTTGATGGCAGTCATGAGCTCGAGCCCCATGTTGGGCATAGAGCTTACTTAAACAAATAAAACTTAAAAAAAGGTATTGGTTCCTCAACAAACAGTTGTAAAGCACCCGCCAAAGCTGTGAGGTATTATGCCAAATGGAGGGGACACTATCAAGACGAGTCCTTTCTCCCGCAGTTCAGACCTGTACATCCAATTGTTTACTTCCTATCTCCTTCTGGAAGTTTAACTGGCATACTAAATGTCATGTGTCCAAAGTGGAACTCCTAGTGCCTCTGGCATAGAACCTCCATTCCCAGACCTTCCGTATCTTAAAGGCAACTTCAATCTTCCCTTTGCTTAAGCCAACATTTTGGACCCCTCTTTACTGCATATGCAATGAAACAGAATGCAGAGATCACTCAGCAAATGATCAGCCCCACCCTGAAAATAACACAAGTCTTTCCAGCTGTCTGTACTTCCACAACCAGTGTCCTGGTCCAAACCATCATTGTCCCGATTCTAGATAACTGCAATACGTCCTCACCTGGTCTCTGCTTCCAGACTTGCCTCACCTCACAAGTGTCGATTTTTCCAGGAAGCACAGAACATATTCATACCCATATTGAGATGAACAAGGGAAGTGACCCAGATGTCAACACTTTGTCCCATGCGATGAAATGCTATTAAACTTTTTCTTAATTCCTTTACATTCTCCATATTATCTACAAAATATATAGCAAAGCTCTGATATTTCACTTACATCAATGGCATATATTTGACAACAGAGCCGTTCAGCCAGTTTTTTTCGAGTGATAAAATCAGGGTAAGGAGTATCTTCAAATATGTGATTAAGTAGGTACAATTCATCCTTAGTAAATTTGCGTCTCGGTTTTCTATTTACTCTTCTCCCTTTTGTTTCTTTTACTTTGTTACGATCATCTTCATTTGGAGATCCTGAAAAACCTATAAATGGAAAAACAAAAGCATTGGGGAATACTGATGGTATGGTGGGGGACAGTTCACCGGCTGACCATTCATAAAAAGTAAAGCCCTGCCTCATACCTATTTATCATAAGATTGCTAATGGGTTATTAAAGGCCTATCTTTAAAATTATGAGAAAATGAGATTCATGAGCCAGGATATGGAAGGCTTTCTTTAGCCTAACAGAGTCATACACTACAGGGGAAAAGGCAGATGGAAAATGTTCAGCTCATTAGTAACTGAAGAAATACAAAATAAGGCAGCTCACACCCATGTGATAACCCGCAATGTAGATGTACGGGGGTGGGGTAGGGGAAGGACAACAAAGATTAAAGAAAGTAGGAAATCTGCATCCATGTTGGTACACTTTGCTGAAAACTGTTCAAAGAGACGAGGACATTATATAATGATAAAAGGTCAATTTGCCAAGGAAATAAAAATGTTAAATATTTATGAACCAAACGTCATAGCTTCCAAATACATGTAGTGAACATCGACAAAAATTGAAGAAAGAAATAGGAAACACAGTAATACCAGACTTCAATGTCCCAGTTTTGATAATGAATAGAAAAACCAAACAAAAGATCAATAAGGAAACAGAGGACTTGAACAACACTCTAAACTAATGGGACATAACAGACAGACACAGAACACTCTACCTAACAGCAGAGTATAGGTTCTTCTCAAGTGCACAAGAAACAGTCTCTGGACCACATGTTAGACCACAAAATAAGTCTTAAATTCAAGAACATTTAAATCATACTCCCCCCCACCCCCATTCACAATGGAATGAAACTAGAAATCAATAGCAGAAGGTAAACTGGAAAATCCACAAATCTGAAATTAATCAACACATTCAAACGACCAATGGGTTAAAGAAGTCACAGTGAAATTAGAAAATACCTTAAGACAAATGAAAAACATAGCACCAACATTTATGGGAGGCAATGACAGCACTGCTAACAGACAGGTTCATAGCTCTAAACGAGCACATTTAAAAAGATCTGAAACCAACAATCTAACTTTATACCTCAAGGGACCAGAAAAGAACTAAATCCAAACTCAGAAGATAAAGGATCTAATGAAGATGTGAGCAGAGATAATAAAATAGAAAAAAAAAATTAAAGCCACAAAACTAATGTTAAAAGGATCAACAAAATTGATAGATCTTTGCCTAGATTAACTAAGAAAAAAATAAAATCAGAAATGAGGCCACTACAATTAATGTCAAACAAAAATGATTATGAGAGAATACCATGAACAAATGTACACCAACAAACTGGATAACCTAGAAGACACGGATAAACTTCTGGAAACACAACCTACCAAGACCGAAAAACACTGCTGAAAGAAATTAAAGAAGATACGACAAATAGATACATCTATGTTCATGGGTTGGAAAACCAAATACTAGTAGGTTGTCTCTACGACCAAAGTGATTTGCGGGTTCAGTGCAACCCCTATCAAAATCCCAATGGCATTTTTTGTGCAAATAGAAAAACTCGCCCTAAAATTCATTTGGAATCTCAGGAGACCCTGAATAGCTAAACCACCTTGAAAAAGAGCAATTTGGAGATCTCACAACTTCTGGTTTCAAAACTTACAAGGAAGCTACAGTAATCGAAGCAGCATGGTGCTGGCATAAAGACAGACCAGTGCAACTGAACAGAGAGCCCAAAAATAAACTCTCACGTGTATGGTCAAATGATTCTTGACAAGGGTGCCAAACTATTCAAGGGAAGGGATAGTCTTTTCAACAGATGGGGTTGGAAAATTGGATATCCACATGTGAAAAAATGAACTTGGACCCTTACCTTCCATCATATACAAAAATTCAAAAATAGATCAAAGATCTCACAGAACTAAAAATTATAAAACTCCTAGAAGAAAACGGGGGCAAAATCTCATGACATGGCATATGGCAATCATTTCTTAGAATATCAAAAGCATAGGTGACAAGAGGAAAAAAAAAACTCTAAGACTACACCAAAAATTTAAATTATATATCGAAAGACAGAGTCAACAGATCGAAAAGGCAACCTAAGGAATGGGAGAAAATATTTGCATATCGTATCTAATAAAGGGTTAATATCCAGAACATATATAGAACTCCAACAATTCAAGATTAAAACACATGTGATTTAAATGGGCGAACGACTTGAATAAATATTTCTCCAAAGATATACAAATGGCTACAAGCAGATGAAAAGACGTTTAATTTTACGAATCATTAGGGAAACAAACGCTTAAAAGAAAACTTTCATCACAGTTTGTCTCTGCCCAACCTGTGTCCTTTATTTTATTTTTTTAAAGATGTATTTATTTGAGAGAGAGTGAGAGCGGGGGAGGTAGAGGGGGAGGCAGACAAGCAGACTCCCTGCTGAGTGGAGAGCCCGAGGCGGGGCTGGTTCTCAGGACCCTGAGATCATGACTTCAGCCAAAATCAAGAGCCAAAGGTTGAACCGACTTAAGCCACCCAGATGCCCACAATATGTGTCCTTTAAACTGTTGAGCATAGTCTCTACTTTTTTACCAGTCCCAGGTTTCTGCTTCTGAATTCCTGAACTCACCAGAAAGTTCCTCTTTTCTTCCTTCTCCCCTTCATTGTTTCTCCTTTCCCAGGTGAAAACATGGCACACGTATTAAGAGCAGGGCTAATTCTCAGCAGAGAAGCCATTGGCATTTGGGGTCAATTCTTTGTGAAAAACTGTCCCACACACTGCCACGTGGAATCCCTGTCTCCCCCCTACAAGGTTGACAGTAGCTCCCTCTAGTCAGAGAGATAACCAAAAACTGTCCCCACACATTTCCAAATATTGGCTCTAGGGACTCAACCCCTTCCTAACTGCTGCTGGATGAGTTACCAGACCTCTTTTGAGTCTCCATTTCTTTTTTTTTTTTTTTTTAAGATTTTTATTTATTTATTTGACAGAGAGAGAGAGAGAGAGAGAGTGTGTGTGTGTGTGTATGTGTGTGTGTGTGTGTGTACAAGCAGGGGGAGAGGGAGAAGCAAGCTCCCCGCTGAGCAGGGAGCCCGAAGTGGGGCTCGATCCCAGGACCCTGGGATCATGACCTGAGCTGAAGGAAGACGCTTAATGGACTGAGCCACCCAGGCGCCCCTGAGCCTCCATTACTCCACGTAACAGTGTCTAAGCGGATCTACAGCATGGAGCCATGGGAAAAAAAAAAAGATGAATAATTCATGTAAAGCACTTTGAATCAATCCCGGTTCATACTAAGAACATAGTAACTGTTGGCTCTTAACCCTTTTCTCCCAGAAACTCTATATATATAGACTACAGGGAACCGTGACCATGTTGCATTCCAGACACCCATAACCCAGAGCCAAAGATGATAGCTAACTGAATCCAGGAGAGGGAGGAAGGCTGGCCACAACAGAGCATTCTGGAGGCTGATTCCTAGCCCTGGGTCTCCTTCCATATCAACACACTAATTTCGAAAAAGACCCAGGCTTCCCTAACCTGGTCTGAAGCAATCCCAAAACCACCTACAAAGACCATGGATTGCTTGAAGAGAAAAATTACCCTGGAATTTCCAGCCTTCTTCATTAAGAGCCCCTCCCTACTTTGCAAGTGAAGAGACAGATTCAGAGTCAGTCTGCAGGGAGGGGACTGCCCAGGGACAACAGCTCACAACCCGTGTCCAACACTCAGATGCTTCCACTTGTGGGAGTAGCTAGCTATAGATTAGCTGTTATACCAGGGGAAAAACAAAAACAAGAACAAAAAAACCCAGTGGACAAGGCAGGTCTTGAAAACACCAATAATGGTAATTTTCTTCCTGTTTCCCGTAAGGGTTTCCTCAGAGAGTATTAGGAAAAGAGGGCGGTACGGAGTGACCTCTCATCTGTGCTGAGCCCAATCCTACAAATCAACAGAAAGGGCCAGAAGGGAATCAGAAAAAGAAGCCCCCGTTTTTTTTTTCTTTTTTGTAATATCCATCTCTGTGGGCCAAAACTTTCCTGGTTTTGCGTGACTATGAGCATATCATTTCACCCCTCGAGAGAGTGCTCTCCCAATAATTATTTGCTGTGTCATAATTCCTACTTAGGGGGCTAGGAAAGTTATTATAGACCTTTTACCTTGCGGAGTAATAGAAGTTGGAAGCCCAGTAAGTGCACTGCCCAAGGGCATGAGCAAAGAGGCCAAGGCTGAAGGTCAAATCGAGCCCTCGGGCCAGACACACGGTGCTGGGCTTCAACTCCCAGGGCCTCCGATGAGGAAGGAGGAAGACGGGTTCCCACAACATTAACCCCATCCAAGTTGGCCTGAGCCCAAAGGACAATTTCCTTCATGGGAAATATAAACAAAGGAGTTGAGCTCTGGAAGTTTGATTTAAATCTTTGATCCTGATCAGCACGGGAGTTTTTTTGACCTGCTCCGTTTCCGACCTGGGCCGGTTCACCCCTCCTTAGGCAACCTGGTGGTCCCCCGCTCCCGGGAGGTCACCATATTGATGCCGAACTTAGTGCGGACACCCGATCGGCATAGCGCACTACAGCCCAGAACTCCTGGGCTCAAGCGATCCTCCTGCCTCAGCCTCCCGAGTAGCTGGGACTACAGGCGCGCGCTAAGAGGTCGGTCCAAAGTAAAAGGGAGCACTGATTTTTAAAAACTCTATACCTTCCCCCAGAAACTTCAATATACCACTTTCCTACCCACTGCCCTTGAGAAGTGTCAAGGATCTCCAGCTTGAGGGCTTGTCTGGAGGTCCTCGCCGGGGAGCGCACCTACTTGTACACCCTTCACCGAAGAAGGGTCCTCCTCTATCGGGGAAGGTTGACCTCTCCGACCGAATGTGCAGCTTAGGGAGGGCCGCACGGGGAGTGGTAAGGAAGGGGACACGCGCCCAGCCAGCCAGATCAGCCAAGAACCAACCCCGGGGATCAATGGGATGAGAGATGTCACAGCCGGATCACCCTACATCCACGTATCTCCCGCCGGAGCCACTGGCTGTGAGACTCCAAGTTCTGCAGGGTTTGGGAACACACCACACCAGCAAGAGAGCACTCTGTTTGCAGCAAAAGGGCACTCGGGGTCTTTCCTTAGGGAGAGCAGCTGGAGATGGCCAAGACTGGGGGGGTGGTTGGTCGATCTGGTCCTAAGTTTTACCGCATCCCCTCCCCCCGCCGCTCACCACCAATCTATACAAAGATTTCCCAGCGTCTCTGAAGAGCAAATGTGCACATTTATTAAAAATAAAAACTCACTGGGGCGCCTGGGTGGCACAGCGGTTAAGCGGCTGCCTTCAGCTCAGGGCGTGATCCTGGCGTTATGGGATCGAGCCCCACATCAGGCTCCTCCACTATGAGCCTGCTTCTTCCTCTCCCACTCCCCCTGCTTGTGTTCCCTCTCTCACTGGCTGTCACTGTCAAATAAATAAATAAAATCTTTAAAAAAAATAAAAAATAAAAAATAAAAACTCATGGGGCGCCTGGGTGGCTCAGGGCGTGCTCCCGGCTCAGGGCATGATCCCAGGGTCCTAGGATTGAGCCCCGCATCAGGCTCCCTGCTCTGCTGGGAGCCTGCTTCTTCCTCTCCCACTCCCCCTGCTTGTGTTCCCTCTCTCACTGGCTGTCTCTCTGTCAAATAAATAAATAAATAAAATCTTAAAAAAAAATAAAAATATAATATAAAAACTCAGGGGGCGCTTGGGCGGCTCAGTTGGTTAAGTGACTGCCTTTGGCCCAGGTCACAAGATCCCGGAGGAGTCCCAGGATCCAGTCCCGCAGCAGGAAGTCTGCTTCTCCCTCGGACCCTCTCCCCTCCCATGCTCTCTCTCACTCACTCTCCCTCTCAAATAAATAAAATCTTTAAAAAAAATTTTTTTTAAATGAAAACTCAGTCAAAGTAGCAAGCAAGCAGACATGTTTTTCTATCCTCACAGACCCTCAGGAGCAGGGCTCTGGAGTCCACCTACCTGTGCTCTGAGGCCGATGGCCCACGGGGCAGGGCTGAAGGCTACCGTCCTCCCAGGCCACACTCGGCATCTGTGGCTGCTCTCCGGACGCTGGGCTGAAGGCCATTTCTACAACAGTTTCACGGAGGACTTCACATTCTGAAGACACTGTTCTGAGCCACCATTGCTTTGGGATCACTCTGATGAAGAGTTTTGCCGCTGAGACAGATGGTGATGGGACCAGTGGACTCCTGGATCCACCAATCCGTAGTTGCGTGGCCTCTGACAGATGACTCACATACCACTCACTCGCGTGCCACGCAAAAGACACAAGGCGCAGCTCAACAGACCACAGAGCCTTCTCGCCTCACTTAAGGGTTCATCTAGAAAAAGAAATCAAAGTCAAGATCCCCATATTTTCTGAATCTACTTTCTTGAAGAACGGGCGTGGCCAGTCTCTTCCATATCCCAAGCTTGCGAAGTTGCAAATGATTTCTGACCTTCACAGAATATCGAATCCTCTGTGAAGTAGGACAACCTAAAATCCCAGAGCCTCTTCAGTTCTTCCAGGATAGCTCTTTTGGTTTGGGAAATTTTTTTTTAACTTTTTATCCCTTTAACTTTTCACCGTACATGGAAATTAAGAGAGAAGAGTAGCATGAACCCGGCGATCCCATCGCTCAATCCCATCCAGCAACGGCCGCCTTATTTCATGAAGCCACCATTCCACTCATCTCAACACCTCTCCTTACTCTGAAATGAATCCTACACATATTGTTTCACCCCAAACACTTCCGTATATCTAAAATATAAGAAATCGTTTTCTAAGCCCAGTTCCTTATTGTCTGTTATTTATTAAGGTTGGGTCTACTTTTTCTAAATCCCCCCAGGTTTACTGAGATATAGTTGACAAGAAATCCCTTTTATGTAACCAAAGGCTCATTTTTATTTTATTTTTTTTAAGGTTTTATTTATTTATTTGACAGAGAGACAGCCAGCGAGAGAGGGAACACAGCAGGGGGAGTGGGAGAGGGAGAAGCAGGCTCCCAGCGGAGGAGCCTGATGTGGGGCTCGATCCCAGAACGCCGGGATCACGCCCTGAGCTGAAGGCAGACGCTCAACGACTGAGCCACCCAGGCGCCCCCGGAGGTTCATTTTTAAATACCCGGAGCCTCTCAGAAAAGTCCTACTGTGCCCGAATCTAGTGTAGAGAAACCACAGTCACACCAGCGACGTGAGCTGTGCCCAGCCTCTAGGCCTGCACTGTTAAAAAATGAAAACTCAAGGGGCGCCTGGGTGGCTCAGTCGGTTAAGCATCTGCCTTCAGCTCAGGTCATGATCCCAGGGTCCTGGGATCGAGTCCTGCATCGGGCTCCCTGTTCAGCAGGGAGTCTGCTTCTCCTTCTCCCTCTGCTGCTCTCTCTCTCTGTCAAATAAATAAAATCTTTAAAAAGGAAAAACGAAAGCTCAAAGCCCTCCAAAACACTAAAGCCTCAAGTAGGCTGCCTCCCCGCAGAGACACTCACCAGTGGGAGCCCCGAGCCTCCAGTCCAGATCGCTGCTGAGCGCTGCAGCGACGCCGCGGGAGCAGCAGTGATATAGCCCCGAGGTGCCCACCCTAGACCCACCTTACACACCGGCAAGGTTCGCCCCGCCCCCGACACGCCTCTTGATCTCATCACCAAATCCGCCTTTTCAAAACCTAATTTCCCTCGTACAGCACCAGCTGAAGCTAATTGTGTTTACTCCCCATAACACCCTGACGACGCTGGGGTTATTTTTTTCCCCACTTCGACTGGAGGACACTGGGGGCAAAGAGGTTCAGACCACAGAGTGAGCCTCTGACAGGCGCGGTCTGACCTCTGACCTCCTGTGTGTCACTATCACCCGATTCTGTGACAGACTGCGGGCCGCCTGAGGACAGAGGCTTCGTCTGGTTCACAGATGATCCACGGGGCTTGCTGCATCCCTGAGGAAACCCTCCTGGGTGAGACTGGAGGCAGGAGCGACCAGAGATTAATACAGAATCAGGAGTGTGGACATTAGATCTCTTGCTAATTCCTCTTGTCCCTAAGACCTAGTCCTTGCAGATAACTGAAACCTCCATTTTACAGATGAGCAAACTGCAGGCCACTGGCATTTCCTACACAACTGTAGGACTTTCCCAAAAGCGTGGGAGAAGGTTCTTTTATGTTCCAGGTGTGGAAAACACCATGTCTGTTGGACAGCTGTTTCAGGTTATTTTGTCAGAATCCAGAGGGGTCCATATGTTCCCCTTTCTATCTAACCAAACCGCTACAGATTTCTGTGGCAGGCCCAACGAACGGATTTTTCATACATGAACAGTAATCGTAGCAGTCCAGTGGGGATAGATATTACTGATACCCAATATACATAAGAGGGCACCAAAGCACAGAGAGGCCAAACTCTAAAAAGAGGAAAATGCCTAGAGAAACAAAGTACACGAAAGTGAGGGTTTTAATTGGGCAAATTAAGGGGTGCCTGGTTGGTCGGCTCAGTCAGTACAGCATGTGACTCTTGATTTCAGAGTCACCAGTTCGAGCCTCATGCTCAGCAGTATGGCATACAGCTTAGTTAAAAAAAAAAATTATTTGGTATTAACTTGGCAAGTTAATGGCTGAGATGGAACGGGAGCCCAGTGTTTCTGACTCGATCCCAGCATAGATCATGCCTCACCAACCAAAGCGAGGAAAAGGCATGAGGACAAGCAGACTCGAAGGGCAAATGAAATCATGGGAGGTCATGTCGGTGAGTTATGGCTGTGGATGGGTCCTCTGCTGGCTGCTGGGGTCAGAGGCCTTGATAGCTCCGCCAGTCTGTTGGGGCAGTAAGCAGGGGCTCTGAGGTAGTTGAGGGAACTATTTGGGGAGTGGGAAGGGTTAGAGGAGTCTGGAGACCGAGACAGCAGAGCAAAGCAAAAGAAGGTCGCACCTAAACTGATTTCTCTGGCCTTTTTTTTTCTTCGCGGTAATTCAAAGTTCAGATCAAAACTGTTTTTGTTTTGTATCTTCTCTCAGTACCTTCCCTGAAGCTGCCTCCCAAAAACATTTTCAGCAGACACCTCACTTCCTTACATTACTTCCTTACATTCTTTCTCACCTCCAGATCATCTCGCCTCTGTTCCCACTCCATTTTTGGACGTCACTGGCAAAGGTCAACAAGTCAGCCCTTAAGTTGCCCAATCTTATGGTTAATCTTCCTCCTGAAGTCATCAAACATTGTTGGTCAATCTTTTTCTCGAAAACTCTCTTACCTCAGATTCTTTATAGTAAACTTGGCTTCAAGGGATATCCACTGAGTCCTTTGAACTTTTTAAAAAATACCCCATAAGAGCCCAACACGTACCAGGACCTGTGCACTGAGGCCCATGATACGGCTGTGCACTGCGCAGATACAGTCTCTGTGCTCGGAAAACCAGCATTCGGGTGAACTTTTAGTACTTAACTCCCAATTGTCGCCTGCAAGGAAACGTCAGAACTTACTAGAGTGCCTAACAGGGGCTTTCATGACCTGGCCACTTCTCTCAGCCGGGCCTTTGAGACTCCGTGGCCTCCTGCAAACTCTTAGCTCCAGCCAGGCCAGGCCATTTGCAGCTACGGTGATACTCGCTGCCTTCCTGGCCTACAGATCTGCCTCCTGGGCTACAAAAGTAAGTTCCAGGTGACTCTAAAAGAAAATAATCAAGGACCCTTGGGTGCCGCCGTCTGTTGAACTCTTGATTTGGGCTCAGGTCCTGATCTCATGGGTCTCCTGACTGAGCCCCCACATCTGGCTCTGTGCTCAGCAGGGAGTCTCTTTGGATTTTCTCTCTCTCCCTCTCGCCCCCCCCCCCAAAAAATATATAAATAAATCTTTTTTTAAAAAAGTTAAACTTAAGTGCCCAAAAATATGCTTGGTCCTCAGTTTGCTTACTTCAAAGATGCAAGATTTTCCTTCTACAGGGATATTTGAAAGAGTATTCCATTCATTCATTTACTCTATACAGATTTCTGAGCCCCACCCTGGGCCACAATCAGTTCTATGCAGAGATTAGCAACAATGTGTTTGTTATATCCAAGTCTGGGTCATTTTTTCTTTGTTTGATTTTTTAAAAAAATTTTTACAAAGACATTACATTTGCCCCTAGGTGATACCCTTTTCTTTTTCTTTCTCAATGTATGTGCTCCAAGGGAAATTATTCACTTCCTTCCATTTGCTACCCCATAGTGAAATATCGGTTGCTCATGAAATGTTGGTCTCGGTCGAATAGTATGCAGCACACAACAATATTCCACAAGAAAGGGTAAAATCATTTATGCAGGCGTGAGGATACCTGCAAGGATTAACCAGCCCTGGAAGTCAACACTGGATTTGTGGGATCAAAATAAAGGTTTGCTTTTTCACAGCTGTATCTAACTCTAGCTAACACAACAGACTACTTGAGAAAATGGCTAAAAAATCCTTTAAAAATTCTAAAGGTCAGCAAACAAGAAATGACATGTTCAGAGCCCCAAGATACGAGTATAAACAGAAAAGTTACTCCATGACCAAAAGTAAACTCTGACAAAGCTACTTAACGTCCCTAGCGAAGTATTATAGCCACACTCCATAAATTTGGTGAATTCGGCAAACTGATGATTCAGCAAATTGGCTTTGAGCATATTGGGTTTTGTTGACTTTATATAAATTGTCCATTCAATGAATTGCATTTTCTCAAACTCAGTTTCAGCCGTTTGCTCGCCTCTTCCTCTCATAACACAGCACTTTGTTCACTGAAGTGTAGCAACAGTAAGAAGAACAACCAGAAAACATTTATCGAATTTTTATTTTATGCCACCTCTAAACTAACCACTTCCCAAGCACATATGAGACAATCAGAGTCCCTGTACTGAGCACTGGGTATTACATAAGCCTGATGAATCACTGACCTCTACCTCTGAAACCAACAATACGTTATATGTTAATCAATTGAATTTAACTTTAAAAAATAATGCATCGATATAATTCATTAATTTTAATGAATGGACCAAATGTAGGATATTAATAATAGGAGCACTGTGTATGAGGGTGGGGGATGTGGGGTGAATATATGAAAGTCTAAGAACTACCTGCTGGGCTCTTCTATAAATCTAAAATGGAATTAAAAGATAAATAAAGAGATAATAGATAATAAAAAAATAAAAATTAAAACACTGAAATAGGGTGCTTGGGTGACTCAGTCCATTAAGCGTCTGCCTTCAGCTCAGGTCATGATCCCAGGGTCCTGGGATGGAGCCCCACAACAAGCTCCCAGCTCAGCAGGAAACTGCTTCTGCCTCTCCCTCTGCCTGCTGCTCCCCCTACTTGTGCCCACTCTCTCTCTGTCAAATAAATTAAAATAAAATCTTTAAGAAAAAACTAAATAAAACACTGAAAAAATAAAAAAATAAAAATAAAAAGTAATTATTTGAAAAATAAAAAAAGAATCAGAGTCCCATAGGCCAAGATTCTGCACAAAATCTAATTAACAGCAATCATCAACATCCTTTGAAGTTATAGGCAGGACACACCCACCCTCCTTCGCTCCTCCCCCGCCCCGCCCAGCTTCACCACACCCTACTCTATTATCTCCGCCCTCTTCATTCATTTGTTAATTTGATGGCCTGAGGACATCTCTGTTTGCAACCCCTGAAGGCGGGATATCAAATTTTAAAGTCAAAATGGTCGGTTGGTATTAAAAGATTAAGTTACGCTGCCTGAGTCAGTCTTTATTGATTGGCCTGGAGTCGGAGAACTACACTGTCCCCGCCTGGACCGTGTTTGTCTTGCTTACCGGTGTAGCCAGGGCCTAGCCCTGTGCTTGACACCAAACGGGTCCTCAGAAATATTTACTATTTGAATGAATGATGGAACCTTTTCTCCATCCCCATTATACTACTTTATCTATCTTTCAACTTCCCTGCTTCCCCTGCTTCCAATTTTACTTCCATCCAACATACACCATTTTCACTCCACTGACTTAAAAAAAAAAATCTTCACTGACTCATCTTGCCAAAGGGATCAAAATTCCTCAGTTTGACACCTAATGCCCTTCATGATCAACACCCTACCGGCCTTTCCAGCCTCACCTTCACATTGTTCCTTCTTGCAACAACAAATTGCTTCTAATTCTCAGGACACACAATGCTCTATCTAGCTTCCCCCATGTTTGTTTAGATTCCCGTCCCCACCGTGATCCGAGGAGAGTATGGGGATTTAGCTTTATCAGCCCTTGCTCACCCGTCTCCCCAGCAACCCCCTAGGGTACTGTTATCTCTGTCCTTCATGATCCTGCAGTGCTTGTGTAGGGAGGAGAGTAGAGTTGAAAACAAATTTTCCCCGAACAGATAACCAGTCATCCTAATTTAAAGGATAGTTCATTTTTTTCCTCCTTAATATTAAATGTTACCTTTAACATAAAGTAAATGGTTTGGTATATGGCAGATCTCTCTCTGAAGTATCATCTTCCATTGATTTATTTGATTTGGGTTTCAAATATCAGATGTTTTAGATTATTATAGTTCTTTTTTTTTTAAGATTTTATTTATTTATTTGACAGAGAGAGAGAGAGAGAGCCAGCAAGAGAGGGAACACAGGCAGGGGGAGTGGGAGAGGAAGAAGCAGGGTTCCAGTGGAGGAGCCTGATGGGGGGCTCAATCCCAGGACTCTGGGATCACGCCCTGAACCGAAGGCAGAAGCTTAATGACCGAGCCGCCCAGGTGCCCCAGATTATTATAGTTCTTTGTAGTGTGTCTTAATACCTGGTAGGCCAGTCTTATGGGAAAAAGTCTTATGGGCTTTATTTTGCACATCCCAGTTGCCATTGAAATTGAGCATCTTTTCATGTTTCTTGGCCATTCAAGTTTTCTCATTTAAGGATGTCTGAGTCATGCCCTTTACTCATTTGTGGATGATCTATATTGAAGCATTCCTTCTTCCAAGTCTTTCAACTTTATGGTGCCATTCATAAGAATGAAGTCTTTAATTTAGTTGCAATTAAAATTTCTATCTTTCCCTCCATAGTTTTCAATTTTAATATTTTGCTAAGAAGTTTCTTTCCCTTCTCTCAAAGATGGTCAAACTCTTTTCCCATATTTTCGTCATTGTCTTCAATGTGTAGGTACTAATCCACCTACAGGAGAGACAGAAAGTGTAAAGGGTGAGAGATTTCTTTGCCAACCCAGAAGGGATGGCAACATAGGACAAGTGGAGGATGAAGATTTAGCTACCCATGTCTCATGGGAAGAGGGTGAGGTAGAGAAGATGAAATCCTTTTGGCTCTCCAGCTGACCTCTCCAGTTGACTGTGGGTTCTTTATGGACTGACATAAACTCCTCACATCTGAGTAACAATCTCCTGATACCTTCATCTGGATTCCTTATGTGTGCATGATGGTCTAATGGTAAGACCCTTTGGTTAAGGCTGTACCACTCTCCCCACTATAATCATGGGCGTGGGGAAGGGAGGCACAGGGCACTTGTTAATTTGCTGGGCTCAGAGTATGGTGGTGGAAGATATGGAAGTTAAAAACCTAGCTTCCCATAGTCCTTTGACCCTAGCCATTTTGCCTCTTCAACAACTTTTATCCTGAGTTATTTCCCTTATATCTCCCTCGCTGCAAATTTAGCACAAGAGAAATACTGAAAAACGACAGCCTAAAATTAGGTAAGTTTTTGAAAACTTTTGGTAAGGTTACGGTTTGGTTAGAACTATATTTGTTGGTCGAATTTGATAAAGGGAGTGCATGTGGGTAGAAGTGGTAGTGATGCAGGAAATAGTTGGGGTCCGGAGTCGATGGCCAAGAAAGAATTCTTGAGACATGATCAGTACAAAATGCAGTTTTATTAAAGTATGGGGACAGGATCCGTGGGCAGAAAGCTGCACTGGGGTCAAGAGGGTGGCGCATTATATATTTCAAGTTGGGAGGGGGTCAGGGACAGCACAAGTCTCCAAGGTATTTTGGAAAGGTTTTCAGGACCCTGAGAGGGCTAGCTATTGTTAGGGAAAGGTCATTTATTATTATTTAGTAAAAACTCTGTCATGAGATCCTTCAGATGTGTATCAGTGAGTCCTATGCTTGCAGGATGATTGTTAACCTTTATCTTGGGGGGCAGAGGTAAAGAAGTTTCCAAAGGAATTTTCGTATGTTGAAGTAGACTCACAGGATCCTGGAGGTCCTAAGATTGCCTTTTGCTCTTAGCAAAGTATCAATATGGAGGCAGCTGACCTCCTAGAGGAATGTCACTCTGTCTGTTTCAAGGACTTGAGGAAATTTAATAATTTTTCTTCTGCCTTTGTTTCCCACATCAGTAGAACATAGGAGGGAATGACCCACGGAGGGCAGAAATTAAGCCATGGTTTAATTCAGAAGGGTGAGAAGTAATGTTACTCAATCAATAGTACTCTTGGCCGCTGACTAGATATGAAGGGAACCAAAGACGGGGATTCTGGGTTCCCGGAAGAAGGAAATCGATATTAACATAATCAGGGAAGCCTTGGTGAGGACTGACTCTACAGATAATAGTGGACTTGTCTTTGAAGGGCGCTCTGACACCTCGTAAAGATGGCCCTTAGGCAAGTGGAGGGAGGCTAAGGCTGGAGACATTGGTTTAGTCATCCAGATGGAGGCAAAAATTGAATCTCGAAGGTACCATAAATACAGAGATAAGATCATAGGAAAAACCTGTATCTAGGGGACAAGAAGTAAAAGGAAAGCTGAGAAAGCAGAGGTATTCAGAGAGAGAGGAGAACCAAGAAGGTGTTGTGATGGGAAGAAATTAGGACTAAGAAAAACTGTTAGGACTGGTAACTCGAATACTGACAGGCACTGTGGTTTATCTGGACTGTGTCACCTATTCTGGAATCCATTCTTTAAAACACAGCACCCAACAGACTCTTGTAAAAAAAATGAGGAAAGGGAACCTTCCCATGTGAACTGAAAAAGTTATGGAAATATGCCACACCTCATACAGCATGGTCCTGAAGAGTGCCAGAACACTCTGCTATGGTTTAATTTCCAGTATTCCACTTACATGATTTCGCACATATGTCTGTGCTGTTTCCTCTTCTTTCATGTGAAGGACAATAATCTAGCGGGTAGAGTTGTTCTCAGAATTAAACAAGCTAATCCTTCTAAATACAGTACTAAGAACAATGCCTCCAACAGAGTAAGCACTCAATCAAGATCAGCTATTGTTTTTACCTGCTTTTAAGGGCCATGTGCAGCAGCATTTTTCTCATGAAGTCTAATCAGAGCACACCTGGGTCTGACATGCCTCCCTGCTCGCATTGACGCTACAGTATTTAGCACAGGGCCTGACACAAAGGGTTAGTAATTATAAATAAAACTCAGAAAGCACTATGGGCCAGACGCTTTTGTGAGTGCTGTTATCATAGGTATTAACTGGGTTAATCCACCCAAAAGCGCTGAGGTAAGAACGGATAGGATATATCCCCATTTTACAGATGGAGAAACTAAGGCCCCCTATCAAGACTGAATACCTAACCTAACTGCAGTTTCATTCTCCACTCCCCTCTCCTTATGTAATCTTTAGCCAGTCACAGGAATTTCTTGGCCAACACTAAGGTAATCCCGATAGACCCCTTACTCTTTAGCTGGGCGACATTGCCTAAACCAACGCAATCCTTGCTAATAAATTCTTTTCTAATGCTCTCTCTCTGCCATTATAAAAACAAAACAAAACAAAACAAAACACTTTCCTTTTCCACAGCTCACCAGAGCTCCTTTCTACTTGCTAGATGGGTGCTGCCCCATTCATGAATCCTTCAAGAAAGCCAAAATGATCTTTCAAATTACTCGGTTGAATATTTGTTGTTCAATAGTGTCTGGTATACGCTTAGTCTTGGGATGGGGAGCCGTCCCTGCCCCCGCCCCCATGCTGAGAAAGCCTGGGCAACTGGTAGCAGAGTTAGGACTTAAACCCAGGTCGTCTATTCCACAGCCCCTGCTCATAAGTGCTGTGCGGTATGGCTCCATACATCTTCATTAACCAAGAGGAAGAGCATCACTGCTTTCGGACTCGCAGTTATTGGAGGCGGAAAGCACCGTCTATTCCAACGCCTTTCTCATAAGCCCGGGAAAGCGCCACTCACAGAGGGGGTCTCCCCTGGGAGACGCGACCAGCCCGGCAGGCCGGAGCCCAGCAAGCCCCGCTGCCAGAGTTCCCGAACCCGCAGATGCCTCCGGCTCCCGGGAAGGAGGAGGGAGCAGGGAGGAGCGCTCGCCCGGGCCCCGCCCCGCCTCCACCCCGCACGCGGCGGAGCGCCTGGTCTCGCGTTCTCGGGGGTGTGCCGCAACGATGGGGACGGCGGCGGGCGGTAAGGCGTACTTCCAGAGGGGCAGTCTGTTCTGGTTCACCGTCATCACCCTCTCCTTCGGGTATTACACGGTAAGAGCAGCAGCAGTAGAGTGCAGCCTCGCGAGGAAAGCGAACGCAGGGCCCGCATCCGCCTGCCCGAAGAGGTCGCGCAGGCGCAATCCGGCTCTGCGCACTCGGAGCCCAGGGGGAGGGGACTAGGCCCTAGAAGCAGACGCAGGCGCACTCGTCTGCCTGCTTCTTTCGCCGGTGCCCACGGTCCCGAGAAACCAGTTGCCCAGGCTTTCTCAGCATGGGGGCGGGGGCAGGGACGGCTCCCCATCCCAAGACTCAGTGTGCAGATCTTTCAAGATGGTGGTGACGAAGTCCGAGGCCGGCAGGGCTGCTTCCGCCTACTTCCGTCCGGCCAGACGTTTGCCCTCGCTGGTCACGGTCCTGGCGCTGGGCTATTTCGCGGTGAGGCGTGGGGCGGGGCGGCGCATCTCTTTTGGCCCGCCGGGCCCTCGTAGTGCGACAGGCGTCCTGGTAGCGAGGTCATGCGCCTGCGCCCCCGGCGGTTGCCTAGGTTACTAGCATAAGCGGAAGGTCGGTGGGCTCACAGGATGGTTTCTGCGTTCTGTGCGTTTGTGCGTTTGCGCGTTTGCGTTCTGGCCCCTCCACGGTTACTGCGACTTAACCGAGAGCGAGGAGAGTGACGCTGACAGGCTGCCGTGGGCCTGCTAGGTCAGGATAGGGCTTCCGAAGCAGAATGCTTGAGACGGTTGGAATTGTTTGGAAAACGGGGTTAAACCTAAAGGAGAAGTAGAGAGGTTGTGAGTGTAATGGCACAGACGTGGGATTAAGCAGACAGGATCTCTGCTGAGAGGAGGAGCGACTTTGGTCTGGCTGACAAGAGTTCGTTTAGAGGATAATAGGAAAGACGCCTGGAAAAGTAGGTTGGGGACTAAGTTGGTTAATTGTGAAGGGAGGCAAATCTGTTTAGATCTTGACCAGGAGATCCTGGACACTGGGACTTAGAAATGTGTTGTCGTGTCCACATTGTTGTTTGTTGTCAAATCTGATCTCCTTGGCTCTGATTTCCTCATACGTAAAATGGTGTTGAGCTGAAAATTTTCAAAGGTGCATTTCTGTTCTTTGATTCTGTGTTCCTGACTAGTTGGAAAATAAACGGAGGAAAGCTTTGGGGACTTCAAAGTGGGATATTATGGAGCTGGCAGGCGCTGCCCCTTCCGTTCCTTTTGGTTTTGGAGGATGCATTGATCATTTACACTTTATTTAAATTTTAGATGTGTAAAGCATAATGGGAAAGGTAGTACTGCTCTTGGCTGAGATCAGAATGGGACAATAAATTTTGAACCTGTTGGCACTTAATTCTCAGAAAAACCTAAACCGGCAGAGATTACAACACAGAGACTAAGGGAAAGTTGATCAGATAACAAAAACCTAGTGTGATTAGGTAGTTGCTGTTAGCACTTCACAGACTTGACCTACTTACTTTTCAACTCTGTGAAGTGGATCATGCCCAGTTTTAGATGTAGGAAAAGTGAAAGAAGAGGCAAGGATTCTAAATTAAATGGGAGGGGTGGGACACTTGGATGGCTCAGTCCATTAAGCATCTGCCTTCGGCTCAGGTTATGATCCCAGGGTACTGGGATCGAGTTCTGCATTGGGCTCCTTGCTCAGCGAGGACCCTGCTGCCCCCCTTGCTTGCTTGCTTGTGAGCTCTGTCTCTCTCTCTGACAAATAAAATCTTTTAAAAAAATTAATGGTTTGGCTCAAGCCATAGCTTCTGCAGGAAAGAAGCTAGCCAGGGCACAGAAACTTAAAATTTGTAACTTAAAATTAATAACTTGTATAAAATAATCTTTTTGGTGGAATTCACTAAGAAGTCTGATGGAATTCACTAAGAATAGAAGTCATCCAGCCTGGCCACTGAGTCTGATAACCACATAGCTTTTTAGAAAACAGAAGTGGAGAATGGAAGCCCAGATGACTTAGTTCAGAGAGTCTTTGGTCTCTAGTTTTTCTTGTAGAATCAAGACTGTTTATTCAAAAATAAGCATTTGCTGATTTAAGTGACCTAATAAATATTCTTTGCCTCTGGTTCTCTTGCAGTGGGCTGTCTTCTGGCCTCACAGTATCCCTTATCAGAGCCTCGGGCCCCTGGGCCTCTTCACTCAGTACTTGGTGGACCACCATCACAGCCTCCTGCACAGTGGGTAAGTAGGGCTCCGGAAATGGGATGTGGACCCTGCAGTGCCAATCCTACTGTAGATCTGGAAGGTGTGCACTTGCCTTTAGATACCTAAGAGTGTTGCTGGTTCACATTAGGGCACCGTTTTGAGGTTACATCAGCAGATAACCATCACCTTAAACTAGGCTGACTTTTGTTTCAGGTACTGGCTTGCCTGGCTGATTCATGTGGGAGAGTCCTTGTACGCCATGGTTTTGTGCAAGTAAGTGTTTTCAATAGGCCTTTATCGTTTTTCTCTTGGTATGTAATATAAGTTGAGAGTAGCCACATTTAAATAATTCATGTGTTTGTAGGCTGAGAGCATTCTCAGGGTAGAGTTGAATCTCCACACCTAAGACTGAGCCCAGCTCCAAAGGAGTCCTCAGTAACTATTTAATGAATGGATTCATTTCGTTTGTGTTAGCTGGTTAATTATTTAACTACTTAATTTAGATGATTTTTCTCATTAAGAAAAATTCTCTGTATAGCCCCACCTATAGCAGAAGATTTGGAGGTTGCCTTCTAGTTTGAAAAAGAGCCAATTTATTGACACAGGCCAATGATTTTCAGTCCTGGTTTCACAACTGAATCACCTAAGAAGCTTTCGGAAATACATGTCTGGTTTCCAGACCCAGAGATCCTGATTCGGTAGGCCTTGCCTCTGAAATGGGGATCCGTTCTTTTTGTCAAGCTCCACAAATAACTCTCGGGTGCACTGCAAGTTAGAAAAGCCTCTAAGCTCGACCCTACTCAGCCTAGTGGAGGTTAATACTATGTGAGGGTCCTAGGAAAGAGTCTCTTGACATTAGGACCTCATGTAAGCCTGCTTCTCCCTCTCCCCTCTGCTCTTGCTCTCTCTCACTCTCTCTCTCTCTCAAAGAAATAAATTTAAAAAAAAAGAAAAAAAAAGGGGAGGAAGAGCAGGCATAGAGAGCTTAGGTTACTATTGAAATCGTTTCTTTACGGTCTCGCATGTTGTCAGTCTATATCAGCACAAATACTCCTTTTGAATTATAAATGAACGAGTACATTTAAGTGAAGGTACATTTGTAGCCTCCCAGATGGCACTACCCAGCAGTAAAGGAATTGGTGAATTCCTTTTAACCGGAGAGAAGATTGGACTATACGTTTGACTTCATAGCCACCATAGTATAGGTACATATAGATAAAAGCTCTTCTATGAAGTTTTCCATTGTCACAAATGCCTGTTCTTCCATGTCTGTATGAATTTACCTCATTCATTTTATTGGTGCATAGCGTTCTATTATGTGGGTGTGCCTTCGTGAATTTCACAAATCCCCCCCGGGAGACTTTTAAGTCTCTCATTTTTATTATTATAAGTAATACGGCATGAACACAAATTTCTCATACATCCTGGCCCTTGCGTTGTTGCTGATTAAAGGAAAAGCTCTCAACACTTCGCATCATGTGTTTTCTAGGGTCTTGTAGACCTACACTGTCAGAATAAGGAACTTCCAGCCTATTTCTGAGTTTGCTGAGAACTTGTATTCAGAATGGGTGCTGCGATTTTTCCGATGCTTCTGCATTTATCAAGGTGATCACATGATTTTCCTCCTTTAATCTGTTAGTATGGAAAATTATATCATTTCTACATATATTGGTTTTAAATTTCGTTTTAAATTAGAAGTCGTCCGCATGAGACTTTATAGACAGATGAGACTAGCAAGCCATTCACTTTAGTTGGGTCATTTTCTTTTGAGCTCTGTTTTAAGCAGTTTAGTTTGAATGACAGCAAGAAGGTGTTTATTATTTCTATGTGCCAGGCCTTTTACTATGCACTTCGTGTATGTCATTTCATAAATCACCTCAAAACTTGCTGAGATAAATACTGATATTCCTATTTTCTTCTTTTTTTTTTTTTTTTAAGATTTTTATTTATTTGTTAGAGAGAGAGCACGAGGGGGCGGGGAGAGGGAGAAGCAGACTCCTGTCTGAGCAGGGAGCCCAATGCGAGACTCAGTCCCAGGACCCTGGGATCATGACCTGAACCGATGGCAGACACTTAGCTGACCGAGCCACCCAGGTGCCCTGATATTCCAGTTTTTCAGAGGAGGAAACAGATTCTGAGAGAGAGTGAGTGACTTGCACTGCGTCACAGCTAGTTGTTGGCCAAGCTAGGATTTACATTTACTCTACCTTCAAAACACTTCCTCTAAAGCCATCCTGCTGCTGGAGCTTTTTAACCCTATCCGCTCTTCGAATCTCATGAGAAATGGTTTTACAATACCGTGTCCTAGGCAGTAGCCACACTGCATCCTAAATGCACAAGAAAAATGAAAACTAACCATGTGAGTTAAGAAGCTGGAGGAAAATGGCAAAATAAACCTAATGAAAGTAAATAGAAGGAATACATTTTTTTTTTAAGATTTTATTTATTTATTTGACAGAGAGACAGCCAGCGAGAGAGGGAACACAAGCAGGGGGAGTGGGAGAGGAAGAAGCAGGCTCCAAGAAGCAGGCTCCTAGCGGAGCCGCCTGATGTGGGGCTCGATCCCAGAACGCCAGGATCACGCCCTGAGCCGAAGGCAGACGTTTAACAACTGCGCCACACAGGCGCCCCCAATTTTTTTTTTAATGGAAGACAGTAACTCTTATGAAACCATAACATTAAAATTCTGGTGGCTAAGGTTTTCTTTTTGTTTTTTTAGGTCTAAAGGCATCACGGATGGTCGGGCTCAACTACTGTGGTTCCTACAGACTTTCCTCTTTGGGATAGCATCTCTCTCCATCTTGATAGCTTACAGACCAAAACGCCAAAAACAAACTTAAAGAAGATATCCAAAAGCTTTCTCTATACTTTCGACATTCAACTTCACTGTTTCGGGGGTGGGGGGATGCGGGGGGATGCTGAGTTTACTTGATCATTGTACTTTCCAGAAATTGAAAACCCTCTAATTATTCATTATTCTTTTATACACTCTAGTTGAGCTTGACTAGATAATAGGAGAGGATTTAAGCTCTCCAGTTCTGCAGACTAACCTATTTGGCCGAGGGCTTCTAGCTCCCTTCTCGAGGCACTTGGCCGTGTTGGTGCTCTTTCTATCATCTGGTTTAAGCTGTGTACTAAAATTGCTCGTTGGTATAACTTTGCTCCCACCTTCTGACGAACACACCATACCCTTACCACCCCATCTTCGCTCTCCTTTCCCCAAATTTTTTCCACCTTTCTGAACCAAGACAGAGTGATGTTTCCACAACACATCAGTTCCACATACACTAGGCACCCGGGCAGCAGGATCTTATCCTCTCAAACCTGCGTTTCTCACACACCAAGAAAGATAAGGAAGCTAAGCAAGTGTCTGGAATGGGCCAGGCCGAGCAGTGACCTAGAGGCACAGAGGACACGCTGAGTACCAAGAGGAGAGGTCGGGGAATGCCTTCTCTGATTGTACCAGCCAGAGCCATCCTTTCCTCCACGTGGGCCCGAGGACACAGCACTCCGTGATGTGCAGGGGTCTGATGGCCACTGCTAGATGGTCAGGATCACATCTTAGCTTGAATTTTTTTTCCCAGCACCTGTCCCATTGCCTTGCACACACGTGTTCTATCAGTGTTTTCTGAACCACAGACCAAAACTGAATTAACTTTCCATTTGTTCAGTATCATTCCAGTTGTCATCTGAAAACTGCAGAACCCACTCAGTGTATTCTCAAAGAAAAGCACAGGACTGCCCTTGACTCGTGGTGCCCCCTTTCTGCGAGTGCCTGGTAGGAAACCCATGTCTTTTTCACACTTGCCTATTCTTAGCCATTTTCTCCGGACTCTAACATCTCCCTCCAGCTCCCGCTTACTCAAACACAGACGTTCCTGAGCCAGAGAGTCTAACTGGAAGCTAGGGACTACTTCTCCCACTCACCTGGTTAGACCTTTTTACTACTGACTGGTCAGCACAGGAGGGTTACTGCCTCTGTCCCCTGACCTTGGCAGAATGACTCTGTCACCTAGGAGCCATTAGGGTTCCTTTCTTGGAAGGCCACCTGCCTGTTCTCTAGGGACTAGACCTTATTTTTCTTCTATGAGGCAGTAAGACACGTTCTCTATTTTAAGCAAACATTTATGAGAGACAGTCCTTTCCCCTAAAAAAGAGACCCCCAAGTAAAACGACAACCCCTGAAAGATTACGGACTATGAATTGTTTCTGGCAGAGATGACTTTCTACAACTAAATCTCAGTTTTTCCTGTTTCTCTTGTCATGAAGGGGGTGGCCTTTTGGTAAAGAAAAAAATTTTTAATCATCGAGTTAAACATCCTGGAACTCCAACCCAGATTTTTTAAAAGCATGGTCCTCTCGAAAGAGAAATAGCAGTGACAGTAATATTAACGGTGACAGCAACAGTATGGCAGATTATTGAATGAAATGAATTAACTTGAATAAATGCTGTGAATTGTCTTCTCTATTCAAACGGTTTTTTTTCATATGTCCGTTTTGTTATATTGTCACACATTTGATTCTCCTTTTTTCCAAGTAGGCTCTATTACAGAACTGTTTGTACAGTTCAAATATCAAGGTTTTTCTTATTGATAAAGTAGACTGCCCTATTTGTAGGGCATATGCTCCTCGTTACGCTCATTCAGCTGCCCAGAGCCCACTTCACTCCACGCACACTGAGTCATGGGTGGACATGAGTGTCTCCTTTCAGTGTAGGATTTGTCCTCCTTTTGTCTTCATGTATATTTCATTCAACATCTGATACAGTCTAGGCAGCAAGCGAGAGGAGTATTTCTAGTTTTTAAATGCCAAAAATAAAAAAAATTCTGTCATCTCATTTGGGGTATTTCATGACTTCACAGCACAAAAGGATCGGAATGAACAAATGGGGCGGGTCCTTTGATGGACCCATAGGCGGCATCGCATCGAGGTGAAGTAACTCCTCACGGACGCCAGACTCCAACCGCATCTTGAGTTTCTCTCATCCTCCGCAGCCCGGGAGTTGAGAAGTCAAGTCTGTGAAGCAAAAAATGAACAGAAAAATGTGGACGTTGTCTTTGTGCTGAAGCCGTAATGACTGGTGTCCCAGGAGAAACCTCCTTGTTGAGCTGGGATGAGAAAAGGCCAGAGGCATCTTGACGGATTCAACCGCGGAAGGCAGACAAACTAAACTGTGTTCTTACCTCTTGCCCCTCCCCCAAAGATGTCAAGAGCAGTATAGCTCGGAAGAATGAAAAAGAAAGGACTCGTGGAAAAACCCACGACCAATGACCTCAGTGCTTCAACGGTCACAGGCCAGTGTGCCGTGTTTCCTTGTAAACACGCCCCTTGCTCAGGACCCTGTGCCACCCACATCTAAACATGTTTTTCAAGCCATGGTTTTAAAACAAGTCTTGCGCTTACGAGGTCATATTCCAGGCGTGTAAGGAGGTTCTTTGGCAAAACAACTTGCCATCTGAGAGCACTACGTGTTTACACGGAGGGTCTGAAAAAAGAGAAGTTGGAGAACCTGCCTTTGAGATGAGAGAACACAGTGCAGTCGCGTTTTTGTCTTTGCCTGGGCCCTTCCTGGAGCCTTGTTCCTCAAAGCTCTTCGCTCAGCGTAAATATGTACCCCGTGCCCGTATTGGCACAGGCAGAAAGATGCTAGGCCGCTGAGTAAAGTACTTGTAAACGTAGGAGCCCTCTCTCTGCAAGGCTGCCTGTCCACCTCAAATTGGGAATTATCCATTCTCTTTCACTGTTGGGCAGTGAGAGACTATAATTATTTCACATTTCTCTCTGAAGAAATCTATCCTGCTTCCGCAGTGGATACTTGAAAATCCTAGTCAGAATACTGTAATTGTCATTTCTTCTTTTTTTTTTTAATTTATTTGCCAGAGAGTGAGAGAGCACAAGCAGGGGGAGCTGCAGGCAGAGGGAGAAGCAGATTCCCCGCTGAGCAAGGAGCCCGATGCGGGACTCGATCCCAGAACCCGGGATCACAATCTGAGCCAAAGGCAGATGTCACCAACTGAGTTACCCAGGCGTCCCCTGTATTTGTAATTTCTGTAAACATTTTAAGATGGCTCCTAAACTTAATAGGATTGAGTATATCAATTGCCTCATTTTTGTTTGTAGTGAATCATGATGGGGGATGAGGGAAAATGCCTTTGACACCCTAATACTATTCAGGGAAATGTTCATGACGGTGTCAGGGGTGGGAGAGTCTGTGTTGTGTGAATGGAGGTCTGGGTCCTTGGATTCCCCATGAAAAGACTCACGTGGGGCTCCGTGCCCCAATAGACGCAGCGAGCGGGAGGGTAGCAAGCACAAAGCAGTTCATTACAGCACAGTGCACTGTCAGGGTGGGAGGGCGGGCAGGGTCCTCCAAGTGGTTGTTTTGAAATTGGTTATTATTGGGTCATCCTGGGCTGGGAAGAGCTTCGAAGTACAGGGGGGTGGTCTCTAAAGGAGGCTGCTTCCAATCTTTTGGGAAACTCCTCCCACAGGTTGGGAGGGGAAGTTTTTAACCCTGCAAGCTTTGTCCCAGAAGGGTCAGGCCCGCCTTTCTCCCTGGGCGGGAGAGGCTGTACCCGCAATGCAAATGCATTGTAATGAGTCTAGGGGTTACCCTGGGGCAGAGATGGAAGGGGAGAGGCCTGTTCTGCACCTGCGGCTCTTGATCTATGAGGCCCAAGGTCTTGGAAGCCCCAAGGTCAGGATGTTGAGCTCCCAGGCTTACAGTGTGTAGCATTTTTTACATCACCATCCATGCCTCCAGCTCTAAGTCTCTGTCATTCCCCTTCAAGGATTTGGGATTCGGCTTCAGGGCATTCCTTCCACTGCTCAGATCTAGCTTCCATCTAACAAAAGAACTTTACTTTTTCTTTGTACCAAGCTGTTGCTCGAGATGTTCCTAGTAAACAGAAATTCGTTAATAAAATTGCCACTAGAATTGAAATCTTGACGTTGCTACAAATGAGAGTAATGGCATCTATAATATAGAGAATCATTCCCTAAACCTCAGGCATGTAGCAACACTAGTCATGTCTATACTACACATAATTCGCTTTAAAAAATCTTCCTAGGCAAGAATAACTATGGCAGGTGAGAATTCTACCGCTGAACCACCCATGCACCTCGGCAAGAATAACTATGAAATGCCCCACTTGGTTTGTTCATTATACTTTTTCTCTGATACATATGAGAATGATGTACAATTATTACGAAATCACCATGCACATCAGTGATACATTCGGCAAACTGTAACAATTTAAAAGTATTCCACTACTCGATGAGACTGAAGTGTGGCATTTAAGCTGGCTGTAGCCACAGGATTTTAGCATGTTCGTCGCCGTTGTGGAGCTCACTTCATGATTAAAGAAGAGTTAAGAACGATTTTACACTGTGGCTGGGATGACAACAGGATGGTAAATTTAAGTGAAATAATTTAGATAAAGCAATTTTTAAACTACAACATACTAGGTAATAGTTTTACTGGAAGGTTGTCAATCGCCCACAACGCATCCTGTGCTGCCCAAACTCAACCACGCCAATGGGTCACGTGCAATCTCGCAGAAACGCAGGCACAATGTGTGCGTGGCGTGCGCTGGGGGGCAGTAGGCTAAGTCAGCCGGTCATGACATTAAGTTGAAATAGTTGCCTTTTTTAAGGGGAAATATACTGATACGTTTAGGAAAATAATTGGACCAAATAAACACGAACTGAGGAATTAGGTGCAAGAGCCATACGAACAAAAATAGGGTATATAATTGCTTTTATTTGAAAAATGTTAAACCCTCAGGGAAGCTACATGAAGAGTACAGACAAAATCCATATGCCCTTCAGCTCCCGGGGTCACCAGTTTGTAACATTTTGCCATATTTGCTTTACCCCTCTCTCTCTCCCTCCCTGTAGAATTGCTTCTTTTTCTCCCCTGGATCACTTGAGAGCAGTTGCAGACACCACTGAGCTTGCCTTCAGCCCTGTGTCTCCCAAGAACACAAGCGTTGTGTTACATAATTGTTACACCCGGGAAATTTTTTAAAATATTTTTTTATTATGTTAGTCACCATACAGTACATCCCTGGTTTTTGATGTAAAGTTTGATGATTCATTAGTTGCGTATAACACCCAGTGCACCATGCAATACTTGCCTTCCCCACCACCCATCACCAGCCCATCCCATTCCCCCACCCCCCTCCCGTCTGAAGCCCTGTTTGTTTCTCAGAGTCCATAGTCTCTCACACACCCGGGAAATTTAACATTATCCTCTACACGGTTCAGATTCAAATCTCCCCCATTGTGCCGATGATGTCATTCAGAGCCTCTGGCTCTGGCACAGTGGGGGTGGGAGAGACCTGGATCCCACCCAGAACCACACAAAGTATTTAGTTGTCAGGTTTCCTTAGGCTCTTTAATCTAGAAGAGT
Organism: Ursus maritimus; assembly: GCF_017311325.1. Taxonomy (NCBI): domain Eukaryota; kingdom Metazoa; phylum Chordata; class Mammalia; order Carnivora; family Ursidae; genus Ursus; species Ursus maritimus. The sequence goes on from NW_024426885.1 coordinate 46,707,581, forward strand.
GTCTAGCCTTTTGCTTTTGTGTTTGTTTCTGTCTTTAACAACTGACGGTTTTGAAGCGCCCAGCCAGCCATGTTGCAGAACGGCCCCAATTTTGTCTGCCTCCTCGCGATCAGACTGAAGTGAAAGGCGCGAGGAGGGGCCCAGCCAGGTCCTTTCCAGTGCATCACATCGAGAGACACGTGGGGATGTTTGTCCCAGTATCGATGATGCTCAATTTCATTACTTGGTTAAGTTCGTTTTCTCCATTTTAAAGGTATCCCCCCCAGCCTTGAATTAATACAGCACGTGCGGGCTGATACTTCAAAGCACATGACCATGGTTGAAGTATCCATTGATGATTCTCGCCTCAACCAGTTTTTACCATGATGCTTGTAAACTGGTGATTTTCCTATTTCTGCCATTTCTTCTACATTTATTAGTTGGCATTCTGCAAAGAAGAGATTTCCTTTCTCCTTGCTCCACCTACTTTCATTTATTTGCTCATTTAATATTGGAGGCGTCACTATGAGCTTACAGATTCTTTTTAATTTTTTTTTTTTAAGATTTTACTTATTTGGGGGCGCCTGGGTAGTGCAGCGGTTAAGCACCTGCCTTTGGCTCAGGGCGTGATCCCAGCGTTGTGGGTTCGAGCCCCACATCAGGCTCCTCCACTAAGAGCCTGCTTCTTCCTCTCCCACTCTCCCTGCTTGTGTTCCCTCTCGCGCTGGCTGTCTCTCTCTGTCAAATAAATAAATAAAATCTTAAAAAAAAAAAGATTTTACTTATTTGTCAGAGAGAGAGAGCAGCAGCAGGCAGAGGGAGAAGCAGACTCCCTGCTGAGCAAGGAGCCCGATGTGGGGCTCGATCCCAGAACCCTGGGATCATGACCTGAGCGGAAAACAGATGCCCAGCTGACTGAGCCACCCAGGCGTCCCAGATTCTTTTTAATTTTATATATTAGAAACCATTTCTATCATTATTTATTTTGATGTTCCAAGTTGGCACTCCAAGGTGGTTCCCGTGTCCTTTTGAAATGTTCTTATCCGTTTTTGAGTATTTTCAACAAACTTCTTTTCCTACGCAAGCCGTAGAATCAGCCATTTCTCCAAGCTGTTTGGCTGCCTAATTTAATTGAAGAAAAGTATTTAGAAACTAAGATCTGGCGTGTTCCTTGCTGTCAAGGGTGCAAAGGCTGTAGTATCATTCAGAGGACAGACTTAAGGACATAGGTTTTTTGTTTATTTATTTATTTATTTATTTATTTATTTATTTTTAAAGATTTTATTTATTAATTTGACAGAGATAGAGACAGCCAGCGAGAGAGGGAACCCAAGCAGGGGGAGTGGGAGAGGAAGAAGCAGGCTCCCAGCAGAGGATCCTGACGTGGGGCTCGATCCCAGGACTCCGGGATCACGCCCTGAGCCGAAGGCAGATGCCCAACGACTGAGCCACCCAGGCGCCCCAGTTTTTTTGTTTTGTTTTAATCAGGAGTTGAAACTGATACCTTGTCACTGCAATTCTGTGCCCCAGGGCTCTGCCTGTCCCTGAGCCTCTGTGCTGCCACTGTGAGAGCGAGAGCCATAGTTTGAACAGCAGTGTATTTTCTCTTTTTTTCCCCCAAGACATTCTCTTTTTTAAAAAAAATTATTTGAGAGGGAGAGAGAGCAGAGAGAGAGAGCACAAGCTGGGGGAGGAGCAGCAGAGGAAGAAGCAGACTCCCGCTGAGGAGGGACCCCAATGTGGGGCTCGATCCCAAGACCCTGAGATCATGACCTGAGCCAAAGGCAGATGGTTAACTGACTCAGCCACCCAGGCACCCCAACAACAAACTTTTTTTGCATGCATTTGAGCCTTTCACTATATTATGACATACATAATGGAGTTATATTTATGTCTCCTTTGTGAATATGCTACTCATTGGTTTGGTATTTCAGTTCGGTTTCGGGTTCATTTGCTAATTTGTATTCAATTTCAGGGCTTTCTTTTCCCTAGCCTTGTTAATTTTATCTTACATCCTTTAACATACAAGACATCGACGAAGTTCAAAAGGCAAAACTATATAAAAAGATAAATTTGGAGAGGTCTTATTCCATTCTCCATCTCTACCCTCTCCTACAGGTAACATTAGGGGGGAAAGTTAAACATGAAGTCTCCTGCCAACCCAGAAAATCCTCTTCACAAATGTAGAAAAGAAAGAAAAGCGTTTTATTATTGAATAAGCACTAAACCAGACTGCGATGTGCATCCGTGCATGAGATTGCAAAGACAGAAAGAAATCTCACCCTTCTATGCAGCCAAGCGTACACCCCATTCCACACGCGTTCTCAAGACAAACCACAACTAGTCCTCCCAAGAGGATCCGACAGCACCCTGTACTGTATTTTGTTCACAGTTCCTCCCAAACTCACATGGTAATTGGGGTGACCACCCATATTAATTACCTTCATTGTAAGGGAAGATAAGACATCTATCTCTAATGATGAGCAGGTAGTCACGGTGTCATGGAGTAGGGTCCTTGGCTTTTGAGTGACAGCTCTGTCCACATTGTTACCCAGTACCTATTACCTATGTCACCATGGGTGAGTTTCATCATCCCTTTGAGTCTCGGTGTCTACTCCCTTCTTGTTTTATTTCCTTTTATGCCCATGTCCCTTCTGCCCCCATTCCCAGGCAACAATTCCAATGTGTTGCTGTGCATGCATTCTTGCGAAATGTACATTGTTGTTTTGTGAACAAGTATCTTTAATGTAAATGAATCATATTGTGATATACCAGGACTTAAAGACCCGATCATGTTGCAATATGTCAATTGCTACTAAACTTTGGCCTCTTGAGAAGAACTTCCAGGACATCGTGAGTTTAGTAACTTGATCTGATTTTCATTTACTTTCTGACAATTTGCCAACAAGAGCTGAGTTGCTCACATGCCGTGTTGCTCCCTTGGAGGGGGAAAAAGCTGTCTCCAGGACAGTGTGAGAAGCAGCTGGAACCTATCCGTCTGTGAACAAGACAGGTAACAACAGAAAAAGAAAATCCAGACTGGCCAACTAGCAGAGCTCAACTTGGATGCCTCCAAAAATCGACCTTAATTTTGCTCAACTTAGAATGGCATTAAACTACTCAGGATATGAGCTGAAATCATGCTTGTAGTCATGCTGGAAGGGCCTGCAGAAATTTTCAGCTGGACACCCCCCTCATCTTACAGTAGGAGAAACTGAGTGCCGGTGAAGCAAGGTGACCACCAGTGTCATCCAGCCAGTTTGAGGGCAGACCTAGGTTCCTGAATCCTCCATATTTCCCCAAGCTGCCTGCCAGCAGTGTTGGTTGAAACATCCAAAGTCTTGTTCTCAACGGCATGCCTCACCGCCCAAATATTTTACACATATTGTCCAGGAATGGTGCATGAAGAGTGAGAATTATTTCCATCACTGTCTGCCCTAAACCCCTACATCCTGCTCATGTATGGGTGCCTGCCTTTGATACGGTCTCCATAGCAATGGGTAAATATTGCGAACACTCTGCAGACCCAGGGGTTTTCTTGCCATTGATTAAAGACGCAGCAATAATATGCTGCATATGTGTACGGAATAGGGGTATTTATAGCATTTACGAAGCTTTAACATCTGCACTCTTGGCAAGTTTGCTGGGCTTATGTGCTGGGTATTACAGAATATTTCCTAGGAAACGGAAAATAAATATATTATGGAATTTCAGTGTTCCGTGTGTCACTCGTGTTGTCCTGGTGTCCTGTCACGCCTGTTGCAAAACCTGCCGTCGGCCACAGGCCCGAATTCCTTAAGTAGTCCCATGACACCCTTTGAAAATGCAGGAATCTCACAGAATGGCTTCTATGTTAATAATAGTAAGAGCAAACGTGAATCGAACTCTCACTGGGAGCCATGCATTTTGCTTACAGCCTTGCTTGCATTCCTTCCTGTAAACCTCACTAACCCTTAGGAAGTAAGCACTGCTTCCATTTTCCCAGTTAGAAAACTGGGGCTAAGGAAATTAGTAGCTCTTTAACAGTCAGAACCAGGGAGTGGTAGAACCAGGAATCAAGCCTGGATCCCCCTGAGTCCAAGGCCCACGTTTGTAATGTGCGTTCATGGCCCATTGGTTCTGGATGACAGATGCAAACATAGCATAAAATCATTCCTTGGTGTTAATATACTCATGGTGAAATACACGGCTCCATGAAACACACATTCAAAATGGACTCCACCATCTAATTCCTTAGATAGAAATTATTCCATCTGTACTTCAAGCAAGGGGTCCATTTGAAATGTCTCTTTGAAATGGCATCGAGTAGGAAAGACATCTCCATCTGAACTTGAGTCTGACCAGGGACTGGCTAGGAGCCGCTGGGGAGACAGCCTCCAGGAGGTTGGCGGTCACCACCACATGCAGACCAGGCGGATCAGGGAGGTAAACAGACACTGGCCTTCAGGGCCTGTGAGCCAGAGACCGGGCACCTTCAAGCAGGATCAAGGTGGAGATTAAGAGGCTACTGGGACTAGAGAGGGCTGGGCAACCAAGAGGGTGTGCCTGGGAAAGGACGAAGCTGAATCAGCCGTGTGATATTGAGTCAGGGGGAGGGGATTGTTTTGCAGAATGTAGCAAGGACAGCTCGGCCTTCATCATTTAGAAGTTCCAAAGTGGTTCGTATCCTGGGGTCCACGGATGGATCAGTGAGCCTTTAATATTGTCTGGGATCCAAAGGGCCCAGCAAACATCCTGGGGCCTCCAGGAACTGGTCTTTGAGGAGGGTGGGGGGCACTGGGGCATGCAGCACCAGGCTCTCAGATGCACTACAGAAAATGGACCTAGGAAGACCGGAAGGCAAAAGAGGACAGCAGCTGCCATGTAACTAGCCACGGAACCCTCAACAAATCATTTCACCTCTTGAACCTGGGTTTCCTCACGAGGCAGTTAAAGTTCATGATTTATAAATTTCCAGCTTTTCAATTCCTTGAAATTCCAGAAGCACTACTCACTAGTGCAACAATTTACTGGGATACGTAGTGAGTTCCCCGTCGCTGGTAGTATTCAAGCAGAGTGAGAATAGCCACTTGTCTAGTATGGCCCTAGAGAGAATTCCTACATTAGGTAGGAAGTTAAGATTTGAACTTGAATAATAAAAACAACAACAACAATAATATTATTATTATTGATTAAGTAGGTAATATATGCCCAGCACTGTTCCAAACATTGACACACATCGCATCTGGGGTATTATTAACATTCTCATTTTGCAGAGGACACTCAGACCAGAGACAGCCAGTTGCTTCCCAGAGATCTCACAGCTACAAAGAGGCAGAGCTGAGATGGAAACCATGTTGCTCTGACTCCCCCACATCTAAACCACTGCCCTTCATTCCGCCTTCGGCCTCTGCGGTCCTGGGGATAGGCATGCCCTCCCCGGGCCTGGGTTCTGCGTGCGAGGCGCTGCGGCGCCTCCAACTGGAGTGGGGCGGGATGCAGACGGCGGGCTTGCCAGCGAGGCTGCTTTCCCAGGCTTGCTGCCCGGAGCAGGAAAGTGGCCATCCGCGCCGGGAACCTCAGACGCTCTGGGCCCCTCTCACCCACCACCTCCCTTCGCAGAGGGGAAGGCTAACGCCCAGAAAGAGTGAGCTAAGGATCCAAACTCACCCAGCTGGGTACCTGAGTGGCTCAGTGGGTTAAATGTGTGGTTTTCGGTTCAGGTCATGATCATCAGGACCTGGGATCGAGTCCCGCATGGGGCTCCTTGTTCAGCGAGGAGCCTGCTGCTCCCAAGGCTTGTGCTCTCTCTCTCTGATGAAAAAAGTAAATAAATAAAACAATGAAAAAAGTCAAACTCACAGAGCAAGTAAGAGACAGAGTTGGGAAACCAGCTGCCGTGCACCCTGCCTTCCAGGCCAGGGCTTGACGTTTTGTTTGGTTTTGTTTTTCCCAAGCCACATTACTGCGGTGGCTCACAGACGTCACCGACAGTCCCTCGGTTCTGAGATCTGAAGAGACATATTTTCTCAGGAAGGCGCGCGGATCAACCACAGCACATCGGAGATTCACAAGCTCGGTGATTAAAGTTCAAGTCCTGCGTATTCTAAAAATTCTAGTCTAATCTCACTCCCGAACAGCCAAATTTACCTCTTACTGAGCTAGAATCAGCATTTCTGCTTTGAGGCAAATTTCCTCGCTAAGATTGACCCCAAATGACATATTCCTGCCCATCGTATTTTGCCCCAGCCATCAGCCCACCAGAATTTCTCCCCGCTCCTCTCTGCTTATCTGCTGGGGCTGGGACTTCCTGCCCAGGTGGCAGCCCTGAGGGGACAGCCATCACTGGAGCACTTAGCTTACAAACTAAATTTATACCTCAGTCGGAAACATGTGACCCGCTCTCCCATTAAAGCTTCACAACACACACATTCTTCAATATATTTAGGTTCATAAAGGAATAAAATCTGGGGACTGGTTTAGAATTCACTCATCTACCCTTTCAGTCCTAGGGAACTGAGTTAAAAGCAGAATGATTCCAGGGCAAAGATATTTGCCTATACTCTCTTTTTCCTTTCTTTTTCCTTCCTCCCTTCCTTCCTTCCTTCCTTCCTTCCTTCCTTCCTTCCTTCCTTCCTTTTTGTTTCTTCTTAGTTCAGTGGTTTTCAAATTTGGGGTGCAAAATTCTCAATGTCAGTATGATTTAAAGAGTCCAAGGCCTGTGTAACTTTAGGTCACAAGCTGGCTTGAGGACCAGCCCCTTCGTAAGGTGCTTCTATAGTCTGGAGCATACCCATAGTTGAGAGCAGGCTTTGGAGTCCAGGGTGACCTTGGGCAGGTTTCTTATCCCTTTTCAATCCCATTTGTAAAATGGGGGTGATGGTGGGACTCCCTCACAGGAAATGTTTGCTGAAGGGGGATTAGTGGGTCTGGGCCTCATACCCTGGTCTCTGGCACCTGCTACATGTCCCTCTTTGCCCTCAGATGAACTTAGAAATTGTCATTAGCATCACCCCCAGCTGGTATCATGGCCACGGCCACCTGCCCTTCACACCCAGGGACTGTGCCCAATGCCACAAAGCTGGGGCCCGAAACCACGTCCTCCATTTCTCAGTGGACCAGGGAACTCTTGGAATTTAGGGAGACAGGGCCCAGCCTCTCCTGTGCTCTCCCAGCATGCTTTCTTTTTTCAACAGTAAGTCTTGGAGGTAATTGCATGCTCACATACATAGAGTTCATTCACTGAAACATTTCCTTAGTATACCATACACCATTTTTGCACATTTGTTTCATTATCTGTGGACCAGATTCTTGGAAGCAAAATTGCAGAGTCAAAGGGTATGCACATTCAACATTGCTGTAGGTATTGGCCGATGGCCCTCCACAAAGGCCGTACAAATTTACCTTCCTACCAACAGAATATGAGGCTTACAACCTGATGTAAAGATAGAGTCATCGGGAGACCCGGAACTGAAGCGATGGGTCAGTACGAGGCCCATCTGAGCCTGAAAGGATGAGCCTTCAGCCGNCGGAAGAAAGGCTGCCTCCTTCAGACTGAGGTTGGGCAGAACGGCAGCATTCCCACCGCCCCCCACCCCCCACAGCTCACAGGGACATAGGATGGATTACTTAGGAACCCAAGGTTGCAGGATGCTGCATGCTGTTGAGAAGGGAGAACAAAAACCTTTATCTCGAGTCTGTGGCAGGGGGATCACAGTTTTGGTTCTCAATCGCTTTTGGATCATGGATCCCTTTGGGGATTTGATAAAAGCAAGGGACCTGTGCCCTGAGTACACACATTCCCACCCACCCGTGTACATGCAACTTTGCATATGATTTCAAAGAGCTAACCCAAAATCTCAACGTACATGAGACATCAGGTAGAAAGCCCAAATTGACCTTCTGGAGGGAGAGACCCCATAGAGTCCCAAGCCATTCTAACCCTCCCGGACAAGCCGATCGTAACCCGCTAGGGCGAGCTATCCCACAGCTGCTCACAGGTTCGTAAGCGAGCCCACGTGAGATCAGCGGAGACCAGTGGGAGAACCGCTCAGCCGAACCCAGCCCAGATTGGCAACCTGCAGAATCACGAGCTAAAGAATGGTTGATGTCTAAAACCATTAAGTGTGGGGATGGTTTATTATAAAGCAAAAGCTAACGGATACAATCGCCATGAAGAACACTTGCGAGTGCTATTGGGGGACACAAAAGAAGGCTGGAACAGATGGAAAGACATTCTATGTTCTTGAGTAGGATGAAGCAAGATCATGGGGATGTCGATTTTCCCTAAATTATTCTATAAATTAAATAAGCTACAAAGGAAACACAAATGGGATCTTTTTATATTCAGACGAGCTGATTCCAAAGTTCTTATAGAAAAATAGAGTCAAGAAGAATCAGGGGGATGGGGCGCCTGGGTGGCCCAGTCCTTAAGGGTCTGCCTTCTGCTCAGGGCGTGATCCCAGCGTTCTGGGATCGAGCCCCACATCAGGCTCCTCTGCTGGGAGCCTGCTTCTTCCTCTCCCACTCCCCCTGCTTGTGTTCCCTCTCTCGCTGGCTGTCTCTGTCAAATAAATAAATAAATAAATCTTTAAAAAAAAAGAAGAAGAAGAAGAAGAATCGGGGGGCGGGGGAATCTAGAAGAGAAGAGGAAGAGAAACTATCCCTATCAGATATTAGAGCACATTACGAAGCTTCAGTAATGAAAAGCAGGCTCCCGAATATATCAACATATCAGATAAACAGAATAGGAAATCCAGAAACAGATCCAAGTCTATAGAAGGGTTTGATACATGCTGAAGGCAACTTTTTATATCAGTAAAGGAAACAAGGATTGTTCAATTAATGTCCCTGGGGAAAGTAGATAGTCATCTGAAAAAATATAAAATTAGGTAGTCACATTTACCTCAAGATTCCAACGTAAAAAAAAAAGAAACCATGAAGAATTAGAAAAAAGAATCCATCTGTGTGCTATTTTTTTAATAAAAACAATCCCACCACATTGACTGTCATCTGATAATAACATAAAGGTAATCAAAACAATATGAGCAAATGTTTTCGAACTGTACTCTCAACTGAGGACACCTAAAGAATAAACTATATTTGCCTTCTTGAGAATTTCTCACCTCATTGATCGTTTGTCGTTGGAGATACTTTGGAGTAGGGTAATATCTCCTTTTAGCATGATCGCTGCAGTTGTTTTCTCGACTTAGTTTTAGAATGAATCTCTTCTGCATTATCTAATACGAAGTTCAAGTATTCATCCAAACCAATGATATGGCCCTCTGTCTGAATATTTACTTGCTCGTAAAGCCACACCTGAATCCGAGAGCTATTTTGCAAGTATCTGAAGATGAGGTTGATGGGCCGCACCATCACCTTCTGCACTTTATGGCCCTCGCCACGGTGCGTCATGGCGAGAGCTGATGAAGAGCACACGCCCACGTAGTTTTTTAAAGACTTATAGTGGGAAAGGTTTGTCTAACTATGATATAAAACACAAAAGTCATAAAAGGACATTAAATAGAAATAGCGGTAAATTGTACTCTATAAGAATTTTAAATTCTTTGTTAAAATTATCGTAAGCATACTGAAAAGACAATCATGAAACTGGGATAAATGTGTGCAATTCATATCATAGACAGAGGTGAACTTCCTTAATATGTAAAGAACGCCCACAATTCAATAAGGAAAAGCTTTACAACACAATAGAAAAAGGAGTAAATGATATGAATATCTAGGTCACAGAAAAGGAAATACAAATAGTTCTGGATTTTTTTAAAGATTTTATTTATTTGAGAGAGAGAGGGTGTGCGCAAGTTGGGGGAGAAGCAGAGGGAGAGGGACGAGCAGACTCTGCACTGAGGTCGGAGCCTGATATGGGGCTCGATCTCAGAACCCTGAGATCATGACCTGAGCCAAAATCAAGAGTCGGAGTTTCAACCAACTGAGCCACGTAGACACCAAAGTTCGGGATATTTTAAAAGATACTTGACCTTACTCATAATAAAAGAAATTCAAATTAAAATTACACTCAAAAAACAATTTCCCATCTATCATGTTGAGGAAAGTATCTAAGAGTTTTATAACACACTGGTTGGAGGTTGTGTGAGGAAAAAGGCATTTGCACGCACTGCTGACATGAGCGTATACTGGAGTCGCCTCTGTAAGTCAATTTCACATTATCAGACAAAACTGCAAATGCATAGAGCCTCTGAACCAGAAATACAGACATATTCTGATGCAGGCAAATAATGCATGGACAAGGATTTTCCCTGCAGCATTATTTGTGATAGCATGTAATAAAATCTATGCAGCTGTAAAAGAAAAAGAAGTTCTTTTATGTGCTGATACGGAAAGATCTCTAAAAAATTAGTGGAGATAAATAAAGTATACAATATACTAATATTTGGAATGAAACAGAATGAATGCATGTTTATTTGCCTATATATGAATAAAATAACTCTTGAGATGTATATAGGAGCATACATTTTTATTCTACTTGTGTGTGTTTTTTCCTAAACTTACACATAGTTACTTATCAAAGAAGCTAGCACTCTCTTACGTGTTTAAATTTGTAAATACAAATCCATGTTTAACAGAAAATTGCATTGTTATGCGGATGAATTTTATTTTTCAAGTGAAGTTTTGTAGTTTATCAGCTTGAAAATAATTTCTAGGATCTTTAGGTAACTTAAAACCTCGGACTGAGACACCTGGGTGGCTCAGTCGGTTAAGCGTCTGCCTTCGGCTCAGGTCATGATCCCAGGGTCCTGGGATCGAATCCCACATCAGGCTCCCTGCTCAGCGGGTAGTCTGCTTCCCCCTCTGCCTGCTGCTCCCACTACTTGTGCTCTCGCTCTCTCTGACAAATAAATAAATAAAACCTAAAAAGCAAAAAACCTTGGGCTGATTGATTTGATTAGTGTGCATTCACCGGGGATGTAGATTATTTCTAAGCAAGATGGGATATTGAGACTTGCATCCTAAGCATAATTTAAGTTCATGTACTTTTGCTACAGACAGCCTGTATCTTTGGATCTCTTCACGAGCAGGTGCATTTTTGCTCCTTGGAGAAGCTGTACTCTAGGGGATGCCCGTGGCAGCAGAAAATTGTGTTGCGTTCTTGCGAATTCTGTTTGTTTGCTAAAATGCTAATGGTGGACAGTGGACCGGCATGAGTAGTCCAATCTCTGGTTCTCTCTGCGAAATAGAAGCTGCTTTGCTTACACGTTATAATCAATGAGCACGAGTGACACTATGCTGAAGAGCAGTAGTGTTAGAGAAACACAACCGTGTGTGCTTCTGTTCTCACCAGGGCAAGAGCAGTTTTTCCTAAAGCGGCAGTATGCACGTTGGTTTGGGGGGGGTTGGTTTGTTTGTTTTGGGTTTGCTTGTTTGGTGAAACTCCCTTACATTCTTCAAGCATATTGAGGACACCAAGCAGCTTTTTGTGTGGGTTGTAACTGGTGATATTTACTTTCTTGGAAATTGAAACCGAAAAAAATTTTAATGCTTATTTATTTATTTAAAGATTTTATTTATTTATTCGACAGAGATAGAGACAGCCAGCGAGAGAGGGAACACAGCAGGGGGAGTGGGAGAGAAAGAAGCAGGCTCATAGCAGAGGAGCCTGATGTGGGGCTCCATCCCATAACGCCAGGATCACGCCCTGAGCCGAAGGCAGACGCTTAACGACTGCACCACTCAGGCGCCCCTTAATGCTTATTTAGTAATTCATTTGAAAATAGCAAAAATGAACGCATTGCCGGTTAATGGCATCTCAGCAGCGTTACAGAATTAGTTCTGACCTCATGGGTCCTCTGAGATCAATCCTAAAGAGTCAGTTTGTAGTAAAATAGGCAAGAGCATTAATGAAAGTCTTACAATGATTTTTGTTTGTCTTGGTTTATAACACTTGAGTCTGAGACACTAGGAAATGTGTTTAAAATATTAGAAAAATTTGCTTACTGTTCATAGCCCTGTTTTCTTGGTTTCCCGTTTTCTTGTTACCCATAATATGAAGGGTTTTTCTTTTTCCCATGTGACTGCTTAGAGAGCAAAGACTCCCAGTTTTACCAGAATAATTATCTAACTTTTACGTTGATTTTATTATGTCTTTAATTATTTAAGAAAACCAGGTTTCTTGATTAGGAGAGAGTTCAAGGGCTGTACAGTCTGTCGTTTCCTTTAGTGTCACTTTCAGTAGACAGACAAGCAGTATTTCTCAGGCACCCGTGATCCTACCTTAAGTGTTCAAATCTCCCGACAACTTTGGGTTCTTGCCTTCCTCAAATCAATCCTAAACGTAAAGCAAAGTAAAATTGTAAGGCTCTCTGAGATCTCCCAGAAAGCCCAAGGAGAATCACGAGAGATTTGTTACTTCACCTTATAAAAAGAAAGGTGCCAGAAATAATTAGGTCCATTTGATGTACTACCGATGACCTGCATGGGAAGAGATGAAATTGTTTTTGATCAAAAGAGGAGGAAACCATAGGAAATCTTCTTTCATTGGAAAACTATGCATTGCCTGTAAGACCCCCTTCCTCATTTTGGTTTTGATTCCATGGGAGCTGTTTTGTAATTCTATAAAATGGAGCTAACTGGTAGCAATGAAAAATAATGTTTGTCCCTAGACATTCACATTCTGTCCTGACGATTAGAAGTTCCCACTCTGGAAGAAGCTGGTTTTGCTTCCATTCACACATTCGTTTCAATATTCCTGTATTTCTACACGCTTGTGCTTTTAAACTTCTCCTTTGAACCAATTATCATCGGCCTTGCTCCCTCATTGAATCAGTGAAATAAAATCTTTAACACGTGTTTGTGTTATATCTGAGAGACACCATTTCACCTTTCTTAAAAAAATGTATCTTTTAATAATGCATAGGACAGAAGCCTCGCTCGTCACAATTCATTACAAAAATGGTAGGCATTGGAGTTAGCTCTTTCCCTAATCCTCCTTGAGAACAACTAGAAGGCAACTGAAAGATCAGTAGCTGACATAGACCTACGCTGATGTAATCTGGCCCTTCCCAGCATGGGGCAGCCTCGGCAAGTCATTTCCTTTCCCTACACCTCCCCACCCTTCTAGCTGGGTGGGCCTAAAATAATCCCTTCCCATCCAACAGCCCCAGTGGGGGCTGGGTCAAGCGTCCCAGCCCTGCAAGGCTAGCATCAAACACGTTTAAGTCTAGACTTCAGCAAGCGTGTGGGCGGGAGGCCAGAGTAGAGGTGATAAAGGTCATTACCAATTTTCGTGCTCTTTCCATTACTGCCCACAGGCTTTCTCAACTAGGATTAAGAGAAAGAATTCAACTCCAATGCCTGGGGTGTTTTTGTTTGTTTGTTTTAAGATTTTATTGATTTGTCAGAGAGAGAGAGAGAGAAAGAGCACAAGCAGGGGGAGCAGCAGGCAGAGGGAGAAGGAGGCTCCCTGCTGAGCAAGGAGCTCGATGTGGGACTCAATCCCAGGACCCTGGGATCATGACCTGAGCCGAAGTCAGACACTTAGTGGACTGAGCCACCCAGGTGTCCCTTTAGTGCCTGAAGTTTAGAGATTGCTCTTATTCTGTTCGGTTAATGGGGAGTTGCTCCAGCAGCTGAGCTGAAATGAAGACAACGTGAAGATTTTTTTAAACTTTTTTTAAGCTTTTTTTAATTTTAATTTTAATTTATTTTTATTTTTATTTTTTTGAGGGAGACAGAGCACGAGCAGGAGGGGCAGGAGAATCTCAAGCAGACTCCCTGCTTGGTGTGAAGCCCAGTGCAAGGCTCCATCTCACGACCCTGAGCCAAAACTAAGAGTTCGCTTCCACCGCTCAACCGACTGCCCCACCCAGGGGCCCCTCACACTTTGCTGAAGTATACAATATGTTCCCTTTAAGACTGGAACACAGCCGTGTGCTCAGCGCCCAGATCGCACTGCAGAACACTAGGGGGCCCTGAGGAGCCCCTCATTTCTTTGCAATGCACCTGCCTACCGTGGGACACACGAAGGGACTCAACACTGACTTCTCGCAGCATGGGTTAATTTTGTTTGTTCTCTCACTTCGTGTAAAGTGAACCATACAGAATTTTTTGGTGAAACTTTCTTTCCTGAATTGTCTTTTTGTAAGATTCATCCATGTTGTTGCATGCAGGGTAGATCTGTCCGTGATCTGATCAGCTGTCATGGGGATTTGGGTAGTTTCTGCGTCGGACTGCGGTGGTAGTGCAGATCTCCATTCCCGTCCATGTCTTTTCGTGACCATGTGCCACCGTTCGGTATACACCCGGGAGTGGAAGTGTAGATGGTATTTATTTCTGCATCTATCAATCTGCCTCTGCACACAGAGCCATGGGTTCATGCTGATATTTCCAATTCTGATCGAGCACAACAGGGCTCATTTTGCCCTTCCCCCTTTACTTATTTGCAATTCTTTTCTTTGACAGTGAGGAACCTAGCTCCCATTAAATACATTTACTTATTTGCTCAATCTTAGAACACCCATAAAATAGCTTCAGAACTGCTAGCCCATATTCCTTAGTTCTACCAGGTGAGAGGGCCTAGAAGCAAGGATACCCTGGCAGCAGTGAGCACACCCAGCACCCAGATCTTTGTTTCTAAATACCATTCTCCAAGACGAGGAATCCGGGTTCCTTGGAGAAGCGACTGAGCCCAGGATGGGAGCGATGGGAGGAGGAGATGAGCCCGAAACATCTTGGGGTTGTCAGGAAGTAAGGAAGTGCTCAGAATAGAATGGGAGTATTTCAAAAGGATACAGGAGCCAACTTGAAGATGCTCCTAGTGGCCATATCTGGGACAATTTGAGCAACAAAACAAATGATGTTAGTAATGGATTATAACCTGTAGAATAGAATAAATATCCATGAGTCCATACTGAAATAATTGGATAAATACATAAATGGGAGAGAAGGGACAGTTCTTCTGTCAATTGTTAATTGAATCTCAATTAATAAACGCAGAAGAAGGAGTTATGGAGACAGAAAATCACCTTTGGAAAGCCAAGAGTAATAAAATTACAGATACGAATCAGCAGTGAATGCTAAAATTAGTAGGTTGAAAGTATGATGATAAATAGGGGAATTGTATAGTCTCAGAGTATCTCCCCGTAGGATACTTGTTAATTATAAAAGGAAACGCAAGAATTTTTGAGTGGAGAAAGAAACCTGGCAGACATCACCTTTACCTCATCATCCTCCCACGTTATCATTACTAGTAAAGAGACGTGGAAATAGCACATGTGCTTCCTGACCCGACGAACTGGGAAGGACATGCCATCACTGCTGTGGGACTCTCGCCAAAAACGCATAACCAACCTCATCGTGAGAAAACATCAGACAGACTCAGGGTGAAAAACATTCTATAACACAATTGGCCAATTCTCTTCAAAAATGTGAAGGTTATGAAGGAAAAAATAACTGACCTGGACTCTTCAGATAAATCCTCCAAGTTCTGAGACACACACACAAAAAGAGCAGCTGTTCTAGATTAAAGGGGCCCAAAGAGACATGACAAGTGAACGCGCTGTGGGGTCTCGGATGGCATCCTGGACCAGAACAAGAGCAGTAGGGGCACAACTGGCAACATCTGAATAAACTCTGTAAATCCTTTCATTCTAATACATTAATGTCCATTTCCGGCTTTGCTCATTCTCCTGTAGTCATTCAAGATGTTAGTATTTGGGGAAGTTGGTAAAGCCTCTATGGGAACTTGCTGTATTATTTTTCTGTCTAAAATTTTTTCAAAAGAAAAAGACTTTTAAAAGAAGAAGGGGATTGGGTATGATTATCTCATGCTTTGGCCAAAAATCCTTCCAGCAGCTCTGCCCAGAGCATACAGGCAGAATCTCCCAAGGGTGACATTCAAGGCTCTCCATAACCAGGCCAAACTTCCCCCCACTGGTCTCGAAGGCAGGTAGTACGCACTGCTTAGAAAAGTCCTCATATGTAAAGATCACCTTCATGGACCCGGGACTCTGAACCTTCCTCTGGAAGCAGCATTTGCCGCTGGCTCTTACTTGGTCAGCAATTGACTTTCCTGACTCCCTGGAAACCCTGAACTTCCTCCGAGGGCCCCCGCAAGCCTGTCAGGCAGTGCTCACACCCTTTCTATCCTCAGGAAACTCACAACCCGCAAAGAAGGCAAGGAAACAGCCGTGCCAGGCTCGGGAGCGCTCAGGAAAGCAGGTGAGAGGCAGGCAGGGGGATTCACAGTTTCTGCTGGGAGGGGGTGTTACTGTTACCCCCTCTTTGCTGGTGAGAAAATTGAAGTTTAGAGGATGGAGGTCATCTTCCTAAGGCTCCGCGGCCAGTGAGGACAGAGTCAAGGTTTAAACCCACTTCCTCCCCTCCCCTACTGACGGATTCTAACGGAAATGCTTCGAATCGTCAGCCAAGTAGGGTCCGAAACAGTTTATATTTTACCCCAGCTCCAGCCTCCGGCAGCAAAATAAGATCTTCCTAGAAAGCAGCAGGGCGCCTGGCTGGCTGGGTCGGAGCGTGTGACTTTCGATCTCAGGGTTGTGGGTTCAGGCCCCACGTGGGGGTGTAGAGGTGACTTAAATAAATAAATAAATATTTAACTTAAAACAAAGAATAAAAAAAGAAAGCACTGCAGACAAAATTCTTAAATCGCTGGGGGAAACGCCAGCTGACCCCGCACCCACCGAGCCATGGAGAATACTGGAATCCAGCATCATGAACACATTCTTGGGAAGTGTCAATGCCTTTTACGATGACCTGAATGGACATGGAGCAATGTGAATCTGCAAAAATATCTCGAAGGTGAGCAGGTGGGAGACCTTGCCAGACCCCTTAGGCTTCCGAAAAGCCTGATTCGTGGCTTTACAGAACACGGGCTGGCAAGGTGCTCTTGCCAAGCTCTGGAATGACCACAGACCCACCTCCTACAGCAGCAGCTGAAAGTGACTGAGAAATGGAGCTCACAGTGCTTCCAGCTCTTCTTGACACAGTGGGAACCAGTGAGCGTCTGCTCTCGGGGCTGTGATTATTGATATTATCCTTGTTAACATTAAACTTCTCCCCTCCCTCACTTCTTGTCTCCCTATACTCAGCAGACTTTCCCATCTCCTTACATCTTCTCCTATCTGGGAAGATTCAGGACTTCATGCAAGAAAGGGAGTAAAGTTAAAAACAAAAGGTTCTTTGGGGCACCTGGGTGGCTCAGTCGTTGAGCGTCTGCCTTCGGCTCAGGGCGTAATCCCCACGTTCTGGGATCGAGCCCCGCATCAGGCTCCTCTGCTGGGAGCCTGCTTCTTCCTCTCCCACTCCCCCTGCTTGTGTTCTCTCTCTCGCTGGCTGTCTCTATCTCTGTCGAATAAATAAATAAAATCTTTAAAAAAAAGAAAAAGGTTCTTAAATTTCAGTTTTTCAATTCCCACCCCCTTGCCCCCCACCACTTTCCACCAGGCAACGGAGACATCTAAGTCCATACCCCACCGGTTGGCTTCCTTCACCACAGCTTCCGGAGCGCTGGGCTAATAGCCCCCTCCATCTATGTGGAGAGGAGGTGGCCTGGCCCACCCAGCCCTGAGGGCTTTCCATCTTGCCTGTGCTGAGACAGGAAGACAAGAGGGCTTTGTGTGGCCCAGCTCTGATACTTCAAGGCACTGAGTCCCTCTCTGTTGGGCTGAGAGATGGCCAGCCCCCATTTCCTGTCTCCTTTGGCCCTTTGCCTTAGGCGCGGGCTGGGAGAGCAAGCCTGTGCCTGGCTCCCTTCCCTTTGTCCCCCCCCCCCATAGGAGGCCCACGCATTCTGCAGCGTGGCCTGTGGAGGCGTGGACACCCTTGGAGCAAATCCCCACATTTCTACATGGGATCTGTGTGACCTTGGGCCACCTCTTAACTTCTCTGAGCCTCACATTGTGGATCTTGGCATCATTTACGAAGGCTGCTATGGGTGTTTCCCCCCTGACTGCCAAGAACTCGCCACTCTGAGCCCCCAAATACCCCATTTGCCCTTTACTCACCCCCCTCCCCCCAGACTTCCTAACTACCTACTTGCTGGCCTGGAGCCTGAGAGTCAAGAGGCCTGTTATGACTTAAAAGCATGGATTTTAGAATCACATCTACCCGGCTTCCCACCTGGGGTCGGCCCCGCTCTGAACTTGACCAAGCATATCTCATTGGAAAAATGGAGATAAGCATACCCCCTGGATAGGTTTATTGGCACAAGGATTAAATGAGAAAACCCATGGATAGCCTTGGCCCAAGACCAGGTTCCAAGAAGGTCAGCAAGTAACAGTGTAACAAGACACAGCGACACTAACTGTCACTCGCCCAATGGGTCACCGACTTGCTTAAGGCCCAGCATAGGGTTGACATATTGCCCTAGTTTCTGGCACGGATGCCAGAATTTTTAATTTTGCTGGTCATTTCTAGAGAATGTTGGAAGGAGGATATTAACAAACTGCTTAATATCATCTGGCCGGGAAGTTTTCCTGTGAGTGTTTAGGCAGATTTCTGTTGGTGTGTGGAACTCAATTGATTTCCAAACCCTCATCTCAGTGCGGCCAGTTCATGCGGTAACTCAGGTTGTTCTGCTCCTGCTGGGTTTTCTAAGAAAGCAATGGACGCTTAATCAGCAACACTTTGTCTCCTTCAG
Organism: Ursus maritimus; assembly: GCF_017311325.1. NCBI lineage: Eukaryota > Metazoa > Chordata > Mammalia > Carnivora > Ursidae > Ursus > Ursus maritimus. Next base: position 46,726,167 of record NW_024426885.1, read on the forward strand.
AATGCCTCTTTGTTTCCGCTTCATTGCATAGACTGTGCATAACTAATAGTGACTACAGTTGGGGCCTTTTTTTTTTTTTTAACTGGGCGTGGAGCCCAATGTGGGGCTTGAAACTCATGACCCTGAGATCAAGACCTGAACAGAGACCAAGAGTCAGATGCTTAACTGACTGAGCCACCCAGGTGCCCCTACGATTTCATCTTCACCTTATTCCTAGCCTACCAGGGGCTGCCTCTCTCCTCTCTCCCTTGTGTATGTGTGAACTGTTCGTTTGAGGCAAACGCGGTTTCCTTGTTAAGGAAATGTCCCTTCACTTCCTTTCTGTCTACCTCTCGGCTTGTTGTGTTTTAGTCTGGGATGGCTGTTTAATTTCATCAAACAATAATTTCAGCACTTATTGAAATGATAAGGTTCTCTTATTTGTGTTTCTTTGACCTTATGACAGACACGATGGCTAGAGATTTTTCTAGAACTCCACTTGGGAATGAATAGCTATTTTATTTTATGGTCTGATTATGCAAGAAGGAGTGTTAGGATATTTCGATGCCCATTTGGGAAAAAATTTTAAGTTTGAATCTTTCTTTGCAACCACATAAAAATTCTAGATGGAACAGAGATTATACCTTAAACATGCTTTACGCTAGTTGGAGAAAGTATTGGAAAATATTTTTATAGTCTTGATGTGAGGAATCATAAACAAGTTGTAAACCCTGGAAGCCGTAAAAGAGCAGACCGAGAGACTTGGTCACCTAAATATCTAAACTTCTGGATGATGAAAGACACCGCAAAGAAAGTTAAAGATAGTGGAAGAATGTATGTTGCCAACATACATCACAGGCACTGGATTAATAATCAGAATATGTAAAATGAGGGAAAATAGAAAAAAGTATTTGACTAGGCAATTAAAGATCAACTTCAATCATAATATATAGCATGCACATGAAAGCAACAAGATCACATTTTTCATCATCCAATTATCAACATTTTAAAGAAATAAATATCCGGCGTTGGAGAATGTGCCTGGCTGCTAGATGTGGGACTTCAGCGCGCCACTCCAGAAGTATTTTGTGTCAACGGCGCCCCCTGCAGCATGGCTCCAACATTAACTAGGAGGGAATTGGGTGCCCCATGGAGCGGAACTCCGTGCGTGCCTCCTCCTCCGAGCTTAATTAAGAGTTTTGGCATACCCAGCAAAATGTCCAAGTCCCTCTGACTCAGTGATTCTTTTTCCAGGAATCCAGCCTTTCAGAAACACATGGATGTGTAATGTGTACCCAGAGATACATGCAAAAGGATGTTCACTGAAGCCCGCTTTCTACTGGGGGGGGGGGCGGGCAGGAAACAAACCATCAATAGAAGACTGCCTGGACAGATAATGGTGCAGCCATTCATGAGATATCTTGCAACTCTTCAAAGGGATGAGGTGGATTTATGTGTACTAAAAGAATGATCTTCAAGATTTAATGTCATTACTAAGACGGACATAAAGGTGAAAGAGAACCCCCAAATAGCTATTATTCAATCCCAAGTATATAAGTTTGTGGGTGAAAATGCATAGACAAGGAACTGGAAGATTTCGCCACGCTGAGGGAACTGGACTGGACTGGCTGGCCCCGGGGTGGCGGGGGTTGGTGACAGGGAGGAGTTTCAGGCTTTACTCCGCATGCTGGATGCCTTCGTGACTCTACCACCACAAGGAAGCACAGCATCTGTGTTGTTTTCTTTGCAAATCACAAATATTAAGCAGCCCACTTGCTCTGAGCTGCAAGAATCCCTGTGGGTCCGGCTGTTCTTTGACAACGCTGGCTAAACTACTGAAGAATGTCCTACTGAGTGCGAGAAACTGTTGCCATTCTGAGCAAAGTTTTTGTGAGCCAGCTCCTCTGGGCATCCTCATCCCCAGGAGAGCTTTAGATCCAAGATCGGCCGTCTGGGGGCTCCTGGGTGGCGCAGTCGTTAAGGGTCTGCCTTCGGCTCAGGTCATGACCTCAGGGTCCTGGGATCGAGCCCCGCATCGGGCTCCCTGCTCAGCGGGAAGCCTGCTTCTCCCTCTCTCATTCCCCCTGCTGGTGTTCCCTCTCTCGCTGTGTCCGATAAATAAATAAAATCATATAAAAAAAAAAAAGATGTGCTGTCTCGGCACAGGAATCTCTGTGCTTGTGGCTATTATCTGGGTAGGGTGGTGGCTGCAGAGGGCAGCTGCACCGCCGCGGGTGGGAACCGAGAAGGTGGCGAGGCGCCCTGCATCCACAAGGGTTCTCGGGAACCCCAGTGGGGACGCCCGGTGGGTAAGGGTCTGCACCAGTGGCCTAGTGCGGCCAGGCCAGCCACGCAGAGCTCTGCAGTGCAGACCGTACGGCTGCAGCTTTCGATTTTTGTTTTCACTAAAAGTTAACTTTTTTGTTTTTGTTTTTGCACTTTTTGGGTGCGTGAGTATTCGACTATTACATTCTAAACTGCAGGGGAGATGGAGATTTGAAGTTCCCTGGAAAACTCACCCGTCTCTTCCTCGGGGTTTGCTTAGCTGGAGAAGGAGCCCCCGGCTCTCAGGGACCATGTGTGAGTCCAGCGTATGTAAGGGCGGGACTGCAGAGGCGGGAGAACTGGATTCAAATCCTGCCTCCACAGTTGCCAGCTACGTGATTATGGGCAACGTTCTTAACGTCTCTGAGCCTCAACGTCCTGATCTGCCGAAGGGACGGAAGGATGCGCCCCTCATGCAGTTGCGGTGAAGATCAGAGTGGTTGTCTATGTAGAAACAAATCCATCAGAGCTGAGCTGCGGTTTATGAATCTGACGGTGGTGCCTGGACCATGAACTGGAGGCAGACACAGGCGACGTTGAGAATTACTTCTCTTCTTCCTCCTCCAGGCTTTATCTAACACTGTCTAGTACAGACCTTAAGTATTTGCGGAACACTGTGATTCTGATTTTTTTTAAGATTTTTTTAAAAATTTACTTATTTGACAGAAAGAGAGAGCACGCGCACAAGCAGGGGGAGCTGCAGGCAAAGGGAGAGGGAGAAGCAGGCTCTCCTCCAGGATCATGACCTGAGCCCAAGGCAGAGATGCTTAACTGACTGAGCCATCCCCGCACCCAGTGATTCTGATTTTGATTCAATCAGGGCTCTGGGTCTTTCCTTGCTTCAAGCCATTTTACAAGTCTGTAAGTTGCAGAGAGCAATGCAAAGTAATTCTTGTCTACAGATATGCAAATGATTCCTGTTACAGGTTCGGTTACCTCTCCCTCTCTGTGTGGAGGAAGCCAGCGTCACCTCCTCCTGCACGTTCTTGCCAGTGTTCCAGATGTGTGTCTGTTCTTTCGACTGGTTGTCACTTCTTCCTGGTTCCCTCATAAATAGCCAGCTGCAGAAAATCTTCAGCACAAGCTCATCTTATATCTGAATGAAAGTCACGATTTTACTTTTTTTTTTTAAGTACCTTTTAACACTGTTAGGGGCCCGTTAGCAGAACCCGAAGTTTCTATAAAAGGCAGACACCACCTCTGCGTCCCTCTCTCAGGGCCAGACTGTCCGATGGAATTAATGACTTATGCGTCTGTGGACGGAGAAAAGCTTGCGCTCGGGGCGCAGGTCCGGGGTCGGAGCTGCAGTGTGCTGGGCTGTGAAATGCGCTCCTGGACCCCTGGGCGGGGAGAGCCGCGGCCGGGAGCCCAGCGCTTGCGTCTTCCCGCTCTCCCTGCTGGGGAGGCGCCCAGGCTGGCACGCAGGCCCCTCCGCCCCCGGGGTCTCCGGAGGGGGCGGATCGCGCGAGCCGGAGAGCCCGGAGCCGCCCAGGAATTTTGGCTCGGGCGGCGAGCATTTCCTGCGGGCGGGCCGGCGCGGGCCCGGGGGGCGCGGCGGCGGGCAGACACTGCGCTGCGCTCCGCCAGCCGGCAGCATGCGGCCCCTGCTCTGCGCGCTGGCCGGGCTCGCCCTGCTCCGCGCCGCCGGTGAGTGGGGCCGGGCCGGGCGGGCCGGGGGTGGAACCGAGCCGGCGGGAGAGCAGAGAGCTGGAGAAGAGGGAAGGGGACGGGCGGGGGGATTGAAAAGAGACGTGAGAGCGACCGAAAGGTAGAGAGTGGAGAGACGCGACGCCCCGAGGAGAGAGAGGAGACAAGGATCGAAGGGAGGGAGGTCAAGTCTGCAGGGTGGGCACACTTCCTCCCAGCCCTCCCGGGCCAGCTGCCTCCCGAGGGCCCGCAGAGGCGCCCAGGCCTGGGGTTACGGGCACTGCCTTGGAAGCTGAGTTCCGGCAGGCGATGACCCAGGCCTGGCCCAGCACAGCCAGTGGGGAGGGCAGGCGACCCCAGGAGAAAGGCCAAGTTGCTCACCCGCCGCCCTAGTCTGGGTTGGAGGGGAGCAACACATTCTGGGTGAGGAGGCCCGTCTCCCTGCTTCCAGAGATCTTCCCTGGGGGCCTGAGCTGCTTTGGGTGAGGGTGGTGGGTGGGGAGCTTGGGGTGCAGGAGGGAGAGGCCCTCTGGTGCTCCACCCGCTGGGGTCCTTGCCTTGCACTGTCCCCTCTCCCCTCCCCTGACAGCAGCCTTAGTGCTGCCCCTTCCCAGGCGAGGCTCAGATGAGGTGGCTGCAGAGACACTTCTGTACACACGGATGCTCACTCCGCCACCCCAAGACTCAGCACATCGCGCGGTACTTCACAGGTTACAGGGCACGCTCCCATTTACCCAGTGTCTCCTGCAGTCCTCGCAGGTGGGAGCTGGCGCTCATCCCAGCAGTGCAGGTGAGGGGAAGGCTCACCAGGCATCCAGGCCTCCTACCCCCTCAGGGGGGCCCTTGCCCCCGCCAGGCTGCGCACCCATCAGCCCAGAGCCAGAGGATGTGAACCACACAGGCGAAGTGCCCTGCGCTAGGCTGGAAGCCTCCCGCCTGAGGCCTTTCAGGGCACAGCCCGCGGTGGGAATGAGCGCCCAGGGGCAGGGTGCAGGCCCGTGCTGATCCTGGGCAGCCCCTGGCTGAGTGTCTTGGGGGAGTTACCTTCCTTTTCTGGAAGGTGGGGAAGTGATACCCACCCTGCAGAGCTGGCTGCAGGAATTGAATGAAACAAGTCCCCAGCACGGAATTCAGCACATGTCTTCTCCCCTTCTCATCCCTTCAGCTTCACTGATCTCTCTGAGCCTCAGTTTCCCCACCTGTTAATTACAGAGGACCAACAACGGCCTCCTCAGAGGCTGAGTGAGGAGTGGCTGGGGCTGTGCTCAGCACAGAGCCCACAGTTCAGGGCCCCCCCCCTGCACTTCCTCCCCCCCCCCTCCTCCCGGAGTCCCCACCTCCAGGAGCTGAGGGCACAAAGCCCGGTCTGTGCACCCCTAGGGGGAGGAGCTGACTGCCGCCCACAAGTGGCGGACTTTCTGTAGCCCCTTTAGTCGTGACCGGTGTATACGTTTTAATTTAAAACCCTTTTCAAACATTACTTCCTTTCTGATGATGCACACTACTTGCTACAGATTTTTTTAAAAGGGGGAAAGTATTAATGTAATCTCACCCTGAGCTCACACATTTTTCTGTATAATCTTTCACACTTCAGACAATTTACCATTGTCTTTCTTAACTTTGAATTATGAAATCTCTTGGGTGGAAAGAGAACAGCACGGTGAACCCCCATGTGCCTGCCACCCTGCTTCAGCGATACTGATTCACGGCCAGTCTTGTTTCCTTTGTCACCCACATTCTCTCTCCTCCCTCCAATAATCTTAGAGGAAATTCCAGGCATCGTATATTTTCGTCCATAAATATTTCCTTAAGTATCTCTAAAAGATAGTTTTTTAAGTTTTATTTATTTAAGTAATCTGTATACCCAGTGTGGGGCTCGAACTCACAACCCCAAGATCAAGAGTCACATGCTCTCTCCACCGAGTCAGCCAGGTGCCCCAAAGATGAGTAATCTTTCAATAAACATAACTGCAGTGCCATTACCACACCCTAAAAAATGGACGATGATTTCTTTTTTTAAAGATTTATTTATTTGAGAGAGAGAGAGAGCAAGCAGGGGGAGCGACAAAGGGAGAGGGAGAGAATCTCAAGCTGACTCCCCACTGAGTGCAGAAACTGATGCGGGGGCTTGATCCCACAACCCCGAGACCACGACCTGAACAGAAATTAAGAGTCGGATGCCCAGCTGACTGAGCCACCCAGGCGTCCCTGGACGATAACTTCTTTACATCATCAAATATCCAGTCAGTGTTTAAATGTCCCTAATTGTGTCATGTTGTTACATTTGGTTTTGTTTTATCCAAATAAGGTACACACATTGCTTTTGGCACGTATGTCAGTTATGTTTCTTTTAATATGTAGGTTCTCTTCCCCTTCTTTTCCTTAAAGTGTATTTTAAGGAAAGCGGAAGCAACTGGGTTGTTTGTCCTATAAAGTTCTCCACATTTAGATTGCTGCTGATTGCCTCCCCCAGGAGTTCTCTAAATGTTCTTCTCTCCCCCATATCATCTATAAACTGGTAGTTAGATCTAGAAACATCTGCTGTTATGCAAGAATATGTTAAGAGGGTTTGTTGCTTTAATTTGCACTTCTTTGATTACTACTGAGGTTGGTCTTTTTCTTCAAATGCGGTGGTGATTTCTACAAATTTTTGTGAATTGTTCTAGACTTTTCGGTTGCGGTCCTGGTGTTGTTCCTGTTGATCTGTGAAAGCTCTTTAGGTGTTGATGGAAGCAAACTGCTTGTGATACCCCCAGAGCCCTTTATAAAATTAAGATTTCTGCTGAGTTCCTTTCCTGTTTTCCTATCAGAGGGATCTAAAGTCCTAGAGCCTGGTCCTTTTACCAAATTGTCACCCATGCATTGGGGCCTTTTGAACGCACTCTCACAGTCTACCACTGCTCCAAGTCCCCATGGCCATCTGTCTTCCATGGGGATTCCGCTTTCTGCTTCGAGGGAAAGAGGAAGATGCTGAAGGGCTGTTGTGAGGATCGTGGCATTTCTTTTTACAAAAATGGGTATCGTGGGAGCGAACCACTCAAAGACAATTCGATCCAAGGCACACATTTGGGTTCTTGTGGGGTCCCAAGACAGCTGCAAAGGTGTTATGTGAACGGGTCCCTTTGGCCCCATACCTGTCCACCCCCTCATTTTGTAACTGTGTCCAAATTTGTTTGCTCGCCGAATGACAGGCCAATAAGTTGAGAGGCAAGAAGCTGGGGTAGGAAAGCGATTTTATTTGGAAAGCCAGCAAACTGAGATAATGGTAGACTACTGTCCCAGAGAACCACCTCTCTGAGCATGAGAGTCGAGCTTCTTTTATGTTAGGAAGACGGCGAAGCGGGAGGGGTTTGGAGTCAAAAGATGACTGATGTTTGTAGACATTGAAAAACGTCGTGTTGGGGCACCTGGGTGGCTCAGTGGGTTAAACGTCCAACTCTTGACTTCAGCTCAGGTGGTGATCTCGGGGTCCTGAGATCGAGCCCTGAGTCAGGCTCTGTACTCAGCGGGGAGTCTGCTTGAGATTCTCCCTCTCCCTCTGCCCCTTCCCCCCTACTCTCTCTCTATCTCCGTCTAAAATAAATAATAAATCTTTAAAAAAAAGAAAAAGAAAAGGAAAAGGTCATGTAACTTCTCCATTCCTGGTCAGTTGATCTTTGCGTGTAGGAATCTGGTCCTGTCGTTCCTGTAAATCTTAAACATAGTATAGTCAACTCTGTACGTACTTCTGTGCCTTTTCCAGTGAGGTAGGTTTCAGGTGAGAAAGCAGGTTTTGGAAACCTCAGTTGTAAGCAAAATTCCTTTAACGATTCACAAGCCTATGTGCAGGGCAAGGCAGAAGTTTCTAAGCTGCAGGTCACAGCGGCAAGGGAAACAGAAGCACTATGGAGTCAGACACGCCAAGTTTCTCCCTGTTGCAGAGGATGGGGCTGAGGCCCCAGGTTAGGAGGCCCTTAACTTAGAAAAGGTCACGTCACTGCCAGTGCACAGTAGAGACCGTGTCAGGCAGGTAGGATTCAAATCCCGTCTCTCCCGCCCACTAGCTGTGTAACCGTGGGCGTGTTATTCGGTCACTTTGATCTTTGGTTTTCTAATCTGTTAAAAAGGGAGGTGAGAATACTGAGCTCTTAATAGAACCAAACGAGAGAATACACGTAAGCACTCAGCAGAAAGCTTGGTGCATCGTGAGCGATCACTAATCCACAGTAGCTTCCAATATAAAGTATGGTTATGCCCGTTGTAAAGGTGAAGAAGCAGAGTCCAGTGAGTGGGACTGGCTTCTAAGAGAGCGCAGAGAGCCGGGTCAGCACTGCGCCCTCGGTGTCCTTGTTGGAGAAGTTCCTCCCAAGCATCCCTTGGACCCTCGTATAGGTTTATTCCTAGGACAGATGCCGCTCCCTCCTGAGAACTGGTCAAAGTGATCCAGCAGAGCACTGGCTCCACGTGGAGAAGCGGAGCCCTAGGGAACAATCCCCGCCTTGCTCCGTCTTCAGCTCCCCTGGCGGATGCCCTACAGGGCGTTCGAATATCCCTTGGCAGTTCCGAGACATCTTCAAGTGCATGACTGCCTTGGATCAACACAGCAGTCTTGCAAAGCAGACCTGGCAGGGCAGATCCCCCACTCTCTGCGGGAGAGGCAAAGGGCACCGTCAGTAAGCCCGGAGGTGGGACTGCATCTCTGACACCAGCCTCGTGCGCTTTTCATGGTGCGCCAAGAGAGGTTTATTCTGGATGGCTTCTTTGACCTCTGCCTTGTGGGCTTTCGCAGTCTACCTCTGAACTCACACATGAGAAAAAAAATAAACACGTGTGAAGTTGAGGGGGCCCTTTGTGATAGGAGCGCAGCTTAGCTGCCGCAATCAGACACTGAACGTACTGGAATGACACTGATGGGCTCTCAGAGTATCAGCGAGACGCAGATCCAAGGAGGATAGGAGGACGTGTCTCTCCCAAAACAAAACCAGGATGTGCCTCAGAATCTGAGCTCTTTCTTGGGGGGCTTGAGGTTCCCTCTCTTGGTTTTGTCAGAGCAGCTCTTCATATTATTATTGGAGTTCTTCATACAATTGTTTGAAAATAGCATTCTGCTTTTAAAAAAGGTTTAAAAACCACTGATGGTTTTATTATTTATTTATTTATTTTTTAAAAGATTTTATTTATTTATTTGACAGAGAGAGAGACAGCCAGCGAGAGAGGGGGAGCAGGGGGAGTGGGAGAGGAAGAAGCAGGCTCCCAGCAGAGGAGCCCGATGTGGGGCTCGATCCTATAACGCCAGGATCACGCCCTGAGCCGAAGGCAGACGCTTTAACGACTGCGCCACCCAGGCGCCCCCCCACTGATGGTTTTAAATGAATCACAAATTTTAATACAAATATTGAATGTGGCAAATTTTACTATCCCATTATATTGAATATGGCCAAATACAATTAACCCCTAAGTGACAAACATCGCTGGTCAAAGCAGAACGTGTCTTCGGTGACTCAGGAGGCACAGCAATTTCCAGTCGCCTCTGAGAAGTTACATGTCATCCCAGAAATCATTTGAGTTGTACATGCTTTCTTAGTGTTTAGGTCCCAGATACAAAGGGTCTCCTTTGCCTGTACGTGGGACAGGCCATACTTCCTGCCTCAGAGGATGAGGACCCGGCAGCCATGTCTCTTTAACTGGAGAAGTGAGCCCAGCACCTCCGAGGGGCCTCTGGCCTCCACTGCAGGCTGCTCTCACCAGAGCACTGTGTTCCACCCATGGCTGCCATCCAGGGTGCACACAGGCCCTGAGTGGGAGCCAGGCCAGGGAAAACAACCCAGCCTCCAAGAAGGTCCATTTCCCAACTGGCCGGGGCAGGGAGGGCGGGAGCACAGGAAGGACGGGAACATGGGGAACCACAGCCTTGGCCGCTCAAGCACGATCATGGCCATGCTGCAGTCTTCCCCACTCGTGAGGGTCCCAACAACCCCTTGAAGCAGGCACTACCCTGAGCCCCTTTCCCACTGAGGAGCTCAAAGACATGGAAGCCACCCAGCTCGTGCCTTGCAGGAGCTTCTGGTCTAAGAAGCAACTTGTCCTTGACTCACACCAGTTCTGTCCTTGGGGCTAGTTTATGAGGCCTCTCGGCAGGCTCTGAAAGACAGAATGGCATCCCGCATCCCGTGTGAACTACATGGGGGGCAGTGCCTCAGGCCTCCCCAGCCCGTGTTAGCAAGGGGGCAGCAGAGGCTCAGGGAGGACAGGGAAGTTTCCCACAGGCCCACGCCAGTTCGTGGCCAAGCAGGGTGAGAACAGGGGTCTCCTGTGTGTTTTTTGGCCCTTGAGCAGTGAGGTCAGTGCTCGGGTGAGGCCCCCCCACTCCGGCATGGCGGGGGGGAGCGGCAGTGAGGGCTCATAGTGAGGGCCCCGCCCCAGTTCTGTCTCTCTCGGGTGAGCTCGTCAGGAGGCCCGGATGAGCTCACGGACACTTGCGCAGCGGAGCCCAGGACGCAGTTCTGTCCAGATGTGAGGGATTAGCGCTGTGCGATGTGGACAGCAACCTTAGCCAATCCTTTTCCCTGGAGGGGTTTTGGAGCCAAGTTAGACCTCATTGCAGACATGGAGAAAACAGGATGTTTTAGGCCAACGGAGGGGAGTAGATTCATGCTGTTCATGACTTCCAGGGCTGGCAGATCCTCACACTTGGCCAGCCAGGTCAGACTGCTTCCTCCCGGCCCAGGCTGGGTCTGGGAGAGGGCAGGCGTGGCTCTGGGGAGAGACATGGCCAGAGGCCCGTGGGCGGGGCCTGCAGAGGGTGTGTGGACCCAGATCCCCACTGGGCAGACCCCCTTTTCACGGACAGCCCTCCCTGTGCGTGAGAGCAGCTCTTCTTGCCCCCAGGAAGTCCTTCCTCACTTGGCAGGGCTCTCCAGTTCTTTCAGCTGAGACAAATGAGTCAAGTTTCCAAGCCCCTTCACCACAGCCACCTCTAGCCCTGCTTCTGCCTCTCAAAGGCCCAGAATGGAGCATGACCCTCCAGGCAGGGTCCCTCAGGCCACCCCCGCCCCGCTCCTGAACATTTCCTGTCCACACATGCAGCCCACGATGGCTTCTGCTTTTTGTGACCAACCCCATCAGACAATGGGCTTTTTTTATGGAACATTTCAAACCATAAATACAAGAGTAGAGAGAGGAGTGGAGTGAACTCGCATGTCCCATCGTTCAGTTTCAACAATGATCAATCTTGGCCAATCTTGTTTGGCCACCCATGTCTCCTCCCACTCCCAGGCCTGGATTACTCTGAAGTGAATCCAAGACATCATAGCATTTCGTCTCTAGATAGTTCAGTACGGATCTCTAGACTCGCTTTTAAAAACAAGCAGTGCTCACTCCAGCCACACATGGACGAAAAACATAACCAAAGTACCATTGTCTTGTCCACCCCTCTCCTCAAAGTCAACAAGACCGTTGTCTTTTGAAGAGGCTCTTCGAAGTTCAGTGGAAGGAAATAATGAAGAGGAGAATACAGAAACAACTTGATCTCCATAGAAGATGCTCAGAGTGGAAGGAAGTTTTGCCTCTGCTCTTGGTTCTCGGCCCTACGTGGAAGAGCTGGGATCCCAACAGAGCTGGAACAGGAACATCTCTGCACCAGGGTGGGGGGTGACTGCCAGAGCTCTGGAAGGCCAGCTTGCTGAGGTGGGGTTAGGAGAGAGCCAGGGTGCTTGGGGTCCAGGCATTTGCTGCCTGTGTGACCTTGGGCAGGTCATTCAACCTCCCAGAGTTACACGTTCATCACCAGCAAAATGGCTCACCATCTCCATCCTTACCTCAAGACCTGTCAGCCTTCTGGGCAATTCTGTATGTCCTCTTGAGCAACCCAGCCAACACCAGGGTCTTACAGTTAAAACAGTTTTGCACCTAGATAGATCAAGCCCAATAACCCTTGCCCCCACTCTGCCTCAGATGCCCACATCATGACCACAACCTCGATAGGGTCACCTCTCAGAGCCGAAACTGTAATGTCCATCACCACTCATTCCTTCTGTTATTCCATCATCTTACCAAGACCTTCAGTTCTGTCAGCTCCTCCATTTCTCCCAATTTATTGGCCCTCTTAATGGCCCCCTTTCCTTCCTTATCCAAGCTAGACTCCAGAGATCATCCCCTGGACTCCTTGCTGGTCAAATCCTCAATCCTTTGCTCCCTTGCTCTCCCCTACACTGTCTCTGCAGACCCCCAGCTTCTGTTCCATCCAGCCCCCTGTCCTGGCCACTCTGTACCCAGCCTGCTGGGTGGCTCACTGGGGACTGGTCCTTCCGAAGATCCCCTTGAAATGGGGTCCTTCTGCATGGGCCTCCTCTTTCTCCTCACCTCCTTTTGAAGCCCCCTCTGCATTCGAGTCCCCTCCCCAGTGGTCTGCTGACAAAGTGGCCTGCAAAAACAAAGACGAAGACAAAAACAAGTCATTTGCTGATTTGCATGATGTAAATACTCTCACACTGACTCCATTTTCGTGGCTGGGTTAATAGCCCCCCTCACAGAATTCCTGAAGGCTTCACGACCAGCTCCCTCTTTCGTAAGCCAACGTGAATTTCCAGCAGATGATTCCCCTCTTCTTTTACAGAGTGAAGAGAGGCCAGCAGGTGAGAACGCACCCATTTCTTGGCCCTCTGAGGAGAGGTCTGCCTTTACCACTTCCGCTGCGCTCCCTTTCCTCCTTCGAGTGCTGCCCCCACCCTCCCCCCTTGTAGCTCTGCTGGGTTCCCAGCCTGTCCTCTCCTCAGCTCACCTGTCCTTCAGGCTATCAGCGTGGTTATTTCTTCAAAGAACAGAAACAACAAGAAGAAACATTCTGGAGACCATGTGATCTGATCTCCCTTCCTTCACAGCCAAGCTTCAGGAAAACGTTTCCCAGGATCCAAGTTTCGGCCTCAGGACCTCTCTTTCCCTTCTCGTCCCACGGCATCTAGACTCTGCTTTGCCTGCACAACTCCGTGAGCAATACTGGGGTGGGATTTAGCAGCGACTTTCTCCTGCTCTTTCCATCCTTCTCTCGCTCGAGTCCCCCGCTGCTTTAGGCCGCGTTGACCGCTTCTTCCTCAGTGAAGCTCTTTGCTTCGCTTCGTTTCGGGGACAGTAGCCTTCTTCCTGAGTGTCAGGGTCCTCCAAGGTTCCAGCCAACTCTGATGCCCCATAGGTGTCTCGGGGCTACCAACGCTGAAACCTGAGCTCAGAACCAGGGCCCTGAGACTTCTGGTGTGACGTCTTCTCTTGGTGCCAAAAGAACCAAGGAGGACCCAACGCTGGGGAGAAAAATGATGAACCGAGAGCTGAACAGATGAACCTCAGGTCTTCCACTCACTTGCTGCGTGATGCTGGATGTCACGTTCTACCCCTCTGGGCATCAACTGGGGATAATACACAGGTTGTTGTGAAGGTCAATTGAGTTCACACATTTGGTTAGCGTGCTTTGGGGTACACAGTAAGAACTCGTCGAGTGTCCGATATTACTCACTAGTCACCAGTGTCAGTGCGACGACTAACATATCTCCGTCATCCTCTCTACTCCTACTGCACTGCCTCGATTCTTCACTCCTTACGCGGACTCCCGCACTCACTCCCTGCCTTCCAAGACAAATCCCTCCCACCCGTTCTCTGTATTCAAACAATTCCTATATGACCATGTGACTCTTCTGTTGAAATAAACCCCAAAATAAGCATCATGGTTTGTTTACTGGGGCGTCTGGCTTTGTGTCCAGGCTCGCTCTCCTCCCGTCCACCCTGTACTTTCCAGCCACTCCAACCCCCTGAGGGTTTGGACACGGCACAGTGTTATTTTATGCCTTTCTCTCTCTGCACGTGCCATTCTGTCTGGCGGGAGCCTTTCCTCCCTTCCTTACCTTCCAGAGTTCAGGCAGCACCTTCTTGAAGAAGCCCACCTGGGTATGGAGGTGACCACGGCTATAGAGGCAAGTGAGTGATTGGGGCAGCTCCATCCTCACGTCCCGACCTACACTCGGCCATCCTTTGCTTCTCTTTGTGACCATTTTCAGGACCCACCGCGTGGAGCCCAGTGCTTTCCAGGGGTCTCTGGGGTTATAGGAAATGGTGACAAGGCTCATTTTCCCACAGCTGCTGAGCCCTCTGTGTCCTCCCGTGGAGACCCGGCCTGGAACGTGGGGTGTGACAGATACATGGCTGTCCACGACCGTTTAGACGTCATAGAGGAGGTAATCAGGGTGACTTGGGAGCCCGTGCAACTTCAGGACCACCTGCCAGGCTGGTAGCTTTCTAGGGCTCAGGAGAATCTTGCTTTGGAAAATGGGAAATCCAGGCCAATCCTGCTTCCTGGCCACCGTGTGAAGCATCTCCCTGCCCTACCCGGGCTGTTAGGCTCACCAGCCCTTAACAGACCCTGCCTCCCCAGGGGCCTTTCTTCCCCTCAGCTAGAGATCTCCACGTCATTACACAACGAGAGGGTGGACAGTCACTGTGTTTTGTTACACAGCCATGGTTTGTAACACTGGGGTCTGTATACTTGTGTGGGAAAGGATTTCCACTTCATTTTCACAAACCTTTAATTGAAATTTAGCGTTCTCATTCATTATAAGTACAGACAACAAACCATAGTAGTATTACCAGTACCGTGACTTTGTTCGCAATAGAAATCAGATCATTTCATCCCATTATAGCTGTTGTGACTATATCAACATATCATTCATCTTAATCTGTATGTCGAAATTACAGTAGTTGTTAAACCTGATGTTAGATCATGTTATTTAAAGAGTTAATAAATACATACATTTTTACATGAAAGATTTAATATTTAGTACTTGGATAAGGTTTTAATGCAATTGGTGTCTTTGGAAATCCTATATGCTTTATTTTTTTCAATTTAAGTGTTTTTCTGGGAAAGGGTCTGTTGCCTTCACAGTACCTTGGAAATCCTATATGTTTTATTTTTTTCAGTTTAAGTGTTTTTCTGAGATGGTGTCTGTACGCTTCAGACTGCTAATGGGGTTCATTCACGGAGGAGTTAGGAACCCTGACTAAAGAACGTTTCAAAATCCCAAACCTGTCATTTGGCAGAATGGCCACCAGGGGGCGGGGCGACAAAAAGAATGTGAGCTCCCAGTGCCGTCCGGAAAGGGAAAAAGGAATCCCGGGGTTGCTCCACGCCAAACCTGTCCCTGGGTGCATCGCTCCGTGCCAGAGCCCGGAGCGGCCTTAGAGAGCGAAGCCCTAGGATTCTGTCAGCTGGGGAACTTAGAGGCCGCCGGGGGCAGAGCCTGAACAAGGAGGACTCGGGTCCCCTAGCGCTCGTTCTCTCCCTGCTGCACCCCACTGGGCTGCCAGGTGTCCCTTAGGACGCGGCTGGTGCAGCCAGACTTGGCACCACGCTTGCGCCCTAGTTCTCCTGCCTCCTGCCCCCCTGCCCCCAACACGCCGCTCCCATCTCTCTTGTTCTAGACGGTGGAGAAGACGGTGGAGCACCTGGAGGCAGAAGTGAAAGTCTTGCTGGGGCAGCTGGAGGAGCTGGCCTGGAACCTCCCCCCGGGGCCCTTGGGCCCCACCCCCGACCTCTTCGGAGACGGTGAGCGCCCCCGTAGCGGAGAGGACAGCTCCGACTGGGGACGGCTGCCCGCCACCGCCCAGGTGTGGCCTGGACGAGCGGGGACAGGCCTCGGCTCCTCCTGGGGCGGGGTGGGGAGGCACCCCCCCCCCC
>NW_024426885.1:46741822-46884842 GCF_017311325.1 Ursus maritimus
CCCCCGCGCCCTCCCCCCCCGCGTTCCCCCCCCCCCCCCCCAAAGCTCCTGGGCTCCTTTCAGGTCCCTTGCAAGGAGCCCGTCCTGCGCCACCACAGAGCCCCCTACTCCCTCCCTGTGCCCTGTGTTCCCTGGCCTGGGAGGTCCAGGGGACTGGGAGGGGAGGGGAAGGCAGGGGCCTGCAGCACTCCGAGCTGCCCGTCTCTTTCAGATGGCTTTGGAGCACCCGAGCCTGCCCTGCCCAGCAGCTGGAAGTGACACACGTGTGTGGGGGACAGCTCTCCTCTGAGAACAGAGCCTGCCTTCCAGCCTGCCTTCCTCAGCTTGGTGCAAGATAAAAGCTACTCCCTTGTGTCCCCCCCCCCCCCGTGTTGGCTGACAGTGNCCCCTATAGCCACAGCCCCTTCTCCATCGACTCCCAGACCCTGACGCCCACGTCCTCCTGGGGGCTCAGACCGCGGAGACCCCCGGTGGTCTGTGCTGCTGCCCTCCTTATTTATAGGGGCAGACAGGGCAGGAGTTGGCTCAGAGATGAGGCACCTGAAGCCCAGAGAAGGTGACACAGCACAAGGGCCCTCAGAGTAGCCTCCCTACTCAAACTGTGGCCATCGACGAGCAGCAGTGGCCTCACCTGGGAGCCTGTCAGAAACGCAGAATTTGGGGCCCAACCCAGAGCTCCCGCATCAGAATCGACATTTCAGTGAGATACCCAGGGGAGATGTGTGCAAATCTGTGTGCGATTTTTTTAAAGTTTTCTCTTGATGTAAAATTCACACAACATAAATCTCAAAATTTTAATCATTTTCAACGGTACCAATTCAGTGGCTTCACATGGTTGTATGCTAATTCCAGAACGTTTTCATCTCCCCGCAAAGACACCCTGTACCTATAAGCAGTAACTTACCACTGCCCCTCCCACCAGCCCTCGGAAACCACTAATATTTCTATCTCTGTGGACTTGCCTATTCTGGAGATTTCATATAAATGGTATCATTCAGTATGTAGCCTTTATGTCAAATTTTTTTCCCACTGAGCACAATGTTTTCAGGGTTCATCCATACTGTAGCTTGTATCAGCACTTCATTCCCTCTTAGGGCCGACGCTAGTCCGCTGTACGGACATGCCACCTTGGACACACCACCTTTACTCGCGCATCAGTCGGTGGACATGTGGATTGTTCGCACTTTCTGGCTATTACGAACAATGCTGTGAATATTTATGTACAAGATGCTGTGTAGACATGTTTTCACTCTTGGGTCCCTAACTAGGGATGGAATTGCTGAGTCAAATAGTGACTCTATGTCTAAGTTTCTAAAGAACCGCCAGACTGTTTTTGCACAGTCGCTGTACCATTTTACCCTCCCACGAACAATGTGTATAGAAGGGTTTCAGGTTTTCCACATCTTCACCACCTGTCTTTTTGTTTATAGCCGTCATACGAGGTGTGAAGTGGTAACTCATTGTGGTTTTAAGTTCAATTTGCCTAATGATGATGAGCATTTTTTCTTGTGTTTCTTGGCCATTTGTCTTTTGTGGAGAAATGTCTCTTCCAGTCCTCTGTCCATTTAGAGAATTGCAGTCTTTTTGTTGTTGAGTGGTAAGGGTTCTATATGTATTGTGGATACTAAGCTTTTATCGGATAGAGGACTTGCAAATATTTTTTCCCGTTCTGTAGGTTGTCTTTTTACTTTCTTGACTATCCTTGAATTAGAAAAGTTTTAATTTTGAATTTTGAAGTCTAATTTATATGTTTTTTTCTTATTGCTTATGTTTTGGTGTCATATCTAAGAATCCATTGCCAAATCCAAGGTCATGAATATTTATTCCTGTTTTCTTCTAAGATATTTATAGTATTCCATTTAGTTTTTAAAATCTATTTTGAATTACTTTTTGTATATGGTGTGAGGCGGGGATCCGACTTCATTCTTATGCTTGTGGATATTCAGTTGTCCCTCCATTATTTGTTGAAGAGAATATTCCTTCCCCCTCAAATGGTTCTGGCACCCTTGTCCAAAATCAATTCAGCAGAGATGTTTAGGTTTCTCAATTCTATCCCATCCATATGTCTATCTTTATGCCAGTATCACGCTGTTTGAATTACTGTAGCTTTGTACTGTAGCTTAAGTTTTGAAATTAAGAAGTGTGAGATCCCTGACTTTGTTGTTCTTTTCCAAGACTTTTTTGTCTATTTGGGGACCAGTCCCTTACAATTCCATATGCCTTTTAGGATCAGCTTGTCCAAGTCTGCAAAAAGGTACCTGGAATTTTTACAGGGATTAGATTGAATCTGTAGATCAATTTGGAGAGTATAGACCATGTCAACAATACTAAGTCTGCCAATCCATGAGCACAGGATGTTTTGTATTTTTTGTTTTTCAGTGTACAAGTCTTATACCAACTGAAATTTATCCTTATTTTGTTCTTTTTGATATTATAAACAGGATCTTTTTGTAAAAAAGATTATTTATTTATTTATTTATTTATTTATTTATTTATTTATTTGACAGAGAAAGACAGCACAAGCAGGGGCGAGGAGGGCAGGGGGAGAGGGAGAAGCAGACTCCCCACTGAGCAGGGATCCTGATGCGGGGCTCGATCCCAGGACCCTGGGATCATGACCTGAGCCGAAGGCAGACACTTAACTGACTGAGCCATCCAGGTGCCCTATAAGTAGGATCCTAATTACATTTGCAGATTGTTCACCTGCTACTATATAGAAACACAGCTGATTTTTGTATTTTGATCACGTCTCCTATATCCTGCAACTCTGCTGAATTCATTTTTTAGCTCTGCTAGTTTTTGTGTGGATATGATTTATAATTATCTACATAAGATCATGTCATCTGTGAATAGCAAGTTTTACTAATTTTCAATTTGGGTGCTTTTTCCTTTTCTTGCCTTATTGTTCCGGCTAGAGCTTTCAAAACAATGTTGACTACTAGTGGCAAGAGCGAACATTTTTATCTGATTTCTGATCTTTTCACCATTACGTATGTCAGCTGTGGCTTTTCATAGATGCCCTTTAGACAGGGTGATAAATATTCCTTCTTAGTTTCTTTTATTTTTGTTTTTAATCATCCAAAGGCATTGGGTTTTCTCAAATGCTTTTTCTGCATCAATTGGTTTTTATCCCCCTTCAGTCTATTAATAGGGTTATTACACGGATTGATTTTTGTATATTGAATGATCCTTGTATTCCTTTGATAAATCTCACCTGGTCGTGGTGGCCAATCCTTTAAATACACTGCTAGATTCAGTTTGCTGCTATTTCATTGAGGATTTTTTGCACGAATCTTGTGAGTTCTTTGTCTGGCTTTGGTATCAAGGTAACACTGGTCTCACATAATGAGTTAGGAAGTGTTCCCTCCTCTACGTTTTGGGAAGAGTTTAGCAGGATTGGTGTTACTTTAAATGCTTGACTGAATTCACCATGAAGCCTCCTGGCCTTGGCTTCTTCTTTATTGAGAGGCTTTTATTACTGATTTAATTTCTTGCTCCAGGTCTATTCAGATTTTCTATTTCTTCTTGAATCAGATTTGGGAATTTGCGTGTTTCTAGGAATTTTCCCATTTTATCTAGGTTATCTAATATGTTGACATACAACTGTTGACAATATTTTCTTATAATTGTATAATAAACTTAAATAAAAGTTTTTCTATAAGGTTGTCAGTAATGTTCCCACT
Source organism: Ursus maritimus (assembly GCF_017311325.1). Lineage (NCBI taxonomy): Eukaryota > Metazoa > Chordata > Mammalia > Carnivora > Ursidae > Ursus > Ursus maritimus. Next base: position 46,745,506 of record NW_024426885.1, read on the forward strand.
TTGATTTCCAATTTCAGAAACTGAGTTTCCTCTTTCTGTCAGTCCGTCGTCAATCTAAAAGTTTGTCAATTCTGTTGATCTTTCCAAAGAACCACTTCTTTCATTGATCCTACTGTTCCTGTATTCTATTTTATTGCTTCTAATCTTTATTATTTCCTCCCTTCTGGTGGGTTTGGGTTTACCTTTTCTTCTTTTTCTAATTCCTTAAAGTGGAAAGTTAGGCTATTGATTTGAAATCTTTTTTCTTTTTTAATGTAGTCATTTATAGCTATACACTTCCCTCTGAGTGCTTTTTTAAAAAGTATATTGTTTATAGTTTCCCCATATTCGTAAAATTTCCACATTTCCTCCTTTTATTTCTAATTACATCCCACTGTCATTGTAGAAGATAGTCTGTATAGTTTCAATATTTAGATTGTTTTGTGGTCTATGTGGGGAATTTTCCACGTGCACTTCAGAACACGTATTCTGTTGTTGTTGGCTTGACCGTTCTATTTATGTCTGTTAGGTCTAGTCGGTTTACAGTGTTGTTCGAGTGTTCTCCTTCCTTGTTATCTTTCATCTAATTGTTCTATCCAATAGGAAAGTGAGGCGTTGAAGTCTCCAACTAATATTAACTATTCATCCCTTCAATTCTGTCAAGTTTTGTTTCAAATTTTCTGGGACTCTACTGCTAGGTGCATATATGTTTATAATTGTTGTATCTTGATGGATTTACCCTTTTGTCAGGATATAATGTTGTTTGTCTGCCAGTATCTGCCTTTTTGAGAGTGAGAGTTTATGTCATTTATATTTAAAGCAATTACTAATAAGTAAAGGCTTGTACCATTTTGCTTTTTGTTTTCTATGTTGTATATTTTTTGGCTCCTTAATTCCTCATTATTGCCATATTTTGTGTGAGACAGATGGTTTTAACTATACCATTTTGATTCCCTTCTCAGTTCTTTTACTATGTTTTAGTTATTTCCTGGGATTGTATTAACACGGGGCTCAATCCCATGACCTTGAGATCATGACCTGAGCTGAAATCAGGAGCTGGGTGCTTAACTGACTGAGCCACTCAGGCATCCCTAACATCTTAATTTATAACAATCTATTACAAATTAATACCAGGTTTCAAAAGTATATGACAGCTTTGCTCCTACAAAGCTCTACCACCATCCTTTTTGTTATTGTCACAAATTACATCTTTATACATTTTGTGCCCATCAACAGAGTTATAATTATTGTTTGGTGTCATTTTTAAATCATACAGGAAAAAAAAGAGCTACAAACCAAAATATATATATATATATATTAATACTAATGTTTATGTTTACCTATGTAGTTACTTTTACCAACATCTTTTCTTTCTTCATGCAGATTTGAGTTACTGGTTGGTATCTTTCATTTCAGCTTGAAGGACTTTCTTTAGTGTTTCTTATAGGGCAGGTCTAGTAGTGGCAAACCATCTCCATTTTTGTTTATCCAGAAATGTCTTCATGTTTCCTTCATCTTTAAAGAATATTTTGCCAGATATAGGATTCTTTGCTGACATCTTTTCTTTCAGGACACTGAGTATGTCATCCCACTGCCGTCCTGCATGGTTTCTGACGAGAAGTCAGATGTTAATCTTATTGAAGGTCCCTTACATGTGACAAGTTGGTTCTCTATGCCTTTCAGGATTCTTTGTCTTTTGACGGTTTGATTATGTGTCTCCATGTGGATCACTTTATCTTGCTTATAGTTCACTGAGCTTCACGGATGTGTAGATTAATTTCTTCCATCAAACTGGTAAGTTTTCAGCCGTTGTTCCTTCAGATTGTTTCTGCTTTCTCTCTTCTCTGACTCCCATTACATGCATCTTGGTACACTTGATGGTGTCTCAAAGGTCTCTTAGGGTCTGTTAATTTATCTTCATTCTCTTTTCCTTTTGCTTTTCAGATTGGGAAATCTCAATTGGTCTATCTTGAAGTTTGTTGATGCTTTCTGACTTCTCCGATTTCCTCTTAAACCCCTTTAGTGAATTTTTCATTTTTATTGTACTTTTCAACTCCGGAATTTCTATTTGGTTCCTTTTTATAGTAACAGAAATTTTATCTATTCTGTTCTAATATAGATTTTACTTCTATTATGAGATTACAAAAAGGAACCAAACAGAAATTTGCATTTTAAAGACGGTTGATTTAAAGTCTTTGTTTGGTAAGTCCAATATTTGGGTTTTCCTGTTTCTATTCACAGATTTCTTGTGTTCCTGTGTCTGAGTCATACTTTCTTGTTTTGCATGCCTTGTAATTTTTGTTGAAAACTGGGTATTTGGAACACTATAATGTGACAACTCTGGAAACCAGAGTTTCCCCTTCCCCAGCATTTATTGTTGCTGCTTGCTGTATCAGTTGTAGTTTAGGGAGTTTTCTGAACTAAGTTTTTATTTTTTTTAATTATTTTTGGAATTCGTTTTTAAAGTTTGTATTCTTTGTCAGGTGTGGCCATTGAAGTCTCTGAATTCAGTTAGCTTCGTGGTCACTAGTGATTCAACAAATTTCCTTAAACTCCTGGAACCAACTCCCCACCCTCCACCCCACAATCTCCCGGTCTTTGCAGATGTGTCCTGTGTGCTGGAGCCAAGCCAAGACCTACCTTAGCCTTCACTTCCCGCTTGTGCAGGGCCAGAAAGTCCGCCAGAGGTGAGCACTTAGAGCCTTCTCAGGTCTTTTCTAAGCAGGCACTCAGCCCTGGGCATGTGTGTGGCCTTCTAGATTTCCAGAATTTGTGGGACCTCTCCAAAACCATTCTTCCCCAAAGCATCTTATTGCCAGCCTCTCTTCCCCAAACTTTTCAGTTTGTCTCCTGTTTGCTCCAACTGTTATCTCTTCCTAATACATTTGCCTTCCAATGTCCCCCAGGGCTGCCACCTCCACCCTGGGAGAGTTTCAAATTAGGTGAAATGAAAGCAAGTCATCTGAGCCAGTTTTTCAAGGAGCAACCAGACAGATAAAAATATCCGAAGTTCTTGAGAACAAGATCCATTTTATTCCCTCCAGTGCTAAGAACCCATACAGGGACCATGGGGTGTTGTTTATGAGGCTGCTGCTGAGCCGGGGGGCTGTGGGGGACAGGGCTGGGGTACATGAAAATGCAACAAAACCCTCTCACTGAGACCTTTTTTTTCTCAAGCATTGTCCGGCTGCTGCAGACTTTCCATCGGTTTTCGGTCTGGATAGCTGATTCGACAGTTCTCGCCATCTTATGTGTTGCTTTTGTGCACGAGGCACACTTTTGGAGGTCCCTACGCCACCATTTTTGGCTGACTACATTGAAGTTTAAGAAGCTCTGATTCAGTCTTTCAATTTACAAAGGGACAACAAAGGCCTAAAGAGGGGACTGTTTCAGGGTCACAGAGCAAATCCGTGGCCGACCTGATATCAGGACAGGATGCTTGACTCCCAGATGAGTGCTCTTTCTGCTCCAAGACAATGTCAACTCTTGCTGTTGGAAGGAACCAGGTTCAGAGTGGGCACCAGTGTTGGGCCAAGGAGGGCTTTCCAAGAAGTGAGGGCTGAGGGTAGGAGACCCTTGTAGAGCTGAGGGGTTCACCGACTGCATCTTATACTTGAGAAGGTCCCTGTAAGGGGCCAGGTAGAGGACTGAGTAATGATGTCCCAGTCTCTTAAAGGAACACAGCCAGAGAGAGCTTTCAGGTTTGATGGGGTGAAAACTTAAGCTGCTATCTACCTGTTGAAGATATCTGTGATGACTTAGCTTGGTTTCTGTTTCCAGGTCTGACTTTACTTCCACCAGCCAGGGCAGAAGGAACTGGCAGCAGAAATAAGGGGCTAAGTCCTAAGCTAGAGCAGTAACTCCTTGCCAAAGCAAGAGGGGGGACACGGCACGGTCACCCAGCTGTCACTCTGACCATGGGCATTTGCAGAGGTTCATCTTTCTAATCCCTCTTTCCCAAGTTGGGAGCACACTTGTCGCATCTTCCATCACCTGACTGAATTCCAAACTCAGCCTGCCTCCACTCCACCTGCTGCCGTGTGTGCGAACGAACACCCTTATCTCAGTTCTGTCTCAGCCAAGGAGCACTGAGATCAGCATCAGAATGACGAGGCAAGCAGGATACAGAAGCAGTTTCCTGGCGCCCAGGCCTGCTCAGCTCTGTGCGGTTGGGGCCCAGGGACCTGCATTTTAAGAAGCTCCTCAGATGGTCCCGCTGCACACTAGGGTTTGAGTGCCGCCACTGCGGGCCCATTTCCCCATCCACAAAGTCAGCGTCCTTACGCAGCCCGACATACAGCAGGATGGTTTCTTTAGTTTTGTACCCAAGACCAGTGACTCCTGTGCCTCACCCCAGTCCTGGTTCTGCCCCTAACACGGGGCTCCTTCCAATGCCCCACAGCTGCTGAGAATTCACTCAGGGCTGAATTCACCTGGTATCGCACCCTCTAGTAGCTTCTGAAAGCGATGCTAGATGTGCAGCAAGAACTGGTCTTGCTAACACCTCCAGGAGGCAAAAAAAAAAAAAAAGAAAGAGCGAGTGTAGTTCTCTCCTAGAAAGATGACCTGTAAGGTTGAAGGTCTCCTTCCCCATCTTTTTTTTGTTCTGAGCATAATCACCAGACTTGTTAACCGCCCATTGACCTTGGAAGGCAGTAAATGCCTTTACCTCTGGAGAGCTCAGTGAAGAGTTCATGCTGTCCTCCAGCCCATACTTATTATGGGTTGGATCCCATGGGCATGACCAAGAGGGCAGCTTGGGGGACAGGAAGGTGGAGAGAAACCAGGACCTGGACCGGAATGAACACAGATGGTCCCCAAGTGTGTGGACCAGGGGTCACAGGCTCAAAGGCCTACAGGGGCCAGACAGGTAGCATGCAACAGGGAGTGGCGGGGCCTGTGGCAAAAGACAGCATAGGCTTAAAGGGGGCAGCTGCAACCTGGCTCCAGCGGCTCCGGGTCTGCAGGGTTGCCAGAATTTGATTTTTCAAGAGAAGCCAGAATTCCAGATTTTTTAAAAATATAAAATCTCTCAATACCTCAATGTTGGCAATAAATTCAAATGTCTGAAAAGACTCTTTGGGGAGGAAAATAAATGCATGTGCGGTCAGAAACTGCCTGCTGGACACCAGGCTGCAACGTCTGGTGAGACGACGAGGCAGAGGAATGTCACAGAACATCTACAGTCTCCTTAGAGGGGGCTGAACGTAGGCCCCGGCACAGCTTAGGACGCCGCCGGGGTCCACCTGAGTTTGCAGCAAGTCGTGTCACGCCAGTCAGTCCATCCCACCAGGCAGGGCCCACCTGGCACCCAAGAGCAAGGGGCCTGTCCTAGGGGAGGAGCACCTCAGCCAAGCATGCTGGGTCTTGTTTTGAGGCTGCAGGCATGGAGACAGGGGATCTGACTCGAAGAGCAGTGCCCACATCAACCTCTCTGGCTCAGGCAGGTGGATCTAGAGGGGCAGGCTAGGGTCTAGCTCATGGCTGCCCCATGCCCCTGGGCCATCCTTTTCTCTCACTATGTCCAGGGGACAGTGAGGGTGGTGTTCCCAGGCAGACATCTACTCTGGCGACAAGCCATTCCCTGGGGCCTCTGCCAGGGCCCAGCTGGCTTGATCTCCCACCTCAGTCCTGAATGCTCTCCTTTCTAAACTCCCAACAAAGGAGGTCAGAAAGGGAGTGAGTGGAGAACCCTGGCCAGCAAGGCAAGCTCCAGGCTTCTGGACAGAATGATGTCTGGAAACTCTGCTCCTTCTGGACTCACCCTCTCCCACCACCACCAGCCAAGGGGCCAACGGCCCACCAGGACCACAGCCAGGAGCACCCTCTCAGACCGAAGGGTCCCTGAGGGGGCGTGAGGGGAGGCGCTAGTCTTGTGGCTCTCTGGGTTGTTCCCACCCTCCTCCTCTGGCGTCCAGCCATGAGGCCTACCCCAGGAGTCATGCCCATGCCCTCCTGCCCGTGCCTCTTCTTCAGGACCCGGATGAAGGACCACACTCTTCCTACCTTGTCCTCGGTGGACTGCACCACACCCGCATCTGAAAATCCACACACCTCTTTAGCATCTGGGCCCGGAGCACGGATTTCAGGAACCTCCCTTCTCATTCCTTACAACCCGGGCCTCCATAAATTACCTATGCTCACAGTCTCCTGAGCATAAGTTTCTACTTAAAGTCATATAAATTTTCACTGGCTATTAAAGGCGAGAACCCTGAGCTACAGGCAGAATCATGAGGCAGAAGAAAACAAGCTGGCACCAGGGAAACATTTCCAAAATGTTCCAGAGCTGGCTGACTTTAATTTAGAAAGTTTTTGGCTATTAACATTCAGGTTTAAGGCACATTCCAAATTACAAGAAACCCTGTCACGGGCAGGGAGCTGGCTTTGTTCTCATGGTTTTGCATGGAAGAAGGAACAGATGACTTTCTGGCCTTTCTCTTCTTCTTCTTTCTTTTCTAAGAAAACTCTAAGGAGTGAGTTTGGCAATAACAAAGCTGATGACACATTCTCACCAGACGCAAAGATTATTGTTAAAGGTCTTCCCTTTTACTCCTTACTGAGGACACGGTGCTCCCCCGCCAACCTCTCACCCAAAATGTGTACGCAGCAAAGACTCGTATGCATCTGTCTGGCAAGGACTATTAAAAAAAAAAGATGTCTCCAAATAAAAATTTAAAATTACATGACTAATAGGAAGCCAAGAGTCTCAGCCACAAGCAAAAGAGACTGATTGTGTGAGTCAGGAAATAAAATGTCTGCTTTAGCAGCAAGCGGCCGTGAGGGCTGGGGAGGAAAAGGCGCCCTGAGAGAGGGACCCAGGTCCTACAGCACGAGCGCGTTACACGGAGCAGGAGAGGAGGGCGGAGGTGGGGGACGGGCCAAGGCTCTACTGACGGACGGGCTGCACCGGGACACCCGGGGGACTCTTTTGTGAACTTGTTAGAAACAGATGGACATTCTTTTGACCTTTTCCTGGCATCGCTGTTGCTGGCAGGCGGACAGAAGGGTGAGCCACCAGTCACAGCTCAGTCGTTGCCACCACAGATCTTCAGCAGAATCTTCTGGTAATCCCCCGAAGTGTCTCCCTGGTCGCAGAAACAAGGAAAACATCAGTTAAGGGAGCTGCGGCCAGTTTTGGCCTATCTCCTGATTTTCTTCTGCCCAAGCGCTGCTGCAGGGAGGTGGGCCCCGGCGGGGAGAGTCCCCACCCCTGGTCCCAGTGTGGGACAGGCTCAAGGCGGCCCAAACCTAGCCCGGAGCATGCGGCTCAGCCTCCCCAACCCCCTGCTGGAAAAAAGACAGCTACATTCACCCCAATGATCAAAGTCAGAATTTGAAAAATAGACACGCAAAATTTAGAACAGCTCCCCCAAACCCCTAACTCAGGGTTAACTCATGGCGGCCTTTTCTTGGTGCATCTTCGTTGTGCTGGACCAAGGCTCACATGACGCGGTCCTACACGCGCTCTGGAGTGCGATCTCCTGCGGCCGGAGCGTGGAGTGCACGGCACTGCTACCACCTGGGTGTCCCCGCTCACACCGGCCTCTCCTCCCTGACTCTGTCACACTCCCATTAGAAGTGCAGAACACACTTAGCTAACTTCTTTAAAAAAATTATTTATTTTAAATGTTAATTTTATTTATTCTTTATTTACGTGGGGCTTGAACTCATAACCCCAAGATCAAGAGTCGCACATTCTACTGACTGAGCCAGCCAGGCGCCCCACGGTTAGCTAACGTCTGACCATGTCCTTCCACCACGTCCTTCCTCGGGGGTGAGGCCTATGGCCTCTTCCAGTAGCCCACGGGTACACGGGAGCCACTTTGTGAATAACTACGAATCGTCTGCTATCAACAGCAGCAGTTTTACAGCCAGAAAGTGGAGATGAGCTGTTCTCGGTGACAGGCCCGACATCAAGTCTGAGGGGGTCTGAAATCAGACGGGCCCGACATCCAGTCCGAGGGGGTCTGAAATCAGAAGCTGGTTGTAGTGACTCTGGTTTCAAGGCTCTCATGCAAGTTCAGAACTTAACGGTCAGAAGGCATTCATTCTGTCAGACTGGCCCCCGCGCACGGCGACAAAAGTGTAGCTAACGCTTCTGAGACACTTAACACGGGTCACACTGTGTGCCTGACAAGGACCGCCTCGTTCAGACTCCCTGAAGTCCTGGGGGCGGGGGGACTACTGTTGTCCCTCTCTTGGGGATGACGGCACTGGGGCTCGGGGAGGGTAAGGAAGCTGCTCATGGTCACACAGTCAGCAAGTGACAAGAGCCAGACTGGACTCCAGGCCGCGTGACCCCAGAGCCCTGGCGCTCAAGTGCTTCCAGGGCTGCCTCTGCCGTGCAGCTGGGTGACAGAAGGACTCATCGCCTCGGGACAGGAGTCCTCACCGACAGGTCACGGACTCACAGGGTGCCCGAGTGCCAAGGTGGGGAGGCCCTGCCTCTTCCCCAATGCCGGTGCTGGGACTCCCCCTCCCTTGCATCTACTGAGCAGCAGGGATGGTGGGTGCTGGGGAGATAGGGCGGGGGCACCAGCAGGGGCAAGACCCAGCCTGCCCTCAGGAGCTTCTAAGAGTCTGGGGGGCGACTGGACAAACCAAGAGAAGTCGAAGAGAGCAAGTACGAAGCCCACAGGCAGGACGCCCGTGCACGGCAGGGGCCAAGGTGGCCACAGTTCCGAGCAGGGAGGTACAGGGGCCAAGGGGAGTGGCCAGGGAGGTCTGCAGGAGCCAGGCCGCTCGCCCCCCAGAGGGCCGTACCGAGATGTCGTGGTACAGCGACTTGCCGTACAGCCGCTTGTACTCCATTCTGATGTCCAGGAGGTCGGTCTCACTGCGAGACACCATGATGCGAATGAGGGTCCGGTCCTTCGTTCCCACTCCCTGAGGAGAGTCCACCAAGGGCATGAGCAACGGGCCTCCTTACTGTCCCACCCTCCCCCCGTGGGCCCTCTGTCCTCTTGGCTGAGGGGTGGCTCTCCTCGTGCCTTCTGCCCTGAGCAAGGTCCCGGTCACGGGGGGGGGGGGGCTGAGACAACCCCCCCCATTCCCTGCCCAGACCCCTGCACATGGGAGGCACGTACCCTCATGGCCTTGTTGAGCCTTTCAGCAAAGAAGGCTGGAGTATTCTTGAGACATTTCACTAGAAGAGAGAAACAGAGCATAACTCCATTTGCAGAAAACTCTCGGCCCAAGGGGCCATGGAGAGAACGAGTGCCCTTGTGCGAGGCCACATGGGACACATCCACCTTCCTCTCCTCGTTCTCCTCCAGGCTCAATTATCTGTGATCCTGGCTCCGGCTCTTTGGAAGAGAAACACGCACAGCCCGGACCCCAACCTTGACCTCCTTCCGGGCAACAGTGCTGCTCCGGCGTGCGGGGCAACCTAGGGGCTGTGACCTCCACGGAGGAAGGACGACCGAGTGGCACGAATGTCTCAGGCCACGATCCCTGTGTCCTGGGGGACACACAGGGAAATGGGGAGGATTCGCCATCTGCCCTGGCCAGAAAGCTCCAAGAAAAGCACAGCAAAAGACGGCCAGACTGTGACCTCCCCACAGGGTACGGAGAAGCTGCGAGGCCTGGGCAGGCAGGCAGCCGCAGAGCGGGTCGGGCCCTGCTGCAGAGGGCACGGTCCCCGCAAGAGGCACTCCACGGTTCCGGGAGCGAAGCCAGCTTTCCCGAGCCAGGGCCTGCTCTGCTGTTGCAAGTAAAAAGCTTTCCACGTGTTTCCATCACAAACATCTGACAACTGCCTGCAGGGATGTATTTTTAGAGGAAACTTGGCAGGATGTGAGTCATCTTCCTCCGGGAGGGCAGCTGGCCGCTGTCCCACTGGTGCCCACGCCGCAGCTCCTTCCCCAGAGCGGTGCCTGAAATATACACAGCACCCCCCACCCCGGGCAGTTGGAGGTACAGTACACCGCGAGCCGGGACGCACGCTGCTTTCCCACCATTTCGGCACAGGATTTAGCAATCCTGGATCACGAGTTCCGCAGCCAGAGAAGGGTGAGCACCCTGCAAACGGACAACGCACACCAGCCCCAGGTGGGCAGGCGGCAAGGCGGGCCCGGGACGCCTACCCACGGCCAGCATGCCCCGCTCCAGGTCCCCGGACATCTCCCGGCAGATGCTCTTCTCGATGTCTCGGCCTGTCATCCGCTGATACTCGTTGAAAACTAGTGGAAAGAGAGAAGGAACAAGTTACGGACTGAATTCTGTCCCCACAAAGTCCTACGGTGACGTCCTCACCCCCAGTACACCTCAGAATGTAACTATATTTGGACGTACAGCCTTTAAAGAGGTGATTAAATTAGAACGAGGCCCTTAGCGTGGCCCCTAACCCAATCTGACCAGTGGCCTTGTAAGAAGAGATCTGGACACACAGGGAAACACCAGGGATGCACATGGGGGAGAGAATGTTTTAGAACACGGCAAGAAGCCGGCCATCTGCAGGCCAGGAGAGGCCTCGGAAGAAACCCACCCGCTGACACCTTGGTCTGGGACTTCCAGCCCCCAGGACGGTGAGAAAATGAGTATCTGTCACGTAGGTCACTTGGTCTGCGGTGTTTTGTTGTGGCCGCCCGAGCAAACGATCATGGGACACTCCCGGCCTTGCCAGAGCCCACCTCTGCCCTCGGCTTACGGTACCCCAGGCGGCCCCACTGACCAGGCCCACCCAGCTCTCGAGTCAGGCAGGCTCTTCACCCCACGACGCACGTGCAACCCGCTCCCATCAGCTCATGGCTCACCCGGGTCACACCTTAACTACCCCACCAGCACCCCTCCACACACACCGGCAGAGTTTTCACTCTCTTCTCAAATCCCTTCACTTTCAGTCCATGCCCACATTCCTTCTCCATCATTCCACGTGTCTGTCTTGTCTCTCAGTCGGACTATGAGCTAATGCCCTTCTGGCCCCCACAGCCTCCCCGAGGACAAGCTGAACGGCCACGGCAGCGGCACTCCAGGCTCCTAGTGAGGCAGGTGGCCCAGTGGAGACCCGTGTGCTAACTCTAGCTCTGGCCTTAGCGCGTGCACAGACCAGGGGCCTGGGTGTTCACTCAGGCCCCCACCGTGCTGCTAAGTGTGGCTGTCATTCTCAGTCCTGACCTCCCCCCCAACTCAGGGCCTTTGCACTTGCAGCCCTGTCCTGTTTTTAACTGGAATGTCATGACCTCAGCAAGGACCACCCCAAGCACCATCCCTGACCCCCGCACCACTCCCTATCCCTGTTTCCAACTTTATTGTCTGTCACTAAAGTATTTACCATCTGGCACGGATTTCACTTAATTTTTGTTTACAGCCTGTCTCCCAGAACAAGAATGTGAGCCTCAGGACAGCAGCGGTTCCACATGCTGCACCCTGCGGCTTCCCCACGCCCACTCCGGGACCTGGCACGGGGCAGGAGCCTGGTTTACAGACCCCGAATGAATGAGTATACAATGTATGTTCGTACAGCACAGCGATCAACTGCCATGCTGATTTTTGTACGCCACGCTTTGGAAAGCATCGGATCAGGAGCTCTTGAAGGCTCTCTCAACTCTAAGTTCTCAACTCTAATTTCCACCTTCCGGGGTATAAAGACGGCAGCCAGCAGGAGGCTGCCACTTCTCTCACCTCTTCCTTTGCTTTCCTCCAGAACCAGATGAACGCGGAAACTCCGGAAACCCGCTGATAAGATCTTTTCTATCACCACCAGGGGGCTCTTTTAAGGAAGAGTAAGCCCCAGGCACAGTGGGACTGCCAAGGGTTCCTGCTGGCTGTCTCCCCTTCATATCTTGTCTGCCCTCATCTACCTGGCCCTAAGGAGGCCTGAGACCGCCTTACCTGCCACCAGGTGGGCCCGGCTCCGGGAGCACAGAATTGCGTTGAACTTGGACTCATCTGTTCCCAGGCGGTTCTCCCCAGCTGCATACAGCTCCTGGACAGAGGGGAAGATGGGCATGCAATGTGGGCCTCACCCCAGAGACCGGGCCCAGGTGACCAAGGACAGCCGTGCAGGTCCACTCGGGAAGGAAACAGGAGCAGGGCCCTGGCTGTGCTCCATGCAGCGTGGACTAGACACCATCCACGCATCGTCTCGCCAGGCAACACAGGATTCTGAGGCAGGCTGGTGGGCGGGGCAGGGGGCGAGCGCAGGACAGCCAGGACCAGGAGCACCAAGGCCTGCTGAGGCCGGGACAGGCAAGGGACAGCTTTAATCCCAGTGAGGGAGCAGCAGCACAAGGAGGGGGACAGCAGAACGAGGGCTGGGCTGGTCCTAGCTCTGCTGCCAACTTGCTGGGGGGCTCCAGGGCCCTCCTGCAGCCGCACTTCCTCACCTCTGAAATGCGAAGGTCAGATTAGATTCGGGGTCACAAATTTGAAAGCCCAAAGCGGTTAGCCGGGGAACTTAAATGAGGGAAACAAGCCAGCTGTAAGGCCAGAAGGTGGTGGGGACGGAGGCTGGGCATGCGGAGGGGTGATCGGTCTCAGCACACCGCTGGGCCCTTTAACAGAGGGGCGCGGGCCCACGGTTACCAGAAATCCGGATTTGTTTTTTAAGATTTTATTTATTTATCTGATAGAGAGAGAGAGAGCACAAGGAAGGGGAGCGGGAGAGGGAGAAGCAGGTTCCCCACTGAGCAGGGAGCCCGATGCGGGGCTCGATCCCAGGACCCTGGGACGGTGGCCTGAGCTGAAGGCAGACGCTTAACTGACTGAGCCACTCAGGCGCCTCCAGAAATTCAGATTTCTGTATAAAATTTCCCAATCTTTATAAGTAGTTTCCCTATCTATAAGGGGGAACAATAAATATTACGACAGTACTAGAACAATGACTAGATTACAATTATGGATGTGGGACTGCATGCGGCTGGCACTTTCCCTGTGTTTCCCTGCGTATACCATAAGAATATTTGCAAACAGGCAGAATTTGCACTTGCTTGTTAAATTTTTGCAAGTTTGCGCCCCAAATATTTGCCAATTTTCAACCCCCCACACCAGATGGCTCTTGGATCTCAAGGCACTGATGGCCAGGGGAGGAGGGCAGCCACCAGGGGCTCAGAGATCCCACAGGTCAAGGTAAGGCAGGAACAGGTCCACAACTAAGAAGACAGAGAAGTGGGCACAAAACCTTGAAAGTAAGGCAGCTTCTGCCTCGGTCAGGGAATGCAGGCCCGTCTAGCAGACAGGAAAGCAGGAACAGGAGAATTCCCACTGGGGCAAGGGCCAGGGCTGGGAGCCTGGGGATGCCCAGCCCTGAGTCCAGAAATGGGAGTGCATGTCTCAAGCCAGGGGAGATGTGAAGGCAGACTCTAAAGGAGGGCATCTGGGGTATGGCCGAGACAAGGCTCAACCTCCCTGTGCCTCAGTGTCCCCATCTGGAAAGGAAATGGACCAGATCAGAAGAGCAGCTATCTTCCAGCCCTAAAAAAGGGCCCTCCACAGAGGTCCTCTTCAGCCTGACAGATGGCAGAAATAAGGGGACCACTGGCAGCTCCTGGTAAATGCCAGGCTGGGGGTGGCAGGGGCGACAAAGGGGGAGAGAGGCCTAGCCAGCTCCATCCCACCAGGAAGCTATGGCTCTCTCCAGCCAGAACTGCTGTGGTCCAAGTTCATCAGTGGGAAACCCAAGCTCCTCCAGAGAGGTGACGACCCAACAGAGAGAGGGAATGGGAGAGACCACTGCCTTTTGTCTACAATCACGCCCATCTGGGGACCCAGGCACAATTCTAAGACCGCACAACTAATGGGACAGCTGGTTTCTAGGCTCTGACCTTCAAAAGCCAAACAGGCAAGTGTAATGTCTGCCCGTCTGCAAACACAATGACATATGCAACCGAACACAGGCAGAGGACCAGGTCACATGAAATCCCACACCCATCACAACCTACCAGCTCTTGTCACACTTGATTGTCTCCCAGGTTCACGCCGAGGGGGGATCAGAAGCCTACAGAGGCAGGGGGACACTCAAGGTCTCAGGGGTGATAAGCAGCAGAGCCCACCCGAGACTCACAGCATCTGGAACCCGTTCCTTATCAGTTGCTCTTTCTACCCCAGAGCCCCTCCCTCATGAAGAAGAAAGCGGGGGGCGTGCCCTGACTCCAGGAGCCCAGCTGGGGCACCTGACCATCACACCCACCTGGGCATCTCTCTGGACCAGCGTCATGTCCACATTGGTGCTTTCATCCCGGTTCCCCTGAAAGGAAGCAGGAGGTACGGTCAAGGCCGCTCCCTGCAGTTGCGTACCTTCCCTGTCCCCGTGCCTTTTCCACCTCTCTCTGCTCTGAGCCCTGAGCTCCGTCGTGGGTGGGAAGGGTACCTGAGACAGAGAGATGAGGAGCCGCTGGAAGTGCCCCGATGTGTCGCTTCGGATGGCCTCCTCCAGGGTCTTTTTGAATTCTGAAAGGGAGACACAGGGAAGTCTCACCCTGCAGCCACAGTCAGCTGCAGACACCGGCAAGAGAAGGGCCCAGGAGTCCTGGGTGCGATGAGACAGGTGGTCCACACGGCCCTCCAGGGACAAGGGGGCTGTGACCTCCAGGCAGACCTGGCCTCTGTCAGGCTCGGCCCAGACCACACCCAAGAGGTTCTTCCCTCCCCACCCCACCCTTACCTTAGTCACCTGCCCCGTGTGCAAACAGCAGGCAGGGCTGGGTCTTGCATCAAGGCCCCACGTGTTGGGGGGGGCAAGAGATGAGGTGATAAGAAGGCCAAGAAGGTCTGAGAGGCCGTGGGAGAGGGTGTGGCCAAGGCCCAGGAAGCATAGGAGTCTGTGCAGGGCTGAGGCATGGGCGCAAGCCTAACCTGTTTTGTAGGCTCTGCTTAATTCCCGGATGTGCTCATTGCTGCGGGAGGCGAAGATCTCGATTAGGCAGGCTTCATCAGTGCCAGCCCCCTAAGGTGGCAGAGAACACAAACCACAAGCTTGTCACAGCTCCCTCACCGGCACCCAGGGAAGAGAGCAGGTGTCCTCTGCCCCATGGCACAAATCCCAGCAGTAGCGGCCGCCCCGGTGGCCCTGCTGCTGCTGCTGTCCAGGCCTGAGGCAGCCAAGCTCCCCTCCACCGCCCCAGGCCCAGAAAAGTGCCAGATCATGAGCGTGATGTGGTCACGAACAGAGGTCTCACGAAGGACCACGCTCATTCCCCCACCAGGAAACTGAGCATTAGAGAGGTGTGGTGACTTGTCCGAGGCCACACAGTAAATGGTGGGTTGAGATGTAGACCCAGATCTGTTTTATTCCAAGTTCAGCTCATGAACGAGACAAGACACAAGTGAAAAATGGGTATAAAGCATGAGTAGAAGTGTGGAAAGAGGAGAGCCCTGGACTGGACTGTGGGGCACCTGAAGATATCTAGAAGAGGCAGCACTGACGAGGCCGAGAGAGAGGAGCCCATGAGGGGCGGGGGGAAGGTGGAGGACACAGGCAGCTGTCTGGCTGCTAGGCGGGCTTGAAGGTGGGCCTGCTGCTTGTTAGCTGTGTGACCTCAGACACCTTACTTCACCTCTCTGTGCCTCAGGTTCCTTGTGCGTCAAATGGGAGTGCCGCTAACACCTGCCTCCTGCAAAGTCCTGAGGATTACATGTTATGCATGTGAAGCACTTAGAACAGCGCCAGGCCCGTAGGCAGCACAGCAGAGGGGGAGCTATTTTCATAATGAGCACCACTGTTCAAGTCCTCAGAGCTCGCAAAGCGCTTCTGCTCGCCACCATGCTCCGTGTCACCACACGCCACAAGAAAGAGCTCGTCGCACTTGCTCAAGGACACAGAGCTCGTCCGTCAATGACGGGTGACCCCAGCCCTGTGCGGTTTCCTAGACTCCAGAACCGCCACCAGCTCATGAAGCCTGCTGGGGGCAGCAGCTGCACGGGGCAGAGGTCTGGGGCCGCTCCCTGGGTGCTGTCCCCAGCTGCCTGCTGACCCCTCCCTAGAAGACAGCAGGTCTGAGGATCTCAGCAGGGTCCTCTCCCCCCTCCATGCTCCTTACTGAATTCTCTGCCTCTCCTCTTGGCGGCAGGAAGAGTCATTGTGTCTATCCAGCCGCTGAAAAATGACAGATTCCTTTTGGAGCACCCGCTCCATTCACAAGGAGGTGCCCCTTCTCTGGGAGCTGCCCCCGCCCCATTCACAGGGTACCTGCTGTGGGTTTTAGGAGCCACGGGACTGTACAGAATGTAGACGACACTCCCTTTGGTCACAAGTGACTGGACAGGGGACAGACAGTAACCCTTAAGTAGGCCAGTCAGTCTGCTTCTATTTGGAATTTGGACTGAGGGACAGCTGGTCTTTTCTTTGGCCCAGTTTCTGAGAGGTGAATGGATCGGGCCCCCAGCAGATGGAAGAATGAGGTGGGCACTCAGGAAGCAGCAGAGACAAGAGAAATCCTGCCTGGGTCCCCGCCCCTTCTCAAGCCAGGCCGTTCACCTTTACCCTCATAATGGATTCTGCACCTGTTTCCCTTAAACCTGTTTCTGTTGTTTGCTAACAGAGTCCTAACGAAGGAGAATGATTCCACCCTCGGCCTCATACCCGTTCCTGGCACCGCGTCACCATCAGCTCTATCACTCAGCTGCCACCGTGCTTTTAGGATGGACAGCCTCAGATGCTCCCTGATGACAAATGACACCTGTTTCGCCTCTTGGGAAAGTCACTGAAGTCACCCTTTCTACAGCACCAACCCGAGAGCGTCCAGGAACCACGCTGACAACAGCAGCTAATGAATGGGTTAAGCCCCACCGTGCAGTCCAGACTGTTCCCTGGCCCGTGTGTCCACGTGAGCAAATGAACACACACACAGACACAAACACGTACATACCTTGATGGCTTCCTTTATCTCATAGACATCGAAGAGGACCGGGGTCTTCATGAGAGCCAAGATTGTCTTCTCAAAGTTTCCTGACAGTTCAGATTTCAGATCTTTGATCAAATCCTGATCAAATATTCAAACAGACAAACAAACCTATTTTGAGAATCCACAGGAGGTGACTAATAGGGACAATATCGCAGACCCGAGGACCAGCAGCATCTCTGTCGGCCAGGGCCTGGCAGAAAAGCCAAATATCAGCCAGTCCAGACCTGCTGAGCTGAAGGCTGCAATTCAGTCAGCTTCCCAGGGGACCCATGGCACATTCAGGCTGAACCCAGGCCTAGAACACCAGTCGATTCAATTCACCCAGTGTTTACCTAAGGTTCAAAAGCTCAGGAGTTCAAAATACATCCCCACGCATGTGTGCAGAACTGCAAGCCTTTTCCTTCAAAGCTCCTCTCCAAGCCCCACCTCCTAGGGTGGTCATGAAGACAGCAGGGATTAGCAGCCTGGGTGCCCAGGAGGAAAAACTGGCCTGGTGGGAACCGAAGGGAAATACTCCGTGAGGCATGGCAGACCCAGGGCTAGAACCCAGATCTCCGGGCGCCTCTCATCAAACCTCAGTACCCTGTGGACTTTTGGATTTTCCCTTCAGAGCACCCTTCTGTTCTAGAAGATGCCATCAGCCGAGAGGCCACTGCTGGGTGGGTAGCAGGAAACGCCTAATGGGCCTTACTGCCCACCCAGAAGATCTAGGCTCTCCTGGCACTAAAGAAAAGCAGGGGTGAGTGGGGCTATGCTGGAGGACAGGCCTCGGTTCAGCGGGAACCAGGCTTCCCTTCCCCCCACCCCCACTCACCTTCCCATAAGCGGTCTTGAAGGACAGGAGGATCTGCTGCCGCTGCTTATTGGAGCGACTCCCCAGGCAGTCAATGATGGCCTGCTCGTCAGTCCCTGTGGGAGGAAGCGGTGGATGTGGGCAGGGCTGGGGTCTCAGGGAAGCTCTGCAGCTGGAAGCTTCCCTGGCCTGGGCCCTCCCGTTCTCCTGGGCATCCCAACTGCACCCCTACATCTACCTCCTCTTCCACCGCCACCGCCGGGACCAGGTTCCCTCCTCCCAGCAACCCTGCACAGAGCCGCCAGGTAACTGCTAGGATCCGAGCCACCTGGGGTCCCTCACCAAAGCCTTTCATAGCTTTCCGCAGGACCTCGGCGTCTCGCAAGGGGTCAAAGCCGGGAGCGTCTGTGATGGTGCCTCGGTTTCCAAACTGCTCGGACAAACGGACTCACGTAAGATGTTGTATCTCCCAGATGCAAGACTTCCCCGCCCCAGACTCTGAAAGTGACCTTCTGACTACAAGTCCGGGAACCTGAAGGAGCCTGCAATCAGTAACTGAGCGAGACTACTGCGGCCATCAGACGTCCTCACGTCTGGTGCTGCGGCTTTGCCTGGCTCCCGTGGCTAGAGCCCGTCTCTAGCCGAGTCCTGCTGATGAAAATCTGCCCTATGCCCAGCTCCTCCAGCACAGGCCCGGGTTCCTGATGGCGGGGCGGGGCTGGGAACCTCACTGCCACAGCACATGGCAGCACGTATTAGGGCCCTCCTAACAGGGTCTGGGTGGTCCACAGAGCACCTCTGTGCACATGGAAAAAGGTGTTCCCTCCAGAAATGCTGGTGTCCGGCCTTTACCTTGGTCCACACCACCTCACTACCTCCTGGACTCTGCTCTTCCTGGCACTGTCCTCTAGGCTCTCTAGTTGCCTGCCAGACTCCTTCCCGACACTGACTGCTGCACTCCCCAGCACACACGTTTTCCTGCCTAAGTGGTCTTCTGGTGGGTTCCTTCTCGGGCTAGTGCACTACAGAGTTAGGAAGAGAAGCTCAGAGAAGAGATAACCGGGAAGGTAGAGGTAAGATGGAGAGCAGGACAGGGGGAGGGGAGTGTGGGGGCAGGGAGGAGAGGGACCCTCCGTCTAATAATAGTCGAGCACATACCACTAGCCCTGTGCTTGGCTGGTTTGGCCCCGTAACCATGGCAATGAATTCTAGGCACGGCAAACACGAAATGCTCTCCAAAATGAGCCGAGAGCAGTTCCCCAGAGGAACTGCCAACAATCTCCCCTAGCCAAAGGAGGTTTTAAAAACCCTCTAAGACCAGTCTGAGAGGCACCTCGGGGGACTGAAGACTAAGCCCCACCGGGCACAAGGCTTGAGGCCGGGGGCCCAGGCAGTTCCTACAAAGCACAGAGCCCTGGCAGTGAATGACACAGGAGGAATGAGGAGTACCCTGGGACGTTCGGATCCAACTTGTGCGTGGGACATCTAACCAGACTGCGAGAGACAGGGCAGCTCCCTGAGGTCTTTAGAATACAAACCAGGAGCGGGGTGTGTGAGAGAAAGCAACACTCTTTTAAAACAAGAAGTTACAGATGGAGGACAGAGCCCTTCTCCATCCGCTGCATCCTCCCTGGCCTTGCTGGCAGAGGACACTGGGCCACGAGGCTCAGGCTTTTGGCACCCAAGCCTGGACAAAGGGCAGCACAGGGTGGGCACTCACCTGGGCTGGAGGCACAGCAGGGGTGACGGTCCCAGACCCCAGGTATCCTGGGTAGCTTGGCACTGGCTGCTGCTGTTGCCCAGGAGGCGGCATGGGCGGCTGGCCGGGGTAGGTCATGGGCGGCTGGCCGGGGTAGGGCCCCGGGGGCTGCTGGCCAGGGGGTGGCATGGGCTGGCCCGGCACAGGGGCCCCTGGGTATGGCGGATATGAAGGCATCCCGGAGGGTGGGTTTCCTCCAGGGGGTGGATACATTCCATATGGAGGAACAGGCTGCTGGGCGGAAGGGGGCTGCCCAAAACCCCCAGGGGGGATGGGAGGGTAACCACCCCCAGGGGCCCCTGGGTACAGGTTTGGCACGTTGGCTCCTCCGAATGTCCCGGACATGTTGGACGCCTGAAAGTCCACAAAGCAGGCCTAAGATGAACAGCCCCCCGAGGAGCACGGCCACACCCTGTCCGTCAGTCCTTCCCTGACCTGAGCCCTGAGCACTCAAAGCTCAGAGTCCGAGCACCCCTGGCTTCTCAGGGAGGCCCAGCCTGACCACCCGACTTGAAACTACTGTCCCCATTCCCTCTCCCTGTACCCCTGAGCTCTCTATCTGCTCCTATGCCCAAGGCACCCATATTTGCTCTAACGCCACATGGTTTACTTATGGCGACTGTCTTCCCAGGAGCTTCGGGGCTGAGATTTCTGTTTGTGGTGTCCACGTATCCCCGGTGCCTAGAACAAGCCTGGCACAAATGGGACTGCATACTGGCCGCATGGCTGACACCGAGCAAGCGTGTGTTTTTAGATTATAAAAGATATTCTTTTACAAGCCAATTAACAAATAAAAGGAGCATGTCTGCCTACGCTCCCAGGCGCGAGCGGAACAGTCATCCGCACGTACACACACACACACACACATATGCTCACCTCCCTCCTGACCCTTTGCTGCACTCACACAAAAGGTGCTCAGTACTATTCTATGAAGGCACCGCCCCATCCAATCAGAGCTGAAAGGAACCTGAAAGGCCAGGCAACCCGATGCACGCCCCTTCCCCTCATTTTACAGATGGGAAATCGAGATGCAGAGGACCGTGAGCAGACAAAGCCCCGACGAAAACCCTTCGTTCTAAGATGCAACCCAGTACTCGGTGCCCACAGGTAGGCATGCACACAGACACCTCTGAACCCACTCAAGCCAGCAGCCCTTGTCCCTCTGGCCATGCAGATGTGACCCCCAGGGGCAGCCCCAGCAGGAGGGCTGGACTCACCATTCCCGAGAGGTAGTCCTGGTTGAACTGCCCTGCGTAGTTGGCCATGTTATCCAGCCCGATGGGGGGCATGTTGGGCGGGGGGTAGCCAGCACCTCCCCAGGCACCGCCACCTGAAAGCAACACTAAGCCCTTTAGCACCTGCCGGCACTCCCAACAGGGAAAGGCAGGGCATGAAGCTCTCCGGTGGTCAGGAGGGGGGGCCCAAGCAGGGCCTTGCGGACAGCACTACAGACCCCACAGAAAACACTCAGGCAAGAAAGCTGAGCCCAATCCCGTTGCCAGAGGAAGAGAAAAGAGGGAACATCCTCCTCCTTTCAGGGAGGAAGGTGGGGATCAGCAAACATTCCCAAGACCTCTATGGGATTAAGGAGGTAGGAGGACCAAGGACCGAACTGCCCTCCTGGGCTCACCATCATGGAATGGGAATACAGACATAAAAACAGGTCACTCGGGGACACTGTGCTCAGCCCACGACAGCAGTGAGCTCAGAGAGCACCGAGAACCCACATTGAGGGAAAGCATGGCAGGGAAGGGTGGGTGTCCTGCTGACTGGTTGTCTGCAATCACAAGTCTGTGAAGGGAGGGAGAGCAGGATGACAGGGTGAAAGGAGACAGCGCTGGGTCGTGCAACACAGACACCTGTCCCTACTGGGGGGCGCGGTTGGGGAATAGCAGTGAAAAGCCCCAGCTCTGAACCCAGAGGGACCAGGTGTGTGCCCTGGGGCGAGGCACTCAGCTCCTCTAGCTCGGCTTCCTCAGCCGACATGGGGATGATAACGAGTTTGCCTCTAACGGCCTGGGTGAGGACGAAGACCTGACGCCTGTGTGGGGGCTCCCATGCTGTAGCTAGCATCGCTGTGTGCGCCGCTGGCCTGAGATGCCTTCCTGACCAGGGCAGTGATCAGACCCCGAGGGCCTCGAGGTTAGCTTTTCCGATCCAGGGCTCCGGGACACTGAGGCTGGAGCCTGCCAGGAATCCCCAGCTCGCTCCCTCTCTGCTGCTCAGTGTGGTGGAGGTGGCGGTGGTAGGACACAACGGCAGGATCCCTACTGCAGAGAGGGCCAACCATGAGGCCAGCGCTGGCACACCTGCGCCGGGCCTCGTTCAGAGGGAAATGGCCCCACTCAACCCGCTACGCCACAGGACGGTGGCCGAGACCTGTTCTCCACATGTTCTCCACCTGCGGAATGGCAGGGTGGGCACGGATGGCCTGCAGGGTCATGGGGGTTCAGACTCAAGGACCTCTGCTCTGGGGAGATGAATGCGCTCGCGGGTCTTGTGGGGCAAGGGGCGGCACTGCTCAGGCAACCTCCGGATGACCAGCCTGGAATGATCCTCTCGTCTCCTCCCCTACCCTGGGGACCCAGTCTCATTTCAGGAATCTGGGAGGGCCCGGACCAGAAGAGTGGATGTCTAAGGGTGAAGAGATGTGTTGTCGCAGGGGCGGGGGTGGTGGTGGTGCGGGTTCTGCTGGCCTGGCCGAGGGTGCAGCCCCAGTGCTATCAGCCCACAGCTCTGGCAGCTGCAGCAGGAACATCTGACCCTCAGCCACTGCCCCCACTTCCTCCCCTGGCAGGGGCGCCCAGCTGCTGAGCGCAGGGTAGGGCAATCATCACTGAACAGTGCTTCTGTTTGGTGCCAGGGCTTTACCTGGCGATTTCACTAGTCTCAGGGACAACCCAGTGAAGGAGAGATATGTGAAACCATTTGCAAAGGAGAAAACAGAGTCCCAGAAAAAGAAGGCATTTGCCTGCTGCTGTCAGCTAACAAAGAAAGAAACTGCATGCTGGCCTCATCCTGGCTTTCCAGAAGGGCTTCAAATCCAGGCCTTTCCGCTTCCTGGCTGCACCCTTGGGGTAGAGAGGAGGTGACTGGAAAGCACTGTTACTCCCTCCCTGTCCGCTCCTGGTCACTGAGCAGAAAGGGCATTCCCTCCCCTGCCCGCTCCAGACCTTCTTACCTGGTGCAGCTGGGGGATAGCCGCCTGCGGGCGGGGGGTAACCTGGGTAGCTCATGGTTTAATCTGAAAGGCAAGAGGAAAGCAAGCGTGCTCAGGCTCTGCCGGGAGCTCCCACCAGCTTCGCCGAGCACAGCAACAGCCACAGGCCAGGTCCCTGCAGAAGGAGAGGCTGCATCAGGCCTGTCTTGGGTCAACCCAATTTACCTTCCACCTGCTAAGTCCCCCGCTAGAAACGGTGGCCAGGGGCAGACCCATGCCCGTGCCCACATGCAGCCATGCAGGGCTCACCACACACCAGGGGCTGCGTTTCCGTAGACCCCTTTCCCACACGCTTCACTCCCACCTCTGCTGACATGGGACACTGCGTGTTTGAAGCTGTTCTCTAACCTCAGAGGCGAGCGCGCACTGCCTCGTTCTCAGGGGCCTGGGTCTATTTGTCTTTATTTTCTGGTGTCTTCATCACCATCCAGCCAGAGGCCCCGTCCCCTGTGCCCAGCCTATAGAGACCCCGAGCTATCCACAGTGACCTCCAACACGGATTTGCCCCAAGCTACAGTTTTCATTCTGCAACCGCTGGCTCATCAGGCATGGGGGTGTGGCATGAAATCCTCAGTCCTAGAGACAAGAGACCTCAGGAGGCCTCATGTGATCCAGGATCTGGAATGAGGGCAAGTGAGACAGCTGGAGCTCAGAAAGGGGAAGTGACTTGCAGATCACCAGCAGGGAAGGAGAAAGGCCTGGACCCAGGGCTCTTGCCTGTTGGTGCGGGGTGGGACAGCTGCTCTCACAAAGTCCCTCTGCAGACAGATCCTTCTGCCTGGCCCCACGCCAGTTACACTGCCCAGGAGGGACACAGATCTGCTGCGACCCGAGCCACACACACTGTGGTGCAACCTACTTCCTCTCACTCGCCAGTGGCTGCTGCAGTCACAGAGGCGTCCAGTGACCGGTAAGGGTGTCAGGGGACCTGCAGGCCCCCTCAACCATCACACCTGCTGACCCAGGAGACTGGCTCCCCCCTTGCACGTCGGGCGCCAGTCGAGCTGTTAAAGTGCAGTGTGTGCATCCAAACCGCCCGAAGGGCTTGCTGAGCACACGGAGCTGGGCTCCACGGCAGTGAGTCCGCAGAACCAGAACCTGCATTTCTAACTAACTCCCAAGTGACGCTGCTGCTGCGGGGACCCCACCTGGAGAAGCACCGCTCTAGACGCCATCGTTCACCTACAGGATTCTAGCTGCCCTTCACAGCTACGTTGGAGATCTGCGCGTGGTGTTTGCAAGGAGGCTGAAGGGCTTGCTTCGGTGCCACTTGTCCCCGCGGGGCCCACAGGCATGATGGGCATGGGGATGTATTTTGGTCAGTGCGTCCAGAGGTGACTGTAGGCAGAGCAGTAAAAGGCCAGATGACAGCCTAGTGACCCTGGAGAGAGCAAAGACTGGCCACCTGCAGCGTGGGCCAAAGACCATGGTGAGGCCCTCGGTCTGACTCCTTTCCCTGTGGCTGGCTGAGCTGTCGGCCCAAAGC
Source organism: Ursus maritimus (assembly GCF_017311325.1). Lineage (NCBI taxonomy): Eukaryota > Metazoa > Chordata > Mammalia > Carnivora > Ursidae > Ursus > Ursus maritimus. Next base: position 46,769,584 of record NW_024426885.1, read on the forward strand.
CCTCCCAGACCCTGCCCTCGGCCTGACCCTCCTGCCGGAATCCTCAGGCCCTGCTGATGAGGAGGGCCTGAAAATCTGACTGACTGGATGGGCCAGGAACCTCACGCTGGGAGGAAGACGAAGAGCCCTGCACGAGGCCAGCATGAGCGGTGGTCGTGTCCCTGACACCCTTCTCCTCTGGAGACCACATTTAAGCAGAAGCTTTGGGCACCAAAGACCCCTCGCCACCCTCCCCCTCTCATCCCAGAGGAATGAGACCAAAAGGCCCCATCCACAGCCAGAAGAGAGAAAAAAAAACCAAAAGCTGGATACAACCCTGTTCCATCATCAAAACTAATCTCAGCCAGACCAGAGATTTAAATATAAGTGGTCCCGAACCCCAAAGACATGAAACTGAAGTTCTTTTTTTTTTTTTTTTTTTTAAAGATTTTATTTATTTATGAGGAAGAAGCAGGCCCACAGCAGAGGAGCCCGATGTGGGGCTCGATCCCATAACGCTGGGATCACGCCCTGAGCCGAAGGCAGACGCCCAACTGCTGTGCCACCCAGGCGCCCCTGAAACTGAAGTTCTGCACAATAAGAAACAAATAAGGAAAACAACAATATGACAAGAAAAATAAACGTAAGAAAAATATTTTGCAATTAAAAAAAAAAACAAAAACAAAACCCAAAAAACAAAACCCAGTGACCAGCAGAGAAACTCCAATGATGCAAGCAGGCAGTCACATAAAAGGAACGGAATTTACCCATGCTAAGATGCTAGAATCGCCAATTACAAACACAGAGATGTCAACATGTCAAATCACCCGCTCTGAACCAGAAACTCACCTCTGGAAGTGTATTTCCCAGGCACGCTTAGGCCTGCGTGAAGCGACAGGGACGGGGACTGTAGCGGGGCCGTTCTGCGCTAACAAGCCCTAACGACCCACCCATAGCAGGCTGGTGAGCGGGTCCGTACAATGAATACTCCGGAGCTATTTTCACAGTCAGCCATGGCTGTGTACGGGCGTACGGAATTCTTGATCAAGGTGCACACGGTGCACACGGTGTGCTTACTAAGCTAACATTTCTTTAAAAATAGAAGATGCAAACAGACTCGCTGGTACATATAATATATATACACAGACACACACCATCCCCGGAATGATAAACAAGAAACTTGGTGACACTGATTGCCTTTGGAAGGGAAAACTGGGGACAGACATGAAGCTCACTGTTTATATTTGCATTCTTTGGCCACATGCATGTACTGCCTGTTAAAAAAAACAACTTTAAAAAAGGCCCAATTCAAGGTGGCGATTTCTGAGCTCACTGGAAGGCCATGGCTGTGCTTCCAACATTTGAACACCTCACACAGGCTCTATTCAGCCCCAGGCAGCCCGGCTCAGAGCCTGGGGTTAGCAGTGCTATGTAAACGCACCACGGGACCCAGACCTGGAGGGTCCGCTAGTGAGTCCCCGCCCGCAGCAGGAGCACAGGGAGGCCTCGGGCTGCTCCCAGGGTGATGGCACGGCATTCCCGGGAGGGCTTCGCGGACTTCCAGCAAGAGTCAAAAGCTCTCCTTTGGCAGCAAGCCAGGTCTAATCCCATGTCGGAGCAGCAGGCCTTCAACCCTGGGTCTTCCCCTCCCCTGAAAAGACCACTTCCAGTCTGGGCCTCCCCTGAGAGCAGCCTCACCTCCCCACCATCTCCTGTGTGCAGTACCGCTCCCTTCTCTGTCTCGGAGCTCTGTTCAGAATCCAAGGCCCCAGCTGTGGTCCCCGAAGAGCACAGGGCAGGGCCGGACCACCAGCTCCCTCCTCCCCGGGTTGGGACACAGAGTGTTCTGGACAAGGAGCCCTGATGTGGGTCCTGTCCAACTCCTCCCTCGAGTTCTGCCTGCTGCTCAGCCTGCTGAGGTGTCCGGACATTCCAGCATCAAACATCTTAGTCCTCAGCTCTGTTTGGTAAGCATGACATTTGGTTTCTTCCAAGCAACTGGTAGGAAAAGGGCCAAGGACAACACTCCTGAACTGTCACTGCCGACCACGCCCCAGCCCGACAGCAGCAGCTGCACGTGCAGCCACGCAGCCGGCACCCCGGCCCCTAACTCTACCACAACGACGCCACACACGTTTCCCCATCAACTTCACGCCAGTTTAAAGAGGACCTGCGTCAAATGAGGATTTGAACATATGGCTCGTGCCTAGAGCTCCCCCCCCCCGCCCCGTTTACCTGCCTAATAATCCCCAGGAGAAAAGCCACGCAGCTGGATGACCTGGGGTGCCCTTGGGTGCACCATCCCTGCCCCCAGTGCCTACCCAACTGGGAGGCTGTGGGGATTCAGCTCTTCGACTCACAATGCCTACCTGCTTTCCCTCTTCTCAACATTAAGAAATCTGCTCATCATCGTCTTCGGGTAACTCTGGCCACCAGCAGGGCACGCTATACCAGTTGAAGTTGTTCTGGGCTCCATCCCCGCTCGGAGCAGGGCTTCTAGGTGGTCCGAACCTTGCTTTCCCCTCCCCCCTACCTGTCCAGCACTCGCTCTCCACCACAGAGGAGAACACAGTGAGTTACAATCCAGCAGATCTGTTCTCTCTTTGGTGCCCACAGGTATCATCACACCTGCCACACAGACCAAGCCTCTCGTCCTCCTATCCTTCCACAGTTCTGGCAGGCCGGGGTATATCCCCCAGTCTGCGGTGGCTCTGGTCAGGACACGGCCACGCGGACTCACCGGAGAGAGCGTATTCTGCATGGCAGGCAGCCGGCCTCTTTAGGGATTGCGCCAATTCTTAGAAACCAACTCTGGGGCACTTCCAGCCTCCAGGCCTGCCACTTTTGGGCTTTTGGGGCACAAAGACCACCCTTACTTTCCCACTGGGTTCATCCGCCTGCCGCTAGGCACTCGATTTCATCCAGCTGTGGCCCTCTCTGGCTTCTCAAACTTCAGTCTGCAAAACAGTCACCTGCGGGACTTGTTAAAGCTCAGATTGCTCGGTCCCCTTCCCCACAGTCTCGGAATCAGCAGGTTTGGGACAGGCCCCCAAATCTGCATTTCCCACACACGTCCCGTGTTGTGGTGCTGATGCTGCTTGACTACGGACCACACTTTGGGTGGCACTGCTCCATCACGCATCAGAATCATCTGGACAGCTCGTTGAAAATGCCTATGCCTTGGCCCCGGTCATTCTGGGCCCTTCAGCCTGGGCTGGGCCAAGGACTCTGAAATCGAAACAAGCACCCCATCCCCACCCCCAGAGATTCTGATGTAACTCGTTCTGTGCTCCACACTCCAGGAAACACTCCTTCCTGGCAGGTACTGGGACACATTCTAGCTTCTACTATCCAGCCTTTATTCCCAGTCGTCGGCTCTGAGGACAAGCACCAAGACCTGGGCATCCCGGGATCCCATGAGAACCAAGCCTCAGAGGGCCAGGGAAATTTTGAAAGTATATGGCCACTACGTGGGGGACTTCTCAAGGACTGTAAGAGGGCCTGTTTCTCCAAGCTGTGTATACATTTGCAAGTATACTGTTAAATTTCAAGGGTTCCGCAAGGGCAGTAGCCAGAGTCCTTGAACACAGGAATTTAGAAATGCTGTGTTGGCAGAAGAGACAGAATCATCTAGAACAAGAAGAACCTTACTCCTCCCACTCACTCATCTCCCTGCCATAACGGAGAGCCTTGTCATTTCCCCACCTCAACAGTGGGAGATGGAGACGGGGGCCTCCAGGAAGGCTGGGTTCTGCACACCTCCTGGAGTCTAGCCTGACTTCCAGCACGTGAAAGGGAAAGGAGGGGTGAGTGGTGGCAGTGTTATGGCACAAGGATACAGAAGCGTCCTCCCCAGAAGGCCGGCGTGGGACCCAGCCAGGGACAGAGTGTGCAGCAGGCTGAGGCTGAGGCCTGGAAGCATCATCTCTGAGAACTCCCGCCCCTCTGTGCCCGGCAGCAAACCAAGCAGGCCCAGGACTGGAGTGGAGGCTGTTGTGGGATGACCCCTCCACTGGCCTTCCCCAGCCTGGTGGCTGGAGGATTCATTTGTGTATTCATCTTTTAATATTAAATCCTCAATCTGTTTTGATACAAGAATTTAAAATATAGAATTTAAGTCATACAGCTCAGATGATTCTCTGCTGATACATTTTTAAAAATGAAAAGAAGACAAGCCACCAACTGGGAGAAAAAGTTTACAAAAGACACATCTGATCAAGAACTGTTATCCAAAATATAGAAAAGAACTCTTAAAAACTTAACAGTAAGAAAACAATCTGATTTAAAAAATGGGCAAGAGACCTGGACATGTCCCCGAAGAAGACACACAGATGGCTTCTGAGCACACGGAGAGATGTTCGCCATCAGACCTCATTAGGGCGTTGTAAATCAAACAACGGGATACCACCGCACGCTTATCAGAACGCCCGAAGTCCCAACCAGAGACAACACCAAACGCTGGCAAGGATGTGGAGCAACCGGAACTCTCACTCACTGCTGATGGGAGTGCAGAATGGCACAGAACAGACTCTCCGGAAGACAGTCCGGCGGTTTCTTACAAAACTAAACACATCCTGGCCCTATGATCCAGGAGTCCGTGGTATTAAACCCCAGTGAACTGAAAACTTGTCCACGCAAAAACCTGCACACAGACGTGTAAAGCACCTTTGTTCATAATGGTCAAAATTTGAAAGCAACCCAGAAGTCCTAAGTAGGTGAATGGATAAATGCCCAGATGATGAAATATTATTCAGTGTTAGAAAGAAGTGTGCTATCAGTGCATGGAAAGACACGCAGGGAGCTTAAGTGCGAATGAGAAAAGGCTACATACTGCATGATTCCAACTCTCCACAGTCTGGAAAAGGTAAAACTCATCAGTGGTAAAAAGGTCAGTGGTTTCCAGGAATTACGGCGGAGGGAAGGATGACGAGGCAAAGCACGGAGGACTTTTTTAGGCCAGTGAAACTATTCTGCATGATATTAAAATGGTGCCTACATTAGTCAAAACCCATGGAACATACAACAGCAGAGGTGAACCTTAAGGTAAACTATGGACTCTGGATCTGTCCATGTAGATTCACCAGTTGCAACAGCGAAACCCTCCAGCAGGGGTGTTGATAATGGATACTGATGGCGTTGATAGTAATGGACTTCCCACTCCGTTCTGCTGTGACCCTAAAACTGCTCTAAAAAACAAATTACATTTAAAACTGAAAATAAAAAAATAAAATAAAAGAATAAAACAAAAAGATTAGAACACACTGTAGGGAAATTCAAATATAACCAGAAAAGCACAAAGTGAAAACCCAAGGTCTAATTCTCTCCCCAAAGGTCGCCACTGAGCAGTTTCTAATGTGTAATCAAGATGCCCCCCAAACACACACATAAATCCATGTGCATGTGTGTATATATGGTTTATGTTTGTCATATGTGTATACAACTGTTTTAAAGCAAGAGATGTATTTGCTTATCTGCAAACTCTCCTTGCTCCAGCACCAGGCCAGGTTTGGGCAGACTCAGGTGTGATTAATGGTACACATTCCTACCTGGCATTGCTCCTGGCACTGTTCGGGGAGATGAAGAGTTAGCCCGCCCTCAGCCAGTCTGAGCAGCTCCTGGCCCCCATACACAGCCCTGGGAGCGGTGGGCATTCCTTCCCGGGTCACGGGGCCGGACAAAAGCAGGCAATGACCCAGACAGGGTGCGAATGAGGCCCAAAGCAAGACAGAAACGTCTACCTAAAGTAATCCACTTCCTTGGGGCACTGGGTGGCTGAGCTGGTTACACGTCCAACCCTTGATTTCAGCTCAGGTCATGATCTCAGGGTCATGAGATGGAACCCCGCGTCCGGCTCCATGCTATGCACAGAGCCTGCTTAAGATTCTCTCTCCCTCTGCCCGCCCCCACTCGCGCACGTTTTCCTCTCCCTCACTCTCTTTCTCAAAAAGAAAAAAAAAAAAAGTAATCCCCTTCTAAGAATCTCCTATGGAAAAGGATCCCAACCAATGACCCGGAGGCGGGTCCAATCTCCCTAGACCTTGCTATCCCAGTGTGAAGGGGGGATGGGAGGGGGCCTTCCCCTCTCAGGGCTCGTCCTTGCTTTTGCATTTTAGGACTCTGAAAGGGGACACCTCTTGAGGTTTTTACCCCAGTCCCAGGTGGACAGACTCCCAAAATGTTCCCATTGGAAAGGACCTTGAAGGTTGTCTAATTTCCAACCCCCTTTGTTTTGCAGCTAAAATACACCAGGGACACTGTTTTCTCAAGCCACACACACACTAGGGAGAGTGTCCATGGAAGAACTCTGCTCGCCACCTGCTTTCTCCTAACAGAGCCACGCTGCGAAACCACCTGAGCTAGGCTGGCTTGTCTGGTGGTCCCAGCCAGTCCCACCACAGGTGACCTACTGTAAGACCCCTCCTCCCAGGGCAGAAGTAAGTGCAGTAAATAGGCTTTGAACCAGGGTTTGCCGAGGCCATTCCTCATGGCCAGGAGGTGCCAGAGATCCTCAGGTGTGTAGGCTCACACCTCCTCCCTCTCCCCACACCTACAGGGGAGGAGGGAAGCCAGGCACAGCCACGGCTCTGCCACATACGGTCACTCGAGCTGGCTCAGCAACAACCTGGACCCCCATCCCCAACTCAGGCTTGGCAAGCAGAAACAGGCAGCCTGATGTACAGCTCAACGCCTCCTGAACTGTGTTCTCCGACACCAGCTTAACATCTTGCAAGCTGAGAATGTAGAGGGATGCAATTTAAAAGGAGACGGAGATTAGTCGTCCAAAAACTTTGGAAAATGCTGCCTACTACGTCCCCTCCCCCAAAGGGTCAATTCATAACAGCATGGTAAAGGCTCTGAGAAGTCCTGTAACAAAGGAGCCTGCTTAACTTTATCCCCAAATTTCTCCAGCTTATTAGGCAATCGTAAACAACAGTTAACATTTATTTAATACTTTAATGTGTGTTTGGCACTTTGTTCAGTGCTTTACCTGGAATTCAACTTTATAACAACTCTACAAAACAAACACTGAGATTATGATCCCCTATTAGAGATAAGGAAACTGAGGTATGGAGAGATTATGGAACTCACCCAAGGTTACAGGTAGTGAATGACTGAGCCAAGATTCACACCCAGGCAGCCAGGCTCCAAAGCCCAGGACTTTGACCTCCATGCTATACTCTACTTCCTGGATCTCACTGGCCCCAGAAACTAGTATCTCAGAAACTGAAAAACACTGGCTGATGGAATAGCCTGCGATTAGGAATCAGGACATCAGGCCTCACTGTGACCCCAGGTACATCATCAAAGGCAGGATAGGGTGGTGGGAAGAACAAGAACTCTGAAGCCAGACCACATAGGTTCAAATCCCGGCCCTGCTCTCTACTAGGTGTGTGACCTTGGGCAGGTTACCTAACCTTTCTGGGCCTCAGTTTTCCACATGTGTAAAATGGGGATAATTAATAGTTTACTAACAAATATGTTCTCCTAATATCACTTAACCTTTCATGATCTCCGTTTCTCCAGTATAAAATAGCAAACAGGACTAGAGGGCCATCTGATAACACTCGGGATGACAACGTGGGGGCAGTGCGGGGAGAGGATGTGGAGTCTGGTGGTGTAACACCAGAGGTGGGGGCAGAGGATGTGACGAGTGGAATCCAGCCCACCAGTTCCTTCTCCCACACCAAGCCCGGCCCTGGAGCAGCAGGTCCTGGGAGTGGCTATGTTGGATGTTCCCAGCTCCCCAAGGGGGAATCCACCAACAGGAAACGGGCACAGTTTTCTTTCTTTCCCTTCTGCGTGCCTGGGCGCCCGGGGGCCTGGTCCAAGCCCCAGGAATGGTAGGGGCCAGGGAAGCAGAGGCAAGAAGCGGATGGGGCAGGGGGAGATCGGGAGCGGGGAGAGAAGCACCTCTGGAAAGGCCTCTTGGAGAAGCCACTGCCTGCGAGGAGGGACCTGGGGAAGCAGCCCCCGAGTCCCCACACAAAGCTCCAGCCTGCAGGCACCCAGGCACCTGCTGTCAGTACTTCTACCTGGGCCCCCCACCCAGACAGAAATCATGTTCTCTCCTCTCAGCTGCCTTTCTAGACTGGCTCCTTGGCGTTGAGAAGGGGAGGAGTGAGGCAGGAGCGACCGCTTTCACACACCAGTCTGTGCTCGTGGGTCTCCCTCCCACCCCTCCACAGCACAGCTCTCCACAGCCACAAAACTGGCTCCTTCCTGTTCACGGGACGGTTCGCTCTGACACCACACCAAACAGGCTTCCGGAACAGCCGACCCTTAGTCAAAGGTCAATCCCAATTTGGGATTTCTGAGCCATGGAAAATGAAGGCGAACCCATACACGGGGCCAACATCAGCTCACACCCAAGCCCAGAATGTGATGAGGCCTTAGGCCGCAGTCCTTGCAGATGTCAGGGTTCTTGTGACAGACACAGTGGCAGTGACAAGTCCAAGTTGTGGTCAGGCCCTAAGGAAACACCCCCCACCCCAAAAAGGGAAATTGTGGGTTGTGTTTCCAAGTGCAGTGCAGGCCAAGGAGAGACAGGTCTGTGTCTGTGTTTCACCACTTCTGCCCGGGCGGGGTGGGGGGGTGCTGCTCCCAGTGACACCACCTGCGCGAGGGGCTTCTCCCAGACGGCCCGAGAAGCCAAGTACGAGGGGCTGGCACATGCCAGCGGTGCCTGAGCCCTCCTGGCCGCTCCCTTAGCTCTCAAGTCCCTCCCTTTCCCACCAAGTGCAGTGCAAGTGCCCCTTCTCCAGTATCACCTGGGTCCCCCGGGGGTGCAGCATATCCACGCCCCGCAGCGGTCACTGTCCGTACAACATGACTCCTCAGTGGCCGGGCCGAAAGGGAACTGGGGGAGCTCCTTCCCTGAACCCCTCCCTCCTCTGGGTGGGGAAAGGGGCAGCCAAGTGGCTCATCCGAGGTCACGCAGCCTAAGCAACACCAATGTCCAACCCCAGAGACTCTGAGGGTCCTTCTGCTGCCAATGACTCTCTCTCCCACACTCTAAACCCGTCCCCCATCTTCACAACAACCCACGCTCCCCCATCAAGAGCCACAAATATCAACAGGACAGTCACAGGAAACTTCTCGACTCTGCTGTATGCATTTTACCAGCCCACACAGCTCTGATAGCATCTTCTAACACTGCTGTGGAGGAACCGGGGTGACACACAGGGTTTCAAGTCCAAGGACGATGATTCCAAGCCCAGCTCTACCCCTTGCTGGCTATGTGGCCTTGGGCATGTTGCCTGACCTCTTTGAGTCTTTTTTCCTACCTGTAAACCTGCGGAAGACACATCGATCTATCTTTATAAGTGGCCGTGACGACTGGATACACTGATACACACATATAAAGCTACCCACCATGAAGCGTATTAGCATACAGTAGGTGCTCAGTTACTTTTAACTTGCTCCCTCAGACGCATTAGCTTGGAACCTGTGGTCTGGGTCCTCGCGCCACCACTTGCTGTGTGACCTTCCGGGGCTAACTTTCTGTCTCTGAACTTCTGTGCTTTCTGCAAAGCTATGACCTGCCCACCTACCTTGGAGTTATGTGAGGACTGAGTGAAGTAAAAAAAGAGAAGATCTTTGTAAAATATGGGATAGCTCTCTTTTTTTTTTTTTTAAAGATTTTTTAAATTTATTTATTTGACAGAGATAGACAGCCAGCGAGAGAGGGAACACAAGCAGGGGGAGTGGGAGAGGAAGAAGCAGGCTTCAGCGGGGAGCTGGTCACGATTTCGATCCCAGAGGCTGGGATCATGCCCTGAGCCGAAGGCAGACGCTTAACGACTGTGCCACCCAGGCGCCCCTGGGATAGCTCTCTTTTTTTTTTTTTTTTTTTTTTAAGATTTTATTTACTTATTTGACAGAGACAGAGACAGCCAGCGAGAGAGGGAACACAAGCAGGGGGAGTGGGAGAGGAAGAAGCAGGCTCACAGCGGAGGAGCCTGATGTGGGGCTCGATCCCATAATGCCAGGATCACGCCCTGAGCCGAAGGCAGACGCTTAACCGCTGTGCCACCCAGGCGCCCCCTGGGATAGCTCTCTTAACTCTGTGACCAACTCACACGGCACTGGTCTCTCCCAAGTGGCCCAAGAGGACAGGCTCTGATGTTTGGAAAGGGGGAAAGGGTCATCAAAGATCCGGGACATACACCCAAATTGTATACTGTCTGGTACCAGGTGTCCAGCCCACACAGCAGGGCTAACCAACTGTACGATTATGGGGTGTCTCAGGAAAATGCTGGTAAGGGGACGGGGTGGAGGGGAGGGCTTTTGTAAGCCTAAGACAAGGCACCATCGGGTTCCTTGATGAGGACCTTCAAAAACATCCCAGGGGCGCCTGGGTGGCGGAGTCGGTAGAGCATCTGACTCTTCGTTTCGGCTCAGGTCATGATCTCAGGATCATGGGATCGAGCGCCGTGTTGGGTCTCTGCGCTCAGCACGGAGTTCGCTTGAGCTCCTCTCTCCCTCTGCCCCTCTGGCTCCTGCTCTCAGGCACACTCACTCTCTCTCTGTCAAATAAATAAATAAACCTTAAAAACAACATCCCAGTCTACACCCTGATCTCCCAGAGCCTGTGAACATGTGACCTGACATGGCCAAAGGGAGTTTACAGGGGTGGTGACGATTACCAATGTTGAGATGGGGAGGTTCTCCTGGACCATCCAGTGGGCCCAACCTAAATACAGGAGTCCTTTCCCGAGCAGAAACCCCTTCCCAGCCGGTTAAGGATGAAAAGAAAGAACGAGGAGGAGAGATCTGAAGCATGAGAGGGATTCCAACCGTTGAGGAAGCAACCATGAGCCAAGGAATGCAGATGGCCTCTAGAAGCGGCCAAAGGCGAGGGTGCATTCTCCTCTGGAGCCTCCAGAAAAGACACCACCCCACCCACAAACACCAGCAGATACGTGAGACAAAGTGTCAGACAGAAAAGCTGTGTGGTAAACAGCACGGCAGGTGCGCTTACCGGAAAGCAGGGCCCCGAGCCCACAGGGACAGCATGGCTCGCAGCAGCGTGATTCACAAGGGCCAAAGGTGGAAACCACCCAAATGTCCATCCAAAGGAATGGACAGACGCAAGGCGGTGGAGAGCACGGAGGAGAATACTATTTGGCCTTAAAAAGGAAGGAGATTCCAACAGGTACAACGAAAGGGCCGAGCACAGGACATTATGCGGAGAAATCAGCCCACGACTGACAGCAGACACCGTGTGACTCCACTCCCGGGAGGTGCTTGGCGCAGCCCAGTGCAGACAGACAGGACTGTGGTTGCCAGGGGCGGGGAGGAGGGGGGCCTGGGGAGCTTCTGTTTTATGGACAGAGCTTCAGTTGGGGAAGGTGGAAAAGTTCTACGGATGGGTGCTGGTGATGGCTGCACCACAGTGTCGATGTCCCCAGTGCCTTGGAACTACACGCTTTTTAAAAATACTGAAAATGGTAAATTTTCTGTTGTGTATATTTTACCACCAAAATAAGTTGTGTGATTTTAAGCCACTAAGTTTGTGGTAATTCGTTATGGCAACAATAGAAAACTAACACAGACAGTAATCTCCTTCCTTCCAGATCCTTCTATGGTGTTCTCTTTGAAAAGGCCTCTGTTCTCCTTGCGTTAAAGACCCAGGCACAAGTCTATGTAACCTAGGAGGCTTTCTTTGACAAGGGAGGCAATAAACCACCAAGACCACAAAACCAACTATTCCACCCGAGAAAGGAAGGACCACCAGGTGCTGGCCTTGCCTGCAGGCCTGGGGATAAAAGCTCAATTAAGCTTTGCCCCCTTGTATTATCGGTCAACATGAATCACCCTGGTGAGACTCCGGGCTGTGAGTGGTCGTGTGGGGCCAGGCCAGACACACCCAGCCAGTAATGCAAATGCTCTGGGGAGGGAAAAGGCTGGCAGTGGACTCCCACAGGCGGGGCTATCACACCCCAACCAGCAGGACCACGCAGCTGGGGCGCCGGAGCTCAGTCAGCCCAGCAATGACTCAGTTCGTTCCTACCCACGCCACCTCGGCTCCCATTTCACAAATGGGGAAACTGACAACCCGAGAGGAGGAAGTCACATGCCCAGGTAACACAGCAAGATCCTAAGAGGGCTGGCCCAGAACCCCCCAAATAGGAGCTCACTGCCCAAAAGACAGGACGCCAGTCAGCTGCCGCACCTACAGGGGTTGGTCCCAGGTTTGTGGGGCTTGGAGCTTATATAATTTTCGGGGTCTTCTTTAAGAAAATGAATACACAACATTGCTAGGACTCTGTGAATTCAGGGCTAGGACCCCTCCCTTGGAAGGGCTGAGGCCAGTGAGGCAGAGGCAGGGGGTCTCCTGTAGCTGAAGCTTATATTCCAGTATCTTCCCATTAATTTCACTTCTGGGCTCAGAGAGGCACCCGGGGCTGGGCGAGACTACCTGGGGAAAGAAAAGGAAAACACGAAGTCCGGGCCTGTAGCAGGCTTTCCCTCTGCCTGGGGACATAAACACAATAGAGCAGTTGCAGGAAATTACCCACCAGGGGTTTAAGAGCCATTCCCAGGAAGAATGGAGATTATGGCTGGGAAATGCATTCTTTGGGAGAGCAAGGTGGGAGAAGAGTCTAGAGAACTGGCTTCTCTCGGTCGGGTCTTGGCCACCCTAAGGCTCTTCTGGGCATTTTCTCCCTCACGTATTAAATGGCTGAGCCTGCGAGGGGCCCGTGGTGGTGCACTTGTGCTGCCCAGAACCTGGGGCTCCATGAGGGTTCTACGGTTCACATTTACTTCGGGGGTGGGGGGGTGGGGAAGGAGCTATAAGAGCACCGGGCCTGACTTAAATTTTTTTTTAATGGAAAAATGGGAGATCTGGCAACATGGGTCCTGCATTTCCTCGTGGTAGCACACAGCTAGGGAGGCAGCGACTGCCCCTTCAGCTAGGCGTGCCTGCTTTAGCTGCCCACCTTCCCAACCTGGGCTGCCCCTGTAGGCACCTGCGCGTGTAGTCAAAGGGACAGATGATGTCACCCAGGGCCCTGCCACTTAAGAGGCAACGAGCCATACGAAAGCCCACAGCCCGGCACAGCTCCTCTCTCACGGTGAACTGGGGGGAGAGGGATGGCAGGGAGGACCAGGACAGAAGGCAGCAGGGGGTGCCTGTTCAAATGGCTTTGGAGAAGCTCCATCCCTTCAAATCTAGAAGACACGAGAGAGTACCTATTCCAGCACCAAATGGCTGAGCCCCCCCGCCCCCCAGCCTTACCTAGAAGCCCCAGGAAACCTCTCCTTCAAATAACACCAGCAGCTTCTCTTCTAAGGGTGACAAAGTCCCCGGCCAACCTTGTGCAGCTGGAAGTGGAAAGAAATCCCCACCAGAGCCTACAGATCACAGTAGAGGAGAAGATCTCTTTCACATCTCAGGCATGGGCTGACCCCTGTGGAGGTGGGATCCTAAGCTCTCCCAAAGCGCCCGGGGCCAAGAGTTACACTGTGCCACGGCAAGCAAATGGCAGGTTCCCGGAGGTATATGTGTGATGGAAAAGAATCCCAGGAAATGAATGCCCGCGGCTCAGCCACGGCACTATCTTGGCACTTTCTATCTTCAGGACTTCTGCTCAGTCAGTTCCCTCTACCTGGTCTGTCCTCCTTGGCTCCTTATGCCTCCCTTAAGCCTATGTCAACTTTGGCCTTCCTTGAGCCACGATAGAGCCCCTACCTCCTTCAGGAAGCCCGCCCTGATCTCTCCACCCCTAATGATTCCTGTTCCTGGAACTTACCAGCACTTGGCCTAAAATGTTTTCTATATCCTCTAGTGTACTAACAATATTCCCCTTTTCCCAGTACCTGTGACCGAGACGTGTTTTACCTCGTTATCTATCGCCTCATTCATCCTCACAATGTTCCTGCAAGACAGACAGTATCACCTCAAGGGAACCAGGGCGCAGAGAGGGTTCTTGACAAGCCAGGAGGGTCACACACCCAACTGGCGTCAGAGCCGGAACTGCTGTTTCTTAGGCCTCTCAGTGCAGGAGGCGCAGCCCAGGCTGTAGGACAGGCCTCTCCTCCTCCTGCCACTGGTAGCACGGGGCTGGGCACAGAGACACGGCAGCAGTGGACCCCGATTCATCTCCTGCCCACCCTGGGTGCCACCTGTTCTAAGAGCCTCTTTGGTCAGGGCTTCGGATGCATCGGCTCCAGGAACTCTGGGGGCAGAGAGGACGACACATCAAGGACATTCTCTTCTCTCCCTCCCACACCGAGGCAGGACTGCAAGTGTTTTGAGGGTGTAGGAACATCCCTAACTCTGCTGGGAAGGGGGTAAGCGGCCTGACTGTCGGCAGGGATGGCAGAGCCCCAGTGCCCTGCCCTCACGGGGATCTGCCTCACCTCTCGGCTGTGGGCACAAACGAGCCAGAGAGCCCCAGGCAGCACCCCACCAATCCCGACCCTATTTTCCCAGACACTGAACAGAAAGCCTGCACAAGGTAGCTGTTAAACATCGAACTCCCCACCCACAGGCCAGGAATTAAGACTCGCTGGAGCCTCTGTCCATCATTAGCGAGGCCTGCCTCCCACTGTCCTCGGAGGGCTGGCACCTGGGGCTGAGCAGCCTGGGGATGCTGCGGACAAGGCCGGCCGGCCGAGGTGGCGATGGGGTGGTGTTTAAGCCTTACCACAGGGCTGCGCTTGAGCGAGTCGGTCCTGAAAGACACCTCCTAGAAATAAAAAGTCACTTGCCGGTGCCCTGGCTTCGGATTACACAGTAATCCCAGAATACTGGACCTGGAAGTGGCCTATTTTACTACGGTCGGAGCCGAGGCCCGGGGGGCAGAGGGATCTGCCTCACGTCTCAGGATTGGCTGGAGGCAGGCCATAGACCAGAAGCACGTCTCTCGACGTCTGGGCTGATGCATTCACGGCCCACGCTGGCTCCCCTCCACTCAGCTTCCTTCGGGGTGCCACACCCCCCACCCGGGCTGGATGGAGCTCGGGCTGGGGAAATGGAGAGGCTACCCTAGGAAAGACAAAATGAGGAAGCGACCCGACTCCTGGGGACAGCCTAGAAGGAGCGAGAGTCCTCAGAGCATCAGCAGAGCGGTGGCAGCGGCCGCTGGCCATTCGGGCACCAGCCCGCAGGGTCAGAGGTGGCCATGCCCTGCGCTGCCTGCTGGCTTGCCACCGTGGCGACATACCATTCCCGCTTCCTAGCTTCCTAACCTAAGGAACACCGGCTCGGCCAACGGCAAGTCTGCAGTTTCCAGTGAAGCCCAGCAGGAGTTTCAAATTAAGGACAGCAGTGGGTGGTGTCCCAGGAGCTTCTGGTTGTCCCCTTCAACCATCTGCCCTCTCTTACTTCCGCCGCAGAACACAAACTGCTGCCTGGCACATGGGAGCCTCAAAAAAGAATGAGTTGCCAGGCCTCCCTGGCAACCAGGCAGGGCCCAGGCCTGCCAGTCAGCTGTCCTGCAAGAGAAGTCCCTGGAGCAGCGCTATCCGGGATGGTCCCCACACGGACGCCACAGCAGGGATGGCTGTTGAAAATGAAGATTCCCAGGCCTCACCCCAGACGTCCTAAATCAGAGCCGTAAAGGGTGGGGCCCACAGATCTGTGTTTTAACAAACCTCGCTGGTTATTCCTACGTATGCTCACATTTGAAAACCGCAGCCCCTAGAGAATGCTGGGGGCAATTCACACAACTTCACACAAGGAGCCTGGAGCCAGGACGACCTCCCGGAGCAAACACTGACCTTGGCCTCCAATTTCTGAAGAGAAAGGGGGGCTCCTCAATCCACGACCAAACCTGAATCGTAATGCTGGCAGGCTGGGGAAGAGGGATGATGAGAAACCTACCCAAGTCAGCAGAAATCAGGACAGAAATAACACCCAAGTACAGTAAATAACAAACAGAAAACAAGATGCAAGGAATAAAATCAAGAATATCTGGTATGTGAACCGCCTGAATTCTCTACCAAAGACAGAAACCACCAAATTGGACTTGCTGTTGTTATCACTGCTTTTTGCCATCCTCCCCCCCCACGCCCCAGGCATGTGCTAAGCACAAAAGAAACATTTTGTCTTTTTTTTCTTTTTTAAAGATTTATTTATTTGAGGGAGAGAGAGAGAGCCGCACAAGCAGGAGAGGGAGAGAGAGAATCTCAAGCAAGCTCCACGCTCACACTCAGTGTTGGAGCCCGACGTGGGGCTCGATCCCATGACCCTGAGATTGTGACCTGAGCCAAAACCAAGAGTCAGACGCTGAACCGACAGTGCTACCTGGGTGCCCCAACATTTTTAAGAGAGAAAGAAAGATTAAAAATTAAGGGCTGGCAAAGACATACTAAGTAAACACAAAGGAAAATGAGAAGTGGAAATATTTACATTAAAAATATGTTGGGGACTTTTCAATAATCCTGTCTCAGCGGGCTGAGGGTTTTTTTCCAGTCCATTTTCAGCCCCTTGCCTTTACCTGAAAACACAGGACTTTGAAAACTACTCACTAGGCTTTTCCCTTAAATCACTGACATAACTTAAAACCAAGCACAGAAAAGAGTGTAAGACTTGGGAGCCCAAGACTTTATTTTTTATTTTTTTTAGAAGGGGGAGACAGAGGGAGAGAATCTCCAGTAGCCTCCCTGCTGACCGTGGAGCCCGACGTGGGGCTCGATCCCACGACCCTGAGACCATCACCTGAGCCGAAACCAAGAGTCGGACGCTCAACCAACCGAGTCACCCAGGCGGGGGGGCCCAAGTCTTCGTATCTGACATTTGGCCTTGGGACATTTTTGTGTACTGACTGTTTTGTCACATCCCTTGAGGAATGGAGAAAGGCCCTGTGCTGTCGCAAACGAGGAAGGAACAGTATATTGCCAGTCAGAGCTGTCCCTGTCTTTGGACACAAAGGAAGGGGCGAGAACCGCAAAGGGAGAGGAGCTGTACCCGGGCCTGTCCCTGGAGCTTTTCGTATTTTACCCATCCCTCCTGAGAAGCTGGCTATCGTGGCGACTGTTGAGACCGGATTCTTTCATGACAACTGGGGAGCTGAGAAGCAGGTGGGGGAGACCTGAGCACCACCTACTCTCCATAAGCCTGAACGGAAACACGCCCTGGCGTAAAGCCCTGGCTGACGCCTGCCTCTGTATTTCGGAGCCTTGCACTTACTGTCTTACAAAACACACTTACTTATTCGTTTTACGTCTGTAAAGAAGAAAGGATCCTCCCTGACCCTCGGGCATATAGTCCCCTAAAACACAGCCAATGTGGCACTTAAGGCCAAAGGCCAAAAGCATTAAAATAAGCAACCAATGACGTGAAGTACAACCCCCAAAGATAAGTATGATAAACCCGTATACACCAAACGGGGATGTCGGATTACTACTTCTAGAACAAATGTAAGTACAGGCTGACTTAGATAGAGATTACAGCGAGAATTTTTGGAACATCTCTCAGAATGTGACAGACGGATCCGCAAGGAAAGGCAGGCAAGCTCAAGTTAACAGATCCATCTACTGTCTGTGCCCCACACAGGACACACAGCCCTTCTTGTCTGTGAAACCTTCTGGCACGGATCATGCAGTCGCCACAAAGAAAATCTTCATGTGGCCCAGCGAGAAGAAATGTTGTCGATCACATTCACTAATCATAACGCAATAAAATCAGCAGTCATCATTGAAATGTGATCATATTCCCCACAAAACCACTTAGAAATTCAGGATGCTGTCTTCTAAAACGTCCCTGGATCAGGACTGATCTACACCGCAGGGCGGCTGGCTGGCTCAGCTGGAAGAGTGTGCGACTCTTTCAGGGTCATGAGTTGGAGCCCCGTGTTGGATGCAGAGACTACTTAAATCAATAAATAAACTTAAAAAAAAAAAAAATCCCTGATCTACATGGTGACCGTAAAGGAACGGAAAGGTGAGCCTTTCAAAGGCCCACCAGCTAGAGCGGTACACACACAAAAAATGTTGAGCTTTACATGCTTTTTAAATTAAAACAAAAGACTAAAAAAGATAAATGAACAAATTTAGATATTAAAAGTGGAGCAACAAAATAAGCCAAAAGTAAGAAGGCATGAATAATGATAAAGGTTGAAATTAATGACCAAAAAACAGAAAACAAGTGGAAAGGATACAAAAAAATTATTATCTGGTTAGCAAATCCAGTTGGGATCCCATTCATAATCTCTACGAAAGATGTATTACAAGGCCTGTACTCTGTCCCTGATTTGGAAAAGTTAATGTCATAAAATGTCAACTCTTCCTTATAAATACATTCCATGACATCCCAATCAGGGTCCCATAGGTTTTTTATTCCAACAGTATCTCAAATTATAAAAGTAGTCAGAACCCATCCATAAGGGAAAGGCTGTATAAACTATGGTCCCTCTGCACTATAGAACATTCCACAGTGGCTAACGACCCAGAGCAACGGTCACCCAGAGTTAACTGCCCGTGATAAACTAATCCAAACCACAAGCTGCGGAGTAAGGTGGGCAGCATGAATCCATCCTGTGAAAGAAGCAAACCTTTACAGGGGCGTCTGGGTGGCTCAGTCGGTTAAGTGTCTGCCTTCAGCTCAGGTCAGGATCCCAGGGTCCTGGGATTGAGCCCCACATCGAGGTCCCGGCTCAGTGGGGAGTCTGTTTCTCCCTCTCTCCCTCTGCCCCCCACCCCGCTTGTGCTCTCTCTTGCTCTCTCAAATAAATAAAATCTTTTTTAAAAAAGGAAAAGAAGCAGCAAACCTTTACAGGTGCCTGTGTCCAACGACACAGAGGGATGGAGGGGGGCGCCTGGGCTGCAGGCCACCCACACCTCTAACTTCTCAGGGTAGAATGGGAGAAGGATGAGCTGAGAAACAGAAACAAACACCCCCTCAGTGCAGGCCTCCCCCAGCACCACCCAGTCCCTCTCCTCCCCTTCAAAGCTTGTCTACACTCAGCATCGCCAGATCTGCCCTCCTCCAACTCCTCCGCCCATTCACTCCCATCTGGGTTCTGCACCAGCATCCCAGCAAAACAGCCACAGCTAACGTGCTGAGTATCCTTGTCACTTCCCACAGCGACAACAGCCACCACGGGCCACTCCCTCTTACTGAAGTGCACTCGCCCTGGCTTCTGTGATCTGACACTGTCCGGCTTTTCCTTCCCCCTTGTGTACTGCTCTTTTTCTAGCTCCTTCATGGGCTCACGTTCCTTTACTCAGCTGTTCAAGGTCAGTTCTTGAATCTCAGAACGTCCTTTACAGCAGATACATTCTAGACAAAAATGTCTCTCTAGCCCAGACCCCTCCTAAGCCCCAGACACACCTGCCTACTTGGTACCCCAAAGGCACCGCAAATGCCCAAAATGGAATTCACGATCATGATCTTGCCCACCCTCCAGACCTGGTTCTCATCCAGTATCCCATGTCTCTGGGGAATCCAGGAAGACAACCTGGGGTGGGGGGGGGGGTAGACTGTGTTATTATGCACATAGCACAGGGCTGGGCAAACAGTGGGGACTCACTCATGTTGGTTCAACAGAAACATGCCTTGTCACCCACTTCCTAAAAATAGCCATGACCTTTTAGATGGACATGGCAAGCTCACATCGGCTATCACCAGCCCCCCCCACATAAACACCCTTTTCACCCCGAGATGCCACTCCCAGGCTTAATCTGCCACATGCTCCCCCTGCATAGCTAACCCTCTTTGGGTTTCACCTGTCCACCTTCATTCAGATTCCTCTCTGCTGACGGTCCTCTCAGCCAGTCTCCCCCCAAGCTCCAGGTGTCAAAGGCTGGGGACACCAGACTTCCCTCGTAATTTCAGGAGCAGTTCTTACCTTCTTTTCTGCTGAGGCAGTGGGACTTTCAGGAGCACAAGCCCCTGGAAGACCAGACACTAAGGGATGGCAGAGCCGGGCGCCAACCACCCCCACACTCCATCCCCTCTCAAGGGTCCTTGCTGCAATGCACCTGAGAGATCAACATTGTCATGACCACACCCTGACTGATCTTAAAACCCCCTCTGCAAACATCTTCTCACCAGATTCTGCAAACAACCCTATGAGGTAAGGCATTTTACCATCCAGAACACTGGGACCCTGTGGAGCTCTACCACTTGTCCCAGTGACCCAAAACGGATGAGAACTCTGTCTCCTGACTCCTCTGTTGTTGCCCTCACCCATTGCTTTCTCCCATCAGCATATTTGAGTCACTGTTCAGGCCCTACAAACTGTCAGGGTCCTCCCAAATACAACCCCCCGGTTGACATCAGACCTTGATTTCATGGGGGTGTTGGGGCCAGGGTCGGTGGGCCTACTGTGGTCTGTGGTGTGGCTTCGGCCATTATTAGAAAGCTCCACTGAATTTCAACAACTCCTTTTAAAAATGCAAATTCCCAACAAAGAAACTTCAGTTTCTGCATTTCCCCTAAGAGCTTTCCTATCCAGGATCACTCAAATTCCAGAAAGACCTGAGTCTGCCTGCTTGGCTGTGACTGTGAAGCACACCAGCACACAGACTCTTCCCCAAGTGCCCCCCCCTGGGATCAAGCACCAGGAGCTGCCTCAGGCTTAAGGAGAGAGGAAAGGAGGAGGTGAATCCAAGAGGAAGGAGGGTGAGCTCCAGAAAGGTGCTGGGTCCTCTGCACAGATCCCCAGCGCTCGGTGCAGATTTCCTTTCTACAGTCACCTCCTGCCTACACCGGCTTTTTTGTCTCTCTGTTCTGCGGTGAATTCCCAAGAACCCACACTAACCTATTCTGGCTGGATTCTTACTCCTGTCACTCCAAACTACCCACCCTCCCCAGAATCACATGCGCAAGGCATCACTAATCGATCTTGGCCTTCTAGGTACAGCAATCCAGGACAGGCCCCATCTGTCACCCTTGCCCTGGCTCCATAAGGGAATCAAAAGGGCCTCTCAGCCAGCCCCTACTGCCACGTCTCAGTCTGGACTACTTCCATCTCAGGCTCTCTTTTGTTGCCTACCCAAACCCAGCCTTCAAGGTCTAAGATCAAACCCTACTTCCCTGGCCTGCCTCTTTCACGGAGCGAAATTCTGCTGAGCACATATACTAGGCAAGGCCATCCTGGGTGCTGTGAGACCAGGAGATGAGTAAGAAACAGCCCCCGCCCTCCGAAGACAAAGGACAGGGCAGAGATAAGACACGTGGCCATACAAATACTAAGCAAGGCGAGTATGGAGAAGATGCCAAAGGAGTGGAGGAGGAGGGCTGCTGCGTGGGCTCAGAGTATGTCTTGTCCCTTCCTGCTAGGAGCAGGCCCCTGGATGGCTCCCAGGAGGGTGGGGAATCATGGGCAGAGGGGGGAAGGAGGGCATTCCAGGAGGGCAGAACAACATGAACTAAAACTGAGGAACTGGCAGGAGAGCAGTTCAATGTGACTGGACTCCAGCTGCATGAAAGAAAGACAGCTATTATTACTGTATTATTACTGATGGCACTTCTGTCCCAGGCTCTGCCGTAAGCTTTACCCCATGTGGGTGACATCCACCTAAAAAACACAGGTATGGTCTAACAGTCACCAGTTCAGGGCAGTGCCTGGGCTGTATGGTTGTAAAGTATGAACTCATTTAACCCTCACAATACCCCTGTGAAGTAGGTATTATTACCCCCACTTTAAAGATGAGGAAACCAAGGCACAGAGAGTACTAAGAGCCAAAGCTAGGGAGGGAGGCAGGACCCTGAGGTACTGAGCACCAAATGCCAGGGCAAGAGATCTCCCTGGCACCTCACCTGGTCTGCCCTGTCAGGGACCACCTAGAAGCACAGGAGAGTGCCTTGAGGGAGGGAGCGCGGTTAATCCTCCCGGAATCCCCAACAATGGACTGAAGCAAGGCAGGAATGAAGGCACATAATGACAGCCATTTAGGAGTGAGCAAGAGGACACACCCTGCCTGTCCAGCTCCTGGACTCTACCCTGCCCTCCCCCTGCAAGCTTTTGTTCCTGTTGTGGGAGCAGGGGAGAGGCTCACCCTTCACAGCACCACTCCAGGCCGGGTGAGGGCAGTCAGGAGTAAAGCGGGGGTCGGGAAAGAGAGCAGAGTGGCTGGCTACCTTGGAAACCCAAAGCAAAGCAAGGTCACTGATGGGGGGAGCGGAGAGAACCGTCCCCAGGGGGCAACTGTAACCTGCTTGGGCTGGAACTGGCTAGCTTAACTTCTCTTCTCGGAAGGGGAACTTCGCAACTGTCCTTTAAACCAATAAACTGGGTTTCTGCCTTTTTAAGCCTTCAACGGTCTAGGTAGAGCCCACGGAGAGATGAAAAAGTTCAATCCCTCCCTGAAACTGTCGCTCAAGGCGAAAGGCAGAGAGGGTAAACACGCTAAACACGCAGGTGAACACATCGCCCGGGATGGTTCCGCATTCTCTCCAAGGGCCTTACAAATAATCTCCAACAGCAGCAGCTCCCAGGATTTGCATCCTCCTGAAGCCAGCCTCCTCGATGAGCTCTCCTTAGCACAAGCCGGAAGGGCACCTACACTCTCGAGAACTCCGCTGGGTCAGGGGGGCCCGGGCCACTGGCCATCCCCATTCCAGCCAGTCGCTTCCTGGTCGCAGGTTCACCTGGTCGCAAGTTCACCCAGTCACCCCACGCCCACCCAGGAGCGGCTGAGCCCCAAACCCCGGTAGCGCAGTACAGTCACGTGGCCCTGGCCACAGGGGGCCGGCCCGTGCACCGCCCACCCCACAGGGAGGGCAGCCCCCCGCGGCCCGATCGAACCCGGCAGCCAGGCCGACGCAGCCCGTCGAGGGCCAACCCGACAGCCCGACACCACCATCCCCCCCCAACCCCCAACCGCTTTGCGGGGCAACCAGGAAGCCGCAGGGCCGGGGCGGGAGCCGGCGGGGGGCGGTCCGGAGCTCACCGGCCTGGCCGCGGCGCTCGGCCGCCACCCCGTCCCTTGCCGCCGCCCCGCCTCGTGCCTCCGGCAAGCCAGGGAGCCCTCACTTACCGGGCCACTGGCCACTGGTCACTGACCACAGGAGTGGGGGCCGGGAGGGGCGAGCGGGGCCGCGGGCAGCGGCGGCTGTCTCCGCGGGCGTCCCGGCTGCGGCGCCTCGGTCGGCTTGGAGCTCTGTCCCACTCCGTCACTCGGGGCACTCGGGGCACTCCGGGCACTCGGGCGCCGCAACCGTCAGGGCGGGGCCGGAGGAGGAGCCCGCGGAGCGGAAAACTCGGCGGGGCCCAGCGCGCCCCGGGGCGGAGCCGCTCGCGCTGGGGGCGGGGGGGATGAGGGGTGGGGCCGGAGGACGGCCCCGCCCCCAGGTGATTGCCGGGAGGGCTAACGGGCCGAGGGCTGCCTCTTGGGGCGAGAGACAAAATCGCGGGCCTTCTGGCTCTCTTGAGCAAAGGAGGGGATTCCGCCGGCGCCAGAAGGTCCGCAAGGAGCCCCTCGCTCCGCCCGCCTCCTCCGTCCGTCGCGCCCTGAGCCGCATTCTCGGGGAGGGCATTCCCCAAGCCCCCTCCAACCCTGTGTACCATTGTTAGCGACTCTCCTTCAGGTAAAAAACACCTTCCACATTAAAAAGGTCACGCAACAGTATGGAAATGGAGGTGGGGGTGGGGAGAGGAGCTTTATAGTGGAGAAACCCGACGAACTACTTTAGCGCGGTAATCAAGGCCAACATCAAGAGATAAATCAGCAGTGATAGGATGTGCCCGTGCGGTCTTCCTCCCAAGAATACAGCCAAGAAAAGCCTAGGGAGATACGAAAATAATGTAGTGTGGCATCCTGGTTGGGATCTTGGTAAAAGGACATGAGGGAAAAACTAAGGAAATCTAAGTAAAGTATGGACGTCAGTTAATAATAAAACATCAGTACTGGCTCACTCACTGTAGCTAACGCACCATGTTAACAGGAAATACTAATAATAGAAGAAACCAAGTGTTAACTTACCATTTTTTCTGTAAATATAAAACTATTCTTAAAGTTTATTTTTCAAAAAAAGTTCGCACGGGTAATAAATGAATATATGGTAGTTTAAAAGCAATTTTTAGAGACTGAAATTCACTCTTTACTCTTGCAGCCCACTTTTAGGTGTGCCCTTCCCGATCTTTCTGTAACACTCTTATGTGTGTATATATTCTCCTAGGTGTACTGTTTAAAACGGCGTTGCAGTATTTTTCTGCGACATGCTTTTTTACTCACTGCATCTTGTAGGGTCTTTCTAATGCAAGCGCCCCTTGGTCTACTTGGTTCTTCCTAAGGACCCAAGGGGTGCGCAAACGTGCGTGGTCACCTAGGTCCTTAGGGAAGGACATTTAGGTTGCTGTCCATTTGGGGCTATTACAAAACAGCGCTGCTGGTCCTATTTCCATTTTCAGAGCGCACAGAGCGGGAGGGACCGGGAGCTGTAGGCCAAAGGGGAGACTCTGACCTCGGCTCGGCGGGGCAGGGTTGCGGGTGCGGTGCGGAAGCCGCGTCCTCGGGCAGCCTGCAGCGGCCCGACTACGAACTCCGGGAACCCATTTTCCGCGGCCTGTGCAACACCCCTCTCCCCGCAAGGCGCGGCGCTTTTACGGCGCTGAACTGCATTTTTTTAGCGATGAGTAGGCGGGTGAGCGTGAAACTCCGGCCAAAGGGTCTAGTGCGACTCGGAGGAAACGCCCCGCCCCCGCCCCCAGCAGAAGACGAGCCGAGGGTCAGTGGCACCAGGAGACTCCTCCAGGCTTGGGTATTAGCGCGGTGGGGGTGCCCGCGGCTACACAGGATAGGGAGTCGGGGAGAACCCCCCACCGAGCCCGCGGCGTTCCGAGGAAGCGTCTGTCGCCTGGCGCGCCTTGGGCTGGGGGCTTCGTCAGGGAAGGTCCCACCTGGCGCCCACCCAAGCCTCTGCCTGGACACCCTGCGCTTGCGCCGCGCGTGCCCCGGCTCCCGGCGGCCTCAAAGGCAAGCTTCTTTGAATGGCTCACTTTTTTCGTTGATGAGCTACTGCTTCCTTAAATACCACCTTTAAAAAAATAAATCAGGGGCGCCTGGGTGGCGCAGCCGTTGAGCGTCTGCCTTCAGCTCAGGGCGTGATCCTGGGGTTCTGGGATCCAGCCCCACATCGGGCTCCTGTGCTAGGAGCCTGCTTCTTCCTCTCCCACTCCCCCTGCTTGTGTTCCCTCTCTCGCTGGCTGTCTCTGTCAAATAAATAAAACAAAAAATCTTAAAAAAATAAAATAAATCAGTAAGGGCGGAATTCCTTCTGCATGTAGCACACCCTTTTCCTGGGTCGGGCCTGGGCCCTTCAAGGCCAGGACGGTGAATAGCTACTCCTGTGTTCACCTTTCTGTGACTTTTAACTATTTATTTTTAACAAACTTTTTATTGAGCTCCGACTCGGTGGGGACACTTGCGTCTGTGAAAAGACTCTAGGTTTGGTGCGCAGACACCTGGGTCCTGTCCCTTGGAAGTGATCCGTTCTTTGAGCCTCGGTGTTCTCGCTTAGAAGATCTTGGACATGGTCTGTGGAAACCTGTAAAGTAACCACTGCTTCATCGCTGCTGGGGGCTGATGCAGACATCAGCTCGGGTAAGAGAAGGTGAGCACCTTGTAAACCGGCCAGCTGCACAGCTCTGAGTAGCACAGGACCCTTATCCTCTCTCTTATATT
Source organism: Ursus maritimus (assembly GCF_017311325.1). Lineage (NCBI taxonomy): Eukaryota > Metazoa > Chordata > Mammalia > Carnivora > Ursidae > Ursus > Ursus maritimus. The sequence goes on from NW_024426885.1 coordinate 46,795,144, forward strand.
GAGTCATAGCACAGACCAGACAGTGTTTTAGAGGACAGCCAATGTGACTGGCCCTGTGCTGGGTGCCACAGAGAGAGGGACAAAAGAACACTCCTTTGCTCTCAACACAGCTCTTCTCTAGTGGAGAAACAAATAAATCACAAATACCCCACAAAATACAGGTTTGTAAAAAGGATCCTTGGGGTCAATGATGAGAAGGAGGTGTAGAGGATGGGACCCAGAAAGGCTGCTTCTGATCAGTCTGGCCGGACTTTGCAATCAGCTTTTAATTAATTTTTGTTTTTTTAAGATTTTATTTATTTGTCAGAGAGAGAAAGAGAGAGCACAAGCAGGGGGAATGGCTGCAGAAAGAGAAGTGGGCTCCCCAGCTGAGCAAGGAGCCCTATGCAGGACTCGATCCCACGACCCTGGGATCATGACCTGAGCCAAAGGCAGACGCTTAAACGACCTAGCCACCCAGGCGTCCCTAACGTTTTGAAATCACATTCATTCTTTTGAAAAAATTATTTACTGCTTTCATTTCTGCTTTTATCTTTGTAGTTCTTTTTTTTTTTTTTTTTAAAGATTTTATTTATCGGAGAAGCCTGATGGGGGGCTCAATCCCATAACGCTGGGATCACGCCCTGAGCCGGAGGCAGATGCTTAACCGCTGTGCCACCCAGGCGCCCCTTATCTTTGTAGTTCTGTTCCTCATTTCTTTGGATTTGCCCTGGTGCTCTTTTTCTGGTTTCTAGGGGTGAACATTTGGATCACTTATTTTCCAAATCTCTCTGTTGTTGTTCTCTGATAAATGTATCCAAGGCTATAAATCTCCCTCTACATCCTGCTTTAACTACATATCACAAGTTTTAACATGCCATGCTTTTGTTATCTCTCAGTTACAAATATTTTGGTTTTTTTTTTCCATTAGGATTTTATCCTTAATTCATGGATTATTTAGAAGTGTGTTTCCATGGCTTTTAAAAAAACATCTTGTCATAGATTTCTAATTTTAATGCTTAGAGATGAGAAAATGTGCTCTTTTTGGAATTTGTTGAGACTTCTTTGTGGCCCGATAGACTTTCTTTTTGAATGTCCCAGTTTTTGTGAGTGCGCAAGCTTCTTTCTATGTGTTTCTCCATCCAGTGTGCTAATCTAGTTATTTAGATTGTTTATACCTCAGCTTTTTTCTGTTCAAGCCGTTGATTTCCGAGAGGGTTGATTTAACGTTTTCTACCTTTATTGTACTTTTGCCAATTTCCCCCTATAATTTGATCTCATTTTGCCTTATAATTTTGAGAGCAAATTATTAGGGTCACACAAGTTCATAATTGGTTTATCTTTTGGTGACTTACCTTCTTTTATCACTTTTCTCCTTAAAAAATTATTGTGCCCGCTCTTAGTATTGCTATCTCAGATAGTATTTTTCTGCTATAGGCTTTTCCTCTCTTGTTTTCAGGCATTACTGTTCTTTAGTTCATCTCTTGGAAATGACACAATTTTTAAAATAAATTTTAAAAAATCCATCTGAGTATCTGCTTTTAATTGGTGAGTTTAGTTTATATGAATAATGATTACAGAAATATTTGGACTTATTTTTGCCCCTTTTTTTGAAATACACACACACACACACACACACACACACACTCAGGGCTGATATTCGCCTAAAACACATTGGTAAAGTACTGTAAATTGTAAAAAATCAAAATTCTTTCATCCTGCTTGGTACATAGTGGTTGCCTTGAGAACTCACAGTACCCCCACCCCTGACCTTCCCCTGATCGAGCAACAAAAGGGGCAATGCTTAGAACAGGGGGCCCTCCAGCACCTTTTCCGACTGTGTTGAAAAATAAACTGTTGATTGGCAGCACAAGCTTATTTTCTTTCCCTCCCCAAATCCCAGTACTGTGGCTATAGAGAACAGCATAGGTGAAAACTCGCAAAGGCAAAAGGAACAAGAGAGAAGAAATGGTGGGCAAAATGTGAACATTTTTTTTTTAATTTAAGTAGATTCCACAAACAGCATGGAGCCCAGACTCACGACCCTGAGATCAAGACCTCAGCTGGTATCAAGAGTTGGACGCCCAACCAACTGAGCCACCCAGGCACCAGGCGCCACCACCACGTGTTTTAAAGACAGAAGGCAGATGGAGGAGTGGTAACTGACTTGGTAGAATAGAGGATGCTTTAACTTGGGTGCCCCGGAGGGAGAAGTCAAGGAGAAGCCAGCTGGTTCTCCCCACCCACCCCCAGAGTCAGCAAGGCTTAGCTTTACAAATGGCGGGTAGAGTATGAGGATGCAAATGGGAACAGGGACATGGGTGGAACCCTAATCACTTTCCCTCGCCCCTTCAGCTGAAGTTCCTTCCACCTGTGGAGAAAGGAGACTTGTTTGTCATATAAGTTGAACCGTGGGGACTGTAGAATGGGATACGTGAGGCACAATGAATTTGGGAGGAGGAGGTAGGGTATGGGACTACAGAAAGATTAAGCAAAAACCTGCATATTGAATGATGGGACCCTAGTCCCCAGGAGGTGAGCAACTTGATTGAAAATTCACAGGCAGGAAACTGGAGGGTTGACCTGTGGAGAAAATGAGCACCCAGACAAATGTCCTCCAATGACTGATGGTTACTGGTTCTCTCAATGCAAAGCTGACTGATGCTTGAACGCCATCCGTCAGCACCATGCAGTGAACACCATCAGTCCACAAGCCCACCGCCACGCAGAGTTTCCAGTCACCGTCTTGTGCCCATCCCAAAATGCGAATGTCCAACTTAGATCAGCGGCCTGGGAGGAGGGCCTCCAGGTAGAGTGACCGACCATCCTGGTTTCCCAGGACACAGGACATTCATGACTGAAACTGGAGAGTCTCTGGCCAACCAGGATGAATCGGTCACCCTACTCCAGCATGTGTAAGCAAGTTCCATAAGCTTGGCTTTTGCGTCATACATTGCAAGCCTGACCTACTCGCCCAGCTCACAAGCTGGGAGCATGGTCATCTGCTATAATTTATAGGCTCGGGTGGTAAAATCTGCCAAAAATTGTAATAAATGGTTTGTGACTTTTGCTGATCCTTTTCCAGCCTTTGACATGATACGTAGGGAAGGATATGGACTACGCTATTGGTAACTGCCAGGTGTGTACAACAAAGTATGTCAAAATGGCTCCTTTAATTTTTAGCTCTATCTTTAATCACTTGAGACCACTTTGGATGGGCTCCAGGTATGTTTTCCTGCNACTCAGTACAGCTCACCAGCCAGTGTTGGTTCTGAAGGCTGAATGTCTGTGCCACGCGGGTCATTGAATGTGGTATCACCATGCCGTCCCTGCCCTGTACTGGAAAACAGAAAGCTAAGCGTTCTCTGGGATGCAGATTACCTGATTTTGATATCAGGGACTCAGAATGCTCTTTTTTTTTTTTTTAAGATTTATTTATTTATTTTAGAGAGAGAGAGCACGAGTGGGAGGGGCAGAAAGAGAGGGAGAGAGAGAATCTCAAGCAGACTCTGTGCTTAGGTGGGCGGAGCCCGACGTGGGGCTCAATCCTAGGACACTGAGATGGGGACCTGAGCTGAAACCAAGAGTCGGACGCTTAACCGACGGCGCCACCAGGGCGGCCCTCAGCATGGTCTTAATAGACAATCGATACTACTATCTTATCACCTCCAGAAACGAGGGCTACCAATTCTGGATCCAAAACAATCATTTTAAGAGATGTCCTCCAACCTTCGGGGATTTATAGAAAAATAGTTATGAACAGAAAGCTCCCTTGTTTAGTTGCTCTGGGAGTGCCTTTCACAACCAGTTTAACTAGCAGGGCCTGCGCTCTAAGTGAGATGTGCTGCAGGTATGTGCATGTGTGGCCAAATAGGGTCTGTGGTTACACCTGCTCTCCTGTTTCTCCAGGCTGATTTTTACTGCCATCGCACGGTAGGACGTGGAACTGTGTGGCCTCAGTTACCCGCTTGTGGCGTTCTTAGAGAACTCTCGGGGTTTCTCCTAAAGCGATCCTTGGCTCTGCCCGCAGGGACTCCCTTGACCCACTTTGGAGGGGATGTGTGTTGGCCTTTGCTTTAGGAACGTGCTTGCTGGAGCCTGAGTTTTCCAAAGAGGATTGAATCGAAGTCTCAGTTCAGTTGATTAGGGCATGTGGCTCATTTCTTAAATGGCAACGGAAAGAACCGACATTCCAAGTCGAAGCTCAGCCTCAGAGCCACAGTGTACTTTTTTTTTTTAAAGTTTGGCTATGGGATGCCTGGGTGGCTCAGTCATTAAGTGTCTGCCTTTGGCTCAGGGCCTGATCCTGGGGGCCTGGGATCGAGCCCCGCATCGGGCTCCCTGCTCCTCTATGAGCCTGCTTCTTCCTCTCCACTCACCCTGCTTGTGTTTCCTCTCTCACTGGCTGTGTCTCTCTCTGTCAAATAAATAAATAAAATCTTAAAAAAAAAAGTTTGGCTAAAAGAAATGCCGTTTGTGGACAAGTACCTCGGAAGTACATATTTTATTCAATCTCTAGACACATATTCTGAAATCTATGTATTACCAACTCAGCCGGGGCAGCAGAGCTGTGTGCTTGGCTGCCTCCCGTGGCTTCTTAAAGATTGACTTTTAGTGGATTGCATTGTGGTTGGTGGCCTTCAACCTGTACTGAGGGACATCATGCAAAATACGGCTTTGAACATTGACGCCTTGTCTGTTGCAGCCGTGTCATTGAACACAATGCTTGTTATGTCCACAGCGACCTCTCCAAGAGGACAACTTGTAGAAACGAATGTGTTATTTGGTCTCACTGTCTGGAATAGTTGCCCTTTTTTTGTTTTTTTTTAAAGCAACCTGCAAATATTCGGGATCTTCTAATAGGTCCTATTCCCCCCTCCTTATCTGCTGCTAGGGTCTTAGAGCTAAGCTGACAAAGAAGCATGAGACCATGCAAAGGGGACTAATCACTCAGGCTGGTGCCATTGGTGAAGTGGAATCAGAGCATGGGGTGTTGGCAAGGTGTTCTAGGGGCTGTGCTACCATGTTGAGTGTCAGGGGACCCCCTCCCTAGAGGAGGGTCGGAGACCAGCATAGGTCTCTCCAAACCAGCCTCATAGAAATGCACCGATTATCCCTCTCACATAGAGTTGGGGTTAGGACAGGTATAGTAGGGTGATGACACAGGGAGAGAGGCCTCTGGAGTCTTCTATCCTTCTCCCTCACTAGCTTTCTATCTTTTATCACACATGGCGTGGTTGGAAATGAATGGGCACCATAGTCAAGTGCCATGTGTTTCCCACTGCTTTACCCATCACAGTCTCCAGATCGACATACATTCTGCCTCCAACATTCACTCCCATTATGGGAGCCGGGGAAACAGTACACTGTAGATGTTAAAAGTATGGCTCTGGAGTCAGAGGGCCAATTTCAAATCCTGCCTCTATGCTCACTAGCTGAGTGGCCTTGGGTAAGAAATTTAGTCTCTTGATCTGTATGACAGGAACCAAAACACTGCTTGCCAAACACAGTCGTTATGGAGACACATTATATAACTACTGTGAATCATCGAGCACAGAGCTTGACACGGCAATAGATGTTTGCTATGAAGAAATTCATCATGGTGGTTAAGAGTCTGGGCTCTGGAATAGGCTATACTGGGGCTCAAATTCCAGCTCTTCCTGGGCCAGCTGTGAAATGTTGGGCAACTTTATAACTTCTTTAGTCCTTAGCTTTTTTCGTCTGCAAATGGGACTAACAATATACATGAAACTCTTGACACACCACTTCCCTTGAAGTGTGTGCTTTATAAATGGTACCTCTACTTTCCTGTTATTTTACTGCCAGCCCAGGGGAGAATAGAACTCAAGCTAAACATGCAAGAGGAAGTGCCTTAGAGAGATTCTCCAGAGCTGCCAACCTTTTGGTAGCGGGGGAACTGATCTCCACCTCTAACATAGCGTAGTAACATAGCCATGTAGATTCATTGTTTTCTGTGTGCTAAGCAATGAACTGAGAGTTTTCTATTTTTGCTTTACCTGGGACTAGGTATGGTGGATCTTTGGGGAGCCCCAAGTACTGTATCAGTCTAGGTCCGATCAGGAGACAGAAACCACATAGGGGTTTAAGCAAGGGGAGTTTACTATAAAGAATATTATGCTATGATAAAAGAGCAACTATAGGATGTAAAGAGAGCCCCTCTAGGGCAACTCTCCCTACAGCTGAGAAAGGGAACTCAAGGAAGGGGTACAACCTCAGAAGGGGGCCACCTCTCAGGTCTGTGGATCAGACCTTGTTGGAGAACGTATCATGGCAGCCCCGTGGATGGTGGAGAAATTTGCAGTGCCTTGGCCAGAGTTGGTCTTCAGTTGGTAGACAAGGATGAAGCAATCGGCTAGAGCACAGGTGAATCACAACCTGGTGGTGGGGTCTGTGGGCAGGTAGAAGGGGTCAGACGGCAGTGTAGGCGGGCGGCAAGGAGCACACAGTGCCTGTGTTGGGAGGGGCGTGGGAAGGCGATCACCAGGCTGGAGAGGAGTGTAAGGTCTCTGGAGGTCCTCCTGGACACACAGCTGGGGCAGAGCACCAAAGGATGTCCTACACCTGTCAAAGCCAGCAGCAGAAGCCCCTTCCTCCTGCGGAGTTCTCCCAGCATGCTCTGCTGAGAGGGCGTACCAGTGTGCTCACTGTAAAGGCAAGACGCTTATGGGGATTCTGTCCATTAGCACACAGCAGCTGTTTGTGGGTGAATTTGGAGCTGAAAAGTACTAAATTGATAACTAGCATAGACACCTTAGGGGCATTTGAAGAAAGCTGGATACACACATGTATGGCTACATATATCCATGCATGTGTACGTATGTATACTAATCCACCCTGCCGGGGCAGGGGAGAACTACTAGAGTGTTCACAGACCCCAACTGAAGAACATGATTCATGGTTCCCTGGGGGCCAGAAGAAAGCCTCCATAAGTCACTCAACTCGGGGGGGGGGGGCCAAGATGGCGTCAAAGAACTGACCATGAGACTGTCTAAAATCCTGTCCTAGTTATGGAGGGTGACATTTCTTCCACCTTTTCCACTCCCCTCCATATTGCTCATGCACCCAAGGGAGACCCGAACCCTCCTAGCAGGGCAAGCCCATTTTCTTTATTTAAATTAAATTAAATTAAATTATTTATTTGAGCGAGAGAAAGAGAAGGACTGCGAGCCAAGGGAGGAGCAGAGGGAGAGGAACAAGGAGACTCCATGCTGAGCACAGAGCCCAACACAGGGCTCAATCCCAGGACCCTGAGATCATGACCGGGTGGAAATCAAGAGTTGGGTGCTTAACCAACTGAGCCACCCAGGCGCCCCAAGCCCATTTTCTCTTTGCATATTTATTTCCCCCAAAGCCTAGGTAATTTGTCTGTCAGCTTGGGCACATGGAGAGCCCTGTGCTCTGAACAGCAGGCTTCCTGGGTTCCTATTGAACAGACTCACGGATAGTCATTTTCCTCCACCAACTGAACACCTAGCTACTTGTCGATAGTGACAAACACCAGTTTCCATACTTTCTACTGTTCATGGCATGGTAAGTTCCTACTCATGGCCGTGCTGGGAGTAAGGGCCCAGAGGCTGAAAGTTCATCTCCCACCCTGATCCAACCCCATCCGCAGGGCTGCATTGGTCGTGGTTGGAGAGCCCTGAAGAATGGAATCGATTCCGTTAGGTGCTCAAATATGATGCACACATGGAACTCTGCCTCCAATCCCATAGCTACCTGAGTCAGAGGGGGGCTCAGGAGCCTGTGTGTTCTGGATAAGACTGCCTTTCCCCCAGCCACATCACCTTCAGCAGAGTGAGGAAGGCCTCTGGAATTCCTCATATTGCTCTCAGGCCCTGCTCTCTGCTCCCCGCACGTACGCCTCACCACCATTATGTGCCGTGAGAGCATCAGAATCGGACTCATTAGGGCTTTATCTCCATTTGCCTCAGTCACTGCAAAAATTTTTGCTCAAGCTCTATGAAAGCCCGCATAGCTCTTTATGGCTCTCTCCACTCTTTACTTTTCCCCATAGCACCTGACACATGGTACAGTTGACTGACTTAATTTGTTAGACTCCCCCGATTGAGGGCGGGATGTCTTGTCTCTCTTGTTAACGGCTATACTCCCAGCATCTAGAAGGTATCTGGCACATAGTAGTCTACGACAAAGGAATGCATGAGCAAACAAACATCTTTGACGCCCTCCGTTCTCTGGGACTCAGTGTCCACTCCAGCCCCGTTAGTCCTGTTACTATCTTCCCATCGAAGGCCTAAATCACAGCGCTTCTCCCGTACCGGCTTCTGCAGCTCTAGCAGTTTCAGAGCATGGACTTTGGAGACACGCACGCTGGGGTGTGCATCTCGGCTCTGCCGTGTAGAGGTTTTCAGCACCTCTGTGCCTCAGTTTTGCTTATTTGTAAAACTGAGATTTTGTTGTCAAGTGGATTAAATGGAAGGTGTGTATAAAGGGCTCAGCACAGCTCCTGGCCCCCAGGAAGTGAGCGGTAAGGGCTAGCAAGCAAGCAGGGAGGCCGCAGAGCAGGGTTGGGAGGGGCAAGTAGCCTTCATCTGCCGCACCATCTGCAACGGGTTCGTTGGGGATGCCCGGAGCCCTGTGCTTAAATGAAGTATGGGCAGGCCTTGAGCTCAGGGAGAAAGAGTCCAACAATCGATTAATGATGTCTGCCATGGGCAGGGGTGCTGGAGGCAGCGAAAGAACAAAGGAAGTAACAGACCCAGGCCACACATTTGCCGTGCTGATCTACAATTTCCACCACTGCTCCTTTTCTTTTGTACATCTTGACTGCTTTCAAGGGTAAGAGCTCCTGTTTTTCCAGGAGCATTTCCCTGACCTTACAGTCCTTCACACACCCCCACCCTGAAAATGGTAAGGTCTGCTCCTCAGCCCCCACACCTTTTCTATGCTGTTCCTTTATTATTCCCCAAAAAGCATTTTGGATTGGGCTTTAACTTTCAGATCTCCTGTCTGCATATATAGGCTGAAAAATGCCTTCAGGGTAGGTTTTGCCTTTGAGAACGAACTCGGTAAAACTCACAGGGTGCACTGGATTAGGAGTCAGAAAATCTTGCTATGTGATGTTGAGCACATTGCCCTACCTCTCTGAGCCTGTTTCCCCGAATGAAAATGGGAACCTTAAATAAGCCACCTTCTCTGCCCACTGTATCCCCGCGCTGCGGGGGAATCAGTATTTCATAAGACTCTGTAGGGAGTAAGAAGGTTCATGCTCTTGCTGCATATCCCTGTGCTCTCCTCCTTCAGTGTCTAAAACCAGAGTTTCTGCAGGGGTGGAGTGTGTGTCTCAGCAAAGCAGCAGGCAGATGAGTGCTCTGAACAGGAGCAGTAGGCGCTCAGGAGTACTGACAGCCCAGTATGGAGAACAGAAGGGAAAAGCCAACTTTCTCCCTTTAGGCTTGCAACTGGGAAGAGCTAGGAGCCAGGAAAGGTAAATGCTGTCATCTGCTGGTCACTTCCTGTGTAGCAGCATCAAAATAAGAGTTTTGCAAAGCTCCTGTGTAAACTGAGCAAAGGACCCAGGAGGGAGAAGGCGGCATTTGCTGAGCACTTACTGTTTATAAGGGACTATCTCTGAGGATGCTATTGAACAGAGATATGAATTAGCCTTGGATGCTGTCCCTAAAGAGGGCACAGACTGCGGAGAGCTAGAGCCACCTCCCCGTGCCTGTGTGCACATCCTTCAACCTCTCTGAACTTGGGCGTTCTTACTGGGTGCGTGGACTAGGATGGTTTCCAAGCAACTGGAGGGAGGACCTTGAAAGTTACTGAGACAGAAAGGAGGAGGGGTCAAGAGAAGCCCTTGGAAAACCTGACACGTGTCCTCTTCCCTTGTCTCTTTGTTTATGACGCTGTGGGTTAGGCTCCGGATCCCTACGCACCTGTCCTCCTCTGACTTCTTTCTGCTCAGGGAAAGGGACAGAGGAGTTGGAAAGACTTCTGAAGGAAGAATGGAACCAAGGCCCGTGTAGTCTCCACCAATTTTAAGAAAGGGTACCATATTGTTGCCTCTGAGGTCGTCTATTATATGAATATATCATAATTTATTTATATATTCTACTGTGGATGGCATTTGAATTGTTTCCTGTTATTTCCAGGTGTTGGCTGCCTTGGACATCCATGCATGTATATTTCTGTCGAGTATATACCCAGGGGGTGGAATTGTTGGGTTATAGACCAGGTGCGTTTTCAACTTTAGAGATAATTACAATTCATCATCCCCAGAGGTTGCACCGATGGAAACTCACATTAGACGTGTGTGCAAGTTCCCATGACTCCGAATTCACTGCAAGTACTTGATGCTGTCAGATTTTTTTTACAGCTTTGCTAATTTGGTGAAAGTGAAATGGTGTTTTACTGGGTTTTCATTTACTTTTCCCCAATTAATAATGAGCATGTTTTCATACATTCGCTGTTTTGCGTTCCTTCTGTGAGATGCCTGTTTGTTTCTTTTGTTTTCTCTCCTTTTGTCTCTTTTTTTTTTCATTAATCTGTAGGAGTTTTTTTTTTTTTTAAGATTTTATTTATTTATGTGACAGAGAGAGAGACAGCCAGTGAGAGAGGGAACACAAGCAGGGGGAGTGGGAGAGGAAGAAGCAGGCTCCCAGCGGAGGAGCCTGATGTGGGGCTCGATCCCAGAACGCCAGGATCATGCCCTGAGCTGAAAGCAGACGCTTAACGTTTGAGACACCCAGGCGCCCCTAATCTGTAGGAGTTTTGAAATACATTTGAGATACAACTCTTTTATCATCTATGTATATTGGTAAATTTTTATCCATTCTGTAGCTTGCTTTTCCACCTTCTTATAAATGCCTTTTGAAGACTGGAAGTTATTCATGATAATGTAGTCATAGTCGGCAGAATTCTAAGATGACCACCATGATGTAATGACCCGCACCAGAGTATGGGCAAAACCTGTGAATGTCGAGGTATCCTTGGTGACTGTGTCCTATTCTATGGCAAAAGGCATTTTGCAGATATGACTGTGATAACTAATCATGGAGTATGAATTAATCAAACAGGAGATGAACCAGTCAGGCCTGATCAAGTCACATGGTCCCTTCAAACCTGACTCTAGGGATCAGAAGCAGAAAAAGTCAAGAGATTCAAAGCATGAAAGATTTGACACACCGTTGCTGGCTTTGAGGATGGAGGGGCTCGGTGGCGATGCAGGTGGTCTCTAGGAACTGAGAACAGATCCTGACTGACAGCCAATGAGGACCCAGGCACCTCAGGCCTACAACTTCAAGGAGCTAAATCTGTCACATCCCCATGAGCTTGGAAGAGGACCCAGAGTTCTAGATGAGATCGCAGCCCGGCCAACACCTTGATTTTGGCCCGTAGGACCCTGAGCCCACCTGCCATGCCATGTGGGGGCTTCTGGGCTGCTCATCTGTGAGCCCACAAATGGGGGCTGTTTTAAGCTCTGTTGAATTTGTCATGCAACAATAGAAAAGAAATACAGTAGTTGTACTTATCAACATTTTCCTGTACTTTTTTCACTTTCCGAGTTTAAAAAAAATCATTCTCTGTATACACTGAGGTCATGACACTCTGTTCTAACATGATTCCATTTTTGCTTTTTCACATTTATTACAACTTCTTAACATTGATTACCCCCGCCTCGGTGTGGAGGAGAGATCTGACTCCATTTCCCCCCCATATGGATAAGAATTTGTCCTGATGTGATTTATTGACTAGTCCATCTCTTCCTCATAGATCTGCAAGTGCAGTCTGGTCATGAATGTGGTTTCCGATCAAAGGAAGGTCTGTGTCTGGCCTCTTTATTTCGTGTCATTGTTAATTCATCTTTGTAACAAACTCACACTGTGTTAATTGCTATAGCTTTCTATTAATTCTAGATGTCTGGTAAAGTAATGTTCCCATTTTGTTCTTTAAGAGTGTCTTGGCTTTTGGTTCTTCCAAATAAGATTAAGATAGTTCAGATTTCATAGGACAACCTGTTGGGATATTTTTACGGATCATAATATTATATCTATAAGTCAGCTGGGGGAGGGATTGGCATCTTTAAGATACTGACTATTACTATCTATGACTATGGTCTGTGTCTTCTTTACTTGTCTTCTTTAATATCTTTCCTAAAGATTCACACTTTTTTCCACTCTTATAGATCTTTTTGAAAAATTTGTTTTTAGGCACCTTGTATCTTTTATTTCAACTCTGAATGGCATCTTCTAAAAATGTATCTTTCCTGTTTGCAGCTGATGAATAGAAATGCAAGCTGTTTTTATATTTTGATTTTGCATCCCATGACCCTGCTAAATATTCTTATTCATTCAAATAACTCAGTTGTAGATTCTCTTTGGTCTGATTTCTTCAGTAGCTATAGGACAATTTGGATTTGATAATTTGTAGCTTTCAAGGAAATTCATTTCACCTATGTTGTCAAGTTCATTGACATAAAGTTGTTAGTAATATTCCTTTATGATCTTTTAATTTTTAATTTTTTTTAAGATTTATTACATTTATTTTTGAGAGAGAGAGAGAGAGAGCAAGCAAACGAGCGTGGGGAGGGGCAGAGGGAGAGAGAAACTTTAGCAGATCCCGTGGTGCTGAGCGCGGAGCTCAAGCGGGCTCCATCTCACGACCCAGAGATCACAACCTGAGCAGAAACCGAGAGTCCAACACTTAACCGACTGTGCCACCCAGAGGCCCCCTTTTATTATGTTTTTAATATCTGTAGGGTTTAAATGTCTTCTTTTTATTCCCAACATTGGTCATTTTTATCTCTTCCCTTGATCAGTCTTGTCAGAATTTTGTTTGTTTGTTTTTGCTATAATTTTATCTTGTATTTCTTTCTTTTTTTTTTTTTTTTAAGATTTTATCCATTCATGTGACAGAGAGACAACCAGCGAGAGAGGGAACACAGCAGAGGAGTGGGAGAGGAAGAAGCAGGCCCCCAGCGGAGGAGCCCGATGAGGGACTCCTTTCCAGAACGCCGGGATCACGCCCTGAGCCGAAGGCAGACGCTTAACGCCTGCGCTACCCGGGCGCCCCTATCTTGTGTTTCTGTTGTGTTGTCCACGAGTTTTTGGTTTTGCTGTCTACTTGCTCTGTTTACATGTGATGATTAGGGGAGATTTTAAAATGATGTCATGGGGTGGGGCGCCTGGGTGGCACAGCGGTTAAGCGTCCGCCTTCGGCTCAGGGCGTGATCCCGGCGTTATGGGATCGAGTCCCACATCAGGCTCCTCCGCTATGAGCCTGCTTCTTCCTCTCCCACTCTCCCTGCTTGTGTTCCCTCTCTCACTGGCTGTCTCTATCCTGTCAAATAAATAAATAAAATCTTTAAAAAAAAAAATGATGTCATGGGGTGCCTGGGTGGCTCAGTCTGGTAAGCGTCCGGCTCTTGATTTTGGCTCAGGTCATGGTCTCAGGGTCTTGGGATCGAGCCCTGCTTCAGGCTCCTTGCTCAGCCAGGAGTCAACTTGAGATTCTCTCTCCTTCTCTGCCACCCCCCCCCGCCAGGTATGCACACGCTCTCTGTCTCTCTCTAAAATAAATAAATAAACAAATCTTTTAAAAAATAATAAAAATAATGTCATTATAATTTTCCCACAATCCCATACTTTGAGTTTTGAGGTATATTTCAATGGGTATAATTTTATGTTAGCAGATTTTTTTTTTACTTTCAACACTTTAAAAGTGTCATTCTATGAGCTTCTGGGGATGAAAACTTCTAAGTACCTATAAGATATAATAAATAAAGAAAAAATTGTTTACTCCAAGGCCATTTTTTAAATGTACAAATTAGAAAAAATAACTATGGTGTGCTTCAGGATATATTATATCTAGAATCTAAGGATACTTTAAAAAAATACAAATGCATGTTCTGTTTTTGGTTACCCCTAAGAGGACCGAAATACCACCTCACTCTAAAATATTCCAGGAAACTAACTATACAGAATAATTTTGCAAAAATTTGGAAGGAGCGACTGTATAACACTTATTACAATGTCTCATCATTGTTCATTTGCTTATTTATATTTTATTTTAAGCTCCTGGTTGGTGGGGAACATGTCTTTATAATTTTTTTCTTTTGGTGAAGCCTTAATATATTTTTAAAAAAACTTTGTGTCACAGTCGTTAAGCGTCTGCCTTCTTCGGCTCAGGGCGTGATCCCAGGGTCCTGGGATCGAGCCCCACATCAGGCTCCTCAGGGAAGCCTGCTTCTTCCTCTCCTACTCCCCCTGCTTGTGTTCCCTCTCTCGCTGGCTGTCTCTGTCAAATAAATAAAACAAAATCTAAAACAAACAAACAAACAAACAAAACTTTGTGTCTTCCAGAACTAGTATGTGCTGAAAACACATTATTTCTCTATTGGATTAATGATAACATGAAGGTATTGAGATCACCATGTAAGGTGAAAGGGAACGAATATTTCTCGAGCACCTACTGTGTGTCCAAGATTATGGGAGAGTGTCTTGGAATTTGGCTGACGTTGAGGATAGAGACGGGTGATGGAAATGTTCAGAGCTGGCCTTCACAGGAGGGGAACCTGCCATGGTTTGCTGGCCATGGAGTATGTTTTGTTCCACGTAGGAGTAACAAGGGAGGATGCAGCCTTCACTGGTCAGGTGTGGGACTTAACGAACAAAAACCTTGTGAATTGTGATGGTACTCAAGTTCAAGGTCCACATGGAGGCTGTATTAGACACAAACTGCCTGGAGAAAAGAAGATTCAGGAGGACACAGTCACTTGAGTCTCTGAAGGGCTGCTGTGTGGAAGAAGGAGCAGACTTGTGTGACGGTCACAACTGTGTCCTGTGGGCAGAAATGAGAGGGAGACAGATTTTGGTTCTAGCTTATTATTAGAGCAAGTTGCTTGTAAATAGAACGGACTGCTTCAAGAAGTAGTGAGCTCCTCATCTCTGGAAGTACACAAGCAGGACTTGGCTGGCCATCTGCTAGAGAGAGGCTGCTCACATGATTGCTGCATAAAGAGGGATGTTGACAGCTGACCCTGGGGTCCCCAAGTTTTTGATTGAGGCTGAGAGAGGCACTCTCATCCCTTCGGGTTCTCAGCCAATTCATTCAGGCTTTTAAAAAAATCATTTTTTTAAAAAAGATTTGTTTGTTTATTTGAGAGAGAGCGAGAGAGAGCAATGCATGAGTGGGAGGGGCAAAGGGAGAGGGAGAGAGAATCTCAAGCAGACTCTGTGCTGAGCCAAGGCAGGGCTGGGTCTCACGATCTGAGCCGAAACCAGATGACTGTGCCACCCAGGTGCCCCAATAGCCATTTTTTATTTAATGGAAGGTATTCAGACCAATGCTTGGAGCGACACATGGCACATCTAGAAAGAACTACCATAGGAGAAGCAGAATCTGCAAGCAGAGAAGAGGGAGAACGATTGTTGCGGATGACCCAGAGCTTAGACACCAAGAGTCAAGAATATTCCATCTGGTCCAGATGTTTATGGGCTGTACGGGTTGGGGTCTCCACAGGAAATAGAGTCGGGTGACACCCACGATGACGTTATAATAGGTCACTGACAGAGATATGGGCAGGTGAGGGGAAGAGGCAGGAAATGGAGAGGCTCTCGAGACTAGCCACAGTGGGAAGCTTTTACCACCCCAGGCTGCTGGAATTAGAAGAGGAAACTGTGTTCTCGACGCCTTGAGAGCCGGCACCATGGAAGAGGTGTCTCCTGAGGGAACTGTCATCATGGAGGTCACACACCTGGCGATGGAGACATGCTGGTGAGGAGGGAGGGGAGCCAGGGAGGAATAACCACGGGACTCGCTCCCCTGCTTTCCAGAAGCCCCCTGCGCCTCCCTTTGGTCTACCTGATCAGTAACCAGAGGCACAGGAGCCAGGAGGACTCGGTCTACAGGGGTGAGCCTCCCCAAGTGCAGAGCGGAAAGAGGAAGAAAGAAGTGGGGGGAGGGGTGACAAAGAGAGGAAGGGCTCTTTTCCCTGCCCTTTGGGGCAGAGACGACAGGCTGCCCCACGATCTCCTGGGCTGGAATGCAGGCACCTCAGATGAGGGCAGAACCCCAACAGGGTAGAGAAATTAGAATGAGTGAGCTTGGTCCCCAAAGCCACAGGGCCGCTGCCTCAGCTCCAGAAAGTGCCATTAAGATTGTCCAATGAGAGAGACCCAAACAAAGTAGCAGTGGGTCAGAGTTACGAACCTGGGGCCCCCACCCAAACTATTACAGCCTTTTGTGGATTTTGAGAAGGACAGAGTCCCCATTTTCCAGGAAGCTTTAAGAGCTTACTGCGTGTCTTTACAGTGTGACCCAGGGACGTAGCCACCTTTCTGCTTAGGACCCCCGCCCTGCGACTGCTCAGGGCGCTATAACCTCGCACAGAGAAGCTCTCTCGCAGCACAGGCGTCCTTCCAGTGCTTTCTGCAGAGTGGGCCGGTGTCAGCCCTGAGCAGGTAGGCAGACTAGCCTTGGTGGTGCTGTAGCTCTCTGTCTCCCCCCCGCCCCCCAGCTAGGCGCTCTGCCCTGCCTTGCTCTTCTCCCCAACCCCGACTTCTTGGCCCCGGACAGCCCTCGGGAGAACGGTTGCCGGCAAGAAGCACTCCCTGCTGGGTCCTGGAATAAGAAGAGATGGCCTTCAGGACCATCTCAATTTCCATGTGACTCCATTAAGCCTCCTCCTGGAAGCAGCCGGGGAGACAAAGGGCGAGAAGACATGCTCTCCCCCCACCCACCTGAGCTTCCTGCCTGGTTAGGCAGCAAAGCCTATAAAATTCATCGAAATTACTGGCAATCTTGTTTCGTATTGGTATTGCTTCAAGTTGCAAAGCCATTTCACATGGAGTTTCACTCCAGCTGAGAAGTTTGGAAAATGCAGTTTTCATTCCCATTTTGTACATGAAGAAACTAAGGTTTAGAGGAGTAAAGTATCTTTACCCAGTGACATACATGTAACCGGTAGCCAGCAGGCTAGGAGTAAAACCTGGCTTCTGATATTTAGGCCAGAGGACCTTCCCCTTGTCCCAGAGAGCTCCACGTGATTAAAGAAAAAGTCCCTTCCTTGGTGGGCATTTTATGAAGCGACGCATAGAAAATTCGGACCTTCTCACTCCGAGCTGCCTTGCAACAGAGATGAAGTGGTTGTCAGGACGGGGGCGCCTGGGTGGCTCAGTCGGTGAAGCACCTGAGTCTTGGTTTCCGCTCAGGTCATGATCTCAGGGTCTTGAGATTGGGCCCCAAGTTGCATCAACGGGCTCCCCGCTCAGTGGGGAGTCTGCTTGAGATTCTCTCTCTGCCCCTCCTCTCACTCTATCTCTTTCTCAAATCAATCAATCAATCAATCAATCACTCTTAGTGGTTGTCAGATGGCTACATTGTAGGGCCTGGGTCAGGAAGTCAGAGCTCACTGGACCACGTAAGTGGCAGAGACAGGGACAGCGTGTGCAGATGCTCTAGGCCTGCTCCTTACGTGGGACAAAGTGTGGAGGCATGTGGCATGTGTGCGTGTGTGCGGTAGTGGGTGGGTGTAAGTTGTGTGTCTGTGTGCCCGTGTGTGATGGGTCTGTGATATATTGTGTACGTGCGTATGGGGTGTGTATGTGTCGTGGGTCTATGCCGTGTGAGGATCCGTCCGTGTGAGTGTGTGTGGTGGGTCCTTCTGCGTCTGGTGATGTAGTAGGAGTGTGTGTGTGTGTGTGTGTGTGTGTGTGTGTGTGTGGCGGGTATGTTCTTGTCGTGCGGACAGATGTGTGACGAGAAATATGTATGAGTGTGTGCGGTGTAGTGTGTGTGAGTGTGTGTGAGCGTATGCAGGTCTGGGACAAACACCCCCACCTCTAGCAGGACACGCGTCGTGGCTCATGGACCCCAGGCGCTGCAGGGCCCCCGCTAGCTAGGTCAGCATGCCCCGCGAAGGCCTGTTGCAGTGTGTTGACTGGGGTTTCTTTTGTCTTAAATAAGGCCCAAATGCTTGGCATGCATGGGGATTTCACTCTGGCCTGATCCCCACCGCAGGTCTGCCCTAGGCACACCAGCTGCCCTGAGCTCCAGGGGGGATTTCCACCCCTAGAAGGGCCTCCCCGCTGCCCAGCACAGGGAGGAGCTGTCCCCGAGCCTGACTCAGAATAGCTCTGTCAACCACTCTATATCCTCCCACCCCTGAAAAAGTCAAAACTAATGCCAGATGCCAGCAATCTAAAACCTTAAATCCTGGGGCGGGGGGAGGTCCGGTGGCCTCGGCTGCCATCCTCCCTGGGAAGCCTGTCCAGACCTCCCTTTTTCAAACTGCAATGCCACCCTGTCCCCCGCCACCCCACTGGCATCCTGACCCCTTCACGAGGTCTCTTCTTTCTCTGTTTTCAAAGAATTACTGGCCACCTTGTAGCACTGCTTAATTTACCCAGGAGGTCCTCTCTTTGTGCCTCCGGTGGGAATGTAAGCTCCGTGAGGGCAGGGATCCATTTAATCTTTCACAAGCCTGGAGGAGAGGGCACAGCATTTAGAAGGGGCTGGAAAAGTATGTGTGGAAGCAAGTGGGGAAGGCCGGTTGTGGGGGGGTACTTTGCCCTGCCCGACATGCCACCTGGGTTTCAGCCTGTGGTGACAGTATGGGGGCAGTTCCCCTCCTCATGCTGTCCCCCCACTCACTTACCACCCAAGGACAACCAAGGGCCAGAGGGCAGCCCCTGGGCCTGTGATTGGGGTGCCTGTCAACTCTGTAGCCATGGGGCCTGATGGAAGGAAGGCACAGCTGCGGGTGGGAGGGGGCGGGAGGAAGAGTGTGTTCAGTTTATAGGGACGGAACTACCGCCTGGGATGCACTTAATTTAGCCCGTGTCTGGGGAGGTGGGCAGATGAAAGCACATTGTGTGTAGCTCTTTCCCAGGGCTGGGGGCCAGGGTTTGGTTCAGCTGTGTTCCTGGCCAACAAAGCCTGAAGCTGACCCCAGAGCAGGGCGAGGTAAATACACACTGGGTCCAGTCCCTCCTCTAGCAGGACAGGACAGCCCAACCTCGCCTTCCCCGGGGCCGCGATGAGCCAGAGGAGTTAGCGATCTCATCTTCCCTCGGGCCAGGGCTTTACAGCCTGCAACCCCTTTCCCAGGTATGGTCTCATTTGGCCCTGGAACCACCTGCCACGGAACTCAAGTTTTCCATTTTGCAGAGGGAGAGGGAGGCTGCAAGGGCAGAAGAGGCTTGCGGGAGCTGTGGGGGGCAGCTGGAACCAGGACCCCAGCTCCAGCACTGGCTCTTCCGTCCCCTGCCCGTCGGATGGAAGGAGACTGACCGGCTCATTTCCTTCCCCAGCTGTGGAATGGGCCCACAGGGGAGGCAGGACAGCCCCTGCAAGCCTGCACCCAGGCCCCGCACTGATGTCTAGAAGGCAGAGCAAGCCCAGACTGGGAATCAGAAGATCCAAGTTCAATCCCTGGCTTTGCTACTGATTGGGCAAACCACTGCTGCTTCCTGGGACTCAGTTTCCCCACCTGGACAGCCCAAGCCCTGTCCAGTTGATGGTGGTCAGGAGGGCTCTGGTGAGACTTAGGCACAATGAGGCTTTGTAGACCATGGACTCCACTCACCGGCCACAAGCTTTAGAGGCTTCTGCGGGAGCTCATTCTCATCCTTTTCCTCCCTCCCACTTTCCCTTCTCTTCCCATCCTCTTCTCCCTCAGCCATGGGCCATAGGATCTGAATAAAGGCCAAAGCAAGGCAGGTTCTTCCAGACCCACTGCCCAGCAGCTGCCCCAGCAAGCCAATGTGGCCGTCATAATGCTGCCTGGGCAGGACGGTGCCTGATGGGCTCGTTCACACTCACGGTCCCCATGGCACTTTATGGGGATGACTCTAGTTGGGGCTCTGCTAACCCCAAGGGTTGAATGATGATGACAGGACTTTTGGCTTCCAATGCTGGTCCCCTTCTGACTTGCTCCACTTAGGCTAATACCCTCTAGCTCCATCCCTGATGTTGCACGTGGCAAGATTTCATTATTTTTTATGGCTGAGAAATATTCCTTTGTGTATATATACCACATCTTCTTTATCCATTCTCCTATGGATGGATACTTGCGTTGCTTCCATGTCTTGGCTCTTGTAAATAATATTGCAAAAAAATATAGGGGAGCATATATCTTTTTAAATTAGTATTTTTCTATTCGTTGGGTAAATACCCAGTAGTGGATCATATAGTATTTGTATTTTTAATTTTTTTATTTGTAATTGTTGGAGGAACCTCCATACTGCTTTCCAGAGTGGCTGCACCAGGTTGCATCCCCACCAACTGTGCACGAGGGTTCCTTTTTCTCCACGTGCTCGCCACCACTTGCTGTTTCTTGTCGTTTGGGTTCTAGCCGTTCTGACAGGTGCGCCGTGACATCTCATGGTGGTTTTGATTCGCATTTCCATGATGAGTGATGTTGCGCATCCTTTCCTGTGCCTGTTGGCCATCTGGATGTCTTCTTTGGAGAAATGTCTATGCAGGTCCTCTGCTCATTTTTTCATCAGATTGTTTGTTTGTTTTTTCCTTTGCTGTTGAGTTGTATGTAAGGACTTGATTTCTAGCTGGCTCATGATCAAGCACCCAACACAAGGTCGCTGCTACAGTCGCCGTTACTATTGTAGCCCCTCCTTCAAATAGCAAAGCTGAGGCTCAGAGAGTTGAGGTGACCTGTCCAAGGTCACCCAGCTGGAGTCGAAGGGCAATTGGGCCCCTGACTATTTCACGCCAAAACATAGACTTTTGAAACAGAGGGAAAGGGCAGGGGGCAATTCTTCAGGGAATAGGGGCACCTGGTTGGTTATGGGGGGTCCTGCGAGGACCTGAGCCTGAGACTCTGCAGAAGGGCAGGCCTGGTAGGACAGGGAGAGGACATGGGAGCTTCCCAACGAGGGACAGAGGAAGATGGAGGTATTGAAAAGGGCATGGGTCAGGGAAGGCCCCACAGGCAACAGAGGTGCCTTCCTTACCTGGAGAATGAGGTGATGATACCATCTCTGGAAGCAGATCTAGAAGCCAGCCCCGAACCAGAAGCAACCACCAGTAGCGGGCAGAATCGTCCAGGGGCCTCAGGCAAGATACAACCATCTTAGAGTAGGTGCTGCCCCCGGGCCAGGGTTTGGAGTCCTCTCCATTTCAGATGGAGTCCCCAAGGGCCCCCAGAGTCTCAGCAGGATTACTTGTCCAACAGCCTCATCTGACAGTTGGGGAAGGTGGGGCCCACACGGAGCATAAGTGACCTGCCCGGGGTCCCCTCGCAGAGCCACATTGGAGCCCGGATCCCATTCTCTGTCCAGCATTGCCCCACACTGAAAACCTAGATGGGGAGGAGCAATAGGGAACTCCAAGGACCTCAAAGTGAGACCAAGGTCCCTGGAAGCCCCGGGTCTCCAGTCTCTCTGCAGACTTCTCTCCAGTCCTGGAATCTCACCAGTGAGGCAAGTTCCCCGTGAGTAAGGGACCATTGTTCATGCTTGGGCTTAGTTTGTAATCACAGACAGGGACTGTGTTGCATCAAAATTACCGTTGGGTACATTGTGGGAGACACCTGGTGGACCCCTCCATGTCATCCTTCAACAGACCTAGGAGGGCAGGCGCTCCTTCTGCCTTGGCTCAAACCTGGTTTCTTCAGCGGACGCTGGCTTGTATTTTAAGATCACTCATGAAAAGTACCCTTATGTTCACCTGGAATCACTCCCAGCCTGAAAAGGAGCAGTCCTGTGGCAAAGCCCGGGGACCCAGCTGAAATTTGGTCGTTTTTTTTTTTTTTTTAAAGATTGTATTTATTTATTTGAAGGAGAGAGAAAGAGCATGAGCAGGGGGAAAAAGGGAGAAGCAGACTCCCCCCTGAGCAGGGAGCCTGACGCGGGGCTCGATCCCGGTACTCCAGGATCATGACCTGAGACGAAGGCAGACGCTCAACCAACTGAGCCACCCAGGCGTCCCTGAGGGCGACAGATCCTGCCAACGCATTGCATGCTTCCTGCCAGCACGCTGGGGTGGTGGGGATGTCCCCACCAGCTAAATCAAACTCTCCTCAGTGTCACTCTTGAAATGTGTTCCGCTAACGGGCACATACATCCATGGCTCAGGTGGGGCTCCCAATCCGAATGGGGGTAAATTGCGTACCCTGCCCCACATGCTCCCGGGCAGATGACTGGTCTTTACCAGGCACCACGGTTGGCTGGAGAAAGGACATGGGTGCAGAAGTCATCAGAGCATCAGAGATGGGGTCATATCCTGGCTTTGTCATTTCCTATTTCTGTGAACAAATCAAGATTCTCACCCTCTCTTTTTGTCTATTTCCTTGCGTGTCAAAGAGAAAAAGCAAGAGAGTAAAATAACACAAGCTTTTCCTGTAACACGCATTCAGAAACTGGTCATGAGCACACACCCACGGGCACGTGCACACACATGCACACCCCTGCTGGGGGTGGCGATGACGGGGACGTGGGAACGGAGGCAGTTAGAAGAGGCGGGTGGAGACCTGGGCGGGAGGAGGAGGCTGGGGAGGCTCGTAGGTGAGGTTGCTGCTGAACCCCACCCCAGGTCCAGTTCCGCCCCACCGCACTCCTTCGAGGTATCTCAGAAAGTGCAGCCAGCCAGGGAGCAGAAGGGCCGGCGAAAATGCGAGCATCAGAGCTGGACCTGAGGTTTTCTGCCAAAAGAAGAGCAGCGGGAAACGTGTCTCCAAGTTGAAAGGCCCGAGAGACCCCGCGGCTCTGGGCTCCTTGAGGCTTCAGAGAACTGGTTTGAGTGGCTGGGAGACGTCTGGATTCCGTCCGGCCCGGCTAGCCTGCTCCACTGTCCGTTTGACTCACGTGGGGGGAAGAGAGGAGAGAGATGGGAGGCAGGGAGGGGCAGCCACGCAGCTGTTCCTGAGCTGAGGGCCTCGGAAATTCGAGCTGAGCCACAGGCAGCCGGCAGGCAGGAGAGGGCCTCTTGGAAGCCTACTTCTGAGGCTCTGGCCCAGCCTTGCCAGCAGCCCTGGGATTAGCTCAGCAGCCTTCTCGGAGCACTGAACATCTGCAGCCTGGAGTCCACGTCCCTCTTCCCCAGCCCCGTGGGGCAGCACGCTGGAATGGGGGGTGGGGGAGCAGACAGCTGCGACATTCAAGGGCAGGCTGGGCCCCCCGACTGGCCTGAAACTCAGCTTAGGGCACAGCAATACAGGAGTCACCCAGGGCCTCATTCCAGAAATGCCTTCCCCTTTCCCCATCTTGGGAGCTGAAGGAGATGGAGTGAGGGGAAAGGAAGAGAAATAGAGCCACTGAACCCCAGGGAGGGGCTGGCTACTTTACCTGATACTGACAGCTATCTCAGTGTGGGTCTTATATCCATCCTTCGTTTGAGAAAAAGCCTCAGAGACGTTAAGTAACTTGCCCACAGTGACCCAGTTAAGTTAGTAGCAGAGCCAAGATAAAAACCCAGGTCAGTCTAATTCTAAATCCTGAGCCCTTTCTTTATCCAGGGCCCAAAGAATTAGGGCCAGGCAGGTCAGACTAGAAACCAGGGGTGGAGCTGGCCTTGCCTTCCCGGTGAAGGCCTAGTGAAGTCATTGGCCGCATCCCTAGGGTAGGGCACTGAGGAAGAGGGAAGAGGCAACAGTCTTTGCCAAGTGTTGTGTCCAGTTCTCACATTGTGATGTATCCGGAAGAGAAGAGCAGGGAAGAAGTCAGCTAACCAAGTCATGGGAGGCTCGGCTGAAAAAACTGGGCCAATGTAGCTTAGAGAAGATGTGGGGAGGCTGGATTGTTGCTGACTTGCTCTGTGGCCCATTCAGCCCGGGTAGGCTCGTGTTGCTGCGGTAATGCACCACCCCCAAATCTCAGCGGCTTATCCAGCCATGCCTTCTTTCTTGCTCACAGCACGGATGAGGAGGGGGCTCTGCTCGTCCTAGGCACTCAGGGATCCAAGCCGAGTGGGGTTTCCTCCAGACGTGAGCCCCCCAAACACTGCAGCATAAGAAGGAGGTGAACTGCACACTGGCCTAGAAAGTGTCCCCATTTCCTTGGCCCCAAGAAGGCACGTGGAAACACCTGACTCCCGGAGGCCAGAAGTACAATCCTCCCCAGTGCCCAAAAGCAGGGGGCAATGTTGCCTGGGCAGCACTAACGGCCTCAGGGCCCAGAGGGGTAACTGAGTGTGGGTGCCTTGATTCAGAAGTCAACTTTAAGTTCACTGAAGCTCGACCTTCCTGGGAAAACGGTGAGTACCTGCCCATAGAAGTGTGCAAACCAAGGGAGTTTGAGTGCATTGCAAGAAGGTAGGGGAAGAGACTCATTGTCATTGGGACGGTGGGAAATGGCCCGTGTGGCAAGAAAGAGCAGTGCTGGTTAAGGCCCAGGGCTCTGAAGCCAGAGGTGCCTGGATTGAAATCTCATCCTGTCTTACGAGCTGTATTACTTTGTGTGGATTACCTAACATCTCTGGGCCTCAGTCCCCTCCTCTGTTACATGGGGGTCATAACAGCTCCGTAAGATTGTTGTGAAGATGAGATAATTCCTGTAAAGCCCGTAACACACCATACCTGGCCCATGGGAAGCTCTAATCAAGTCAGTGGCCCTGACTGTTGATCTCATTTCCTACCCAAGATCCTGTGATCCGCCGTTCACGGAATCCTTGGCAGTGTCCTCTCTGGGCCTCTTGCGTCCCTAAGACATTAGTCAGTGGCCCAGGCTGGGTGGGGAGGCTTCTGTGCGCTGGCCGAACAGGCTGATCTTTCCCCAGTACTGCCACGTGGTCTCAGGAGGTAGGGTGTGCTCTGGGACCTTCTCTAACCCACCCCTGCTCTGCCGTGTGGTTCCCCCTCCTCCTGCCTCCAAGCCTGACTGCAAAGCAATTACCGTCTTCGGCTCATCCCCAAACCTTCCCTGATAACCACTGAGCTCATTTCTGTCTCCATGATTTTGCCTTTTCCATAATGTCATGTAGACGAGCCTGACAGTGGGGAGCCTTTCTGCTGTCTCTTGATTGATCTGCTTTATTGAAGTTGGGTCATATTGGAGGGAAGATGTCTCTATCTCCCCTCCCCCTTCTCCCTTCAGCGATATTCCTGGCCTTTGCTCCTTGGTTGCTATCTTTGTAACTCTAATTAATAGCCATAGACCTTCAGCTGTCGACCGTATCCCTAAGGCTCCCCACTTAATGAGAGACAGTAAAATGACTGTTTCAGAGACATCAGGAGGAGGGGCAGCAACGTGAGGCGGTGTGTTTCGGGAATGAGCGCTGCAGGAGCATAGAGGGGAGGAGGAGGTTAGGAGAGGCTTCCTGAAAGGAGCAAGGTTTGAGCTGAGCCTCGTCCTGGGGCAGCGGCTGGTCCGCCTGCTCTCTGGGTCCATGAGGCCTGACCTGCAGTACCTAGCCTCAGACACCAGGGGGAAGACAAGTGGCTTCGCTGGGACCTCCTCCGCTGCGCAGCAGGGTAGGCAGCTCCGCTCTCCCCACCCCCATCCCTTACAGCAGAGGGAGGAGGAGCTCTCAGCTCTCAGCCCTTTACCCCAGCAGAGGCTTGAAACCGGGACTGCTGTCTGAACCGTAGTTTCCAGGCCTTTGGATCATTCACACTGTCTCATCTGTACTGCTGGTTCTCAAACTGTGGTCGCTAGAACCCTTGCACGGACACCAGCTTGTTAGGCCCGTAGATTCCTGGGCCCTGCTCCAGAGTTCTTATGGGGGGGGGGAGATGGGGCCCGGGAATCTGCATGGTTAGTACTCAGCCCACATTCCTCTCCTACACAGGGAAGACTGAGAACATCCGCCAGGCTTGCCATGAGCTTAGCCGGTCAAGCTTTTTCACGCTTTTCTGCCTACTTTCCGGAGCAGTTTCTGAGTAAAGGGTCCATAACTGGGGGAACACGGAATACTGGCTTCCTGCAGATTGGCAGGTCCTACCACTACGTTAAAAGTCCTGTGGTAAAGGAGGCTGTGTGACTTGTTAAATGTAGCATTCCCCAAATTAATCAACAGGGAACCCCCTTTCCCGTGTTTGACACCTCCTTACATATAGAACGGTTGCCGTAACTACCATCAGGCCTGACCAGACTCTGCCTTCCATGGTCCCTGCAGACATCGTGCACTTTGCCACTTCTCTACCTTCCCCTAACTCTCTCCTAGACACTTCCCAGATCTCCTTACCCCACCCGGCCTGGCCCTTCGGAGGACTCTGGCCTCAAATCACTCCCCTTTGTATCTCCTCCTTCGTCACTTACTGGACGCTCAGCTCTACCGTCTTTGTCTTCGTATAACGAAAGCTCTTCCCTCCCTTCCTCCTTGAGGAGTACAGGCTCAGGCCCTCCTGGAGGCAGCTCCAAGAGAGGAAAAGACAACAAGGCTCATTCCAGGCCCGCACAAGTCCAGCCCGTTCCATAGCCCGAGCGCCCGCAAGCTGGCCCGTGTCCCTTCCCAGTTCACCATCTCCTCAATCAGGGCTGCCCGATGCAGGCCCCCAGCTCACTGCCGCTGCCCTGGGCTGTCTCCAGAGCAGCGGAGTAAACACCTGTGCCCGGACGGGACCTCGGGTCATCGCAGCGGAAGTCAGAGACCAACTGGACTTCCATTCCCAGCCCATTTATTTAGCCCTTTGGTTCCTAGATTTTGGATTTCACCGGCCTATGAGCAAACCTACCCCACACTCCCAATTTAGAAGACAAAATGAAATTCCCAACTTTGAATACTTCTAAGAAACCCATCAAAATATTATCTGATCTTGGGGCACCCGCGTGACTCAGTTGGTTAAGCATCAGACTCTTGACTTCGGCTCAGGTCATAATCTCAGGGTCGTGAGATCAAGTCCTGTGTTGCCTCTGCGCTGAGCAGGGAGCCTGCTCAAGATTCTCTTTCCCTCTCCCTCTCCCTCTGTCCCGCCCTGCCTTCCGGCTCCCGCACAAGTGACCCCCCCCCCAAAATAAATAAATAAGTAGTTAATTTAAAAAAATGTGATCTGATCTGTGCTTCAGTTTTCCCAAAATGTTCCTGGAGCTTTTAAATGGGAATCATTCGCCCTTTTATAAAATAATCAAATACAAATTGTAGATCTTTATTTTTATTTTTTTATTTTTTTAAAAGATTTATTTATTTATTTATTAGAGATAGAGACAGCCAGCGAGAGAGGGAACACAAGCAGAGAGAGTGGGAGAGGAAGAAGCAGGCTCCCAGCGGAGGAGCCTGACGTGGGGCTCGATCCCATAACGCGGGGATCACGCCCTGAGCCGAAGGCAGACGCTCAACTGCTGTGCCACCCAGGTGCCCCTATTTTTATTTTAATATCAAAAGAAGGAAGAGGAATAGGGTCCCAATAAAGAAAAGTCCTCTAAATTAATAAATTTAACTTTATGAAATATTACCTATGTTGTCCTCAGTTTTTCTATTTTGCATAAACAAGTGAAAAACCACACACCCCCTTGTATTTTTGGGCTGGGGTCAGGCGCAAACCAATATGAGCTCCTGCTTTGAACACAGCTCCATGCTGGGGCTGAGTCATGGTTGCGATACGAACGCAGCGTCAGTCCTGGGCTTTCAGTACGTATTTTGTGTCCTATAAAGACCCGACATTTTAAAGTAAAGAGAGATAGTGTTGCCATTGTTTTCTATATTTGGGCTTCGTGCTGTTCCCAGGATTGAGAGTTTAAGAAAATTTAAGAAACTCATACCCATCTGCACACCTACCGCTTACTGTGAGTGTTGAAATGGGCCTCGAGTCTGCGGGCAGTTGTAGACACTGCCTTTTGGGCAGCATGGCCAGGTGGTGAAGGACGGGGACCTGCACGGTGGCTGGAAGGAAGGGAGGAATAAGGCGTGCTTTACAAAAGGTAAGCCCGAAGAAGATCGTGGTGCAGCTATCTTATGTCTAAATGACTGACCCACTAAGCAGCGAGCTGCCTGACACTCTGAGACCCTAGGAAGAAGAGCTAGGCTCCCGGGCAAGAACTTACAGAGAGCAATTTTAAGCTTAAAAGAGGAAAGATGTTCTCGGAATCAGAGATGCCCAAATATAGAAAGTGAGCTTCTCATTACCGCACACAGATGTTGAATAATCATTAGTCTGGGAGGTGATGGAGAGATTACTACATTTGAATAAAAATAATACAATTAAATAGAAATAATGAAAATAATTTTATGTTTATGGTGCTTGACATTTAATAAGTTGTTTTGAAGGGGAGCCTGGCTGCCTCAGTTGATAGAGCATGCGACCCTTGATCTCAGGGTTGTGAGTTTGAGCCCCACGTTCGGTGTGGAGCCTACTTAAAAAAATAATAAAATAAATGAATAAAATTTCAAAAATAATAAATTTATTGGGGCACCTGGCTGGCTCAGTCAGAAAAGCATGCGACTCAATCTCTTGGGGTCATGAGTTTGAGCTGCATGTTGGGTGTAAAGATTGCTTAAAGAAATAAATAAACTTAAAAATAAAATCAAGATTTTAAAAAATAAGTTGTTTTAGTACAACTGAGTTTTTAAATTCTCGGGAGTTAGATAAAAATTATTCTGACTGTAGGTTCAAGATTGCAGACTGAAGACACAGCAGTGAACAAAACATAAAAATGTGTGCCTGGTGGAGCTTATAATCTAGAAATTCCATAGATTTTATATTATCCTTATGACACTGGAATAACTTAGGGATAGGACAAGATCAGACAACGCAAAGAAAAAAGAAAGGCAATTTTCAGCTCCAAGAAAAAAAAGACAAGAGAAACGACAAAAGCAACGTAATAATAGCATACTATTGATTACATAGTAAATAATATTAATGTAGTCATGAGAATATAAATGCTGGTTTTTATTTTTATTTAAAAAATTTTTTATTTCAATTTTTTAATTTAAATTCGAGTTAGTTAACATACATGGTAAAATTGGTTTCAGGTGTAGAATTTAGTGATCCATCATGTTTTGGATTTTTAAAATAACTTGTAAACGAAACATGGAAACTTAGTGATGATTAAAGACAGAATGTCAGTGTTAATGATCTTGATAATATAAAATACATGTATAGTCAATGGATTACTTAAGTTGGGGGAACAATGAAATAAAAAGTGAAAGAGTTAATAGCCTAGTTTTCAAACAGGTTGTTGAGATATTGAATAGAGTTGAGAAAACAA
Organism: Ursus maritimus; assembly: GCF_017311325.1. Classification (NCBI taxonomy): domain Eukaryota; kingdom Metazoa; phylum Chordata; class Mammalia; order Carnivora; family Ursidae; genus Ursus; species Ursus maritimus. Next base: position 46,824,204 of record NW_024426885.1, read on the forward strand.
GAAATGGAAGTATAAGTATATTGTTTAAAAATGTTCAAATGTAATCAATAGAACACAGAGTTAGATGCTAGCTAGCTAGATAGATAGAACAGAGAGGAAGAGACAAAGGAGGGAGTTTATGTGACCTAAATTCTTGTTTTTCGTACTACGAAGTCAATAGACTACCTAAAGTCAGTAAATCAAGAAACAGATCCGTAAACATTTTATTCAGAGTTTCAGAGACTAAGGACCTCAATAAACAAAAACATAAATGATTAAAAGAGCTTGTCTTGGGATCATAAGTCAGAGGTGGGGAGGATTGGACCAAGAAACTTGTTTTTCATCACACACATGTATATAATGTATCTTGGGTTCTCTCTCTCTCTCTCTCTCTTTTTTTTTTTTTAAGATTTTATTTATTTATTTGACAGATATAGAGACAGCCAGCGAGAGAGGGAACAGAAGCAGGGGGAGTGGGAGAGGAAGAAGCAGGCTCATAGCGGAGGAGCCTGATGTGGGGCTCGATCCCATAACGCCAGGATCACGCCCTGAGCCGAAGGCAGACGCCCAACCGCTGTGCCACCCAGGCGCCCCTCTCTCTTTCTTTTTAAAGAATACAATGTAATACATTATTTTCAGGTTATTTTAAAAAATTCAAGTCTACCTTCTTCATTAAACAGATGAAGAAACTGCAGCCCTGAAAGTAGCAGTGGCTTTCCTTAGGTCATACCACTAGCAAGAGGAAGGAGCAGGAATGGAGGCCCTGTCTCGTGACATCGGCTCCTCTGGGCCATATGGGACTGCTCCAAGCAACCCTAGAGTTCTTTCTCACCCAGCTTCTATGATTAACCATCCTTCCAAGCCACTGTGCCTTTGCACCTGCTCTTTTCTCGGCCTGGGGTGGGCCTCCCAGCTTCTTTCCCTGGCATATGCCTGTTCATTTTTCATAACCCAGCCCCATGTCAATTCCTTCAAGACTATGACTCTTTTGCTCCTATACTGTCCCTCCCTCTACTCTAATGTTTCTTTCTGGTCCCACTGGGTCGTAAATATTTGGATACCCATCAGTCTGCCCATCCTACTGTCTCATTTGCTAGACTGTGACTCCCTCAAGGTAGAGGTTTATGTCTGACCCAACAGTGCACCCCAGCTCCCACCCCAACGCCTGCCACTGGGCGTTCAAAAGTGTTTGGGGAATTTGTGAATGGGTGGGGCACATGAGTCTCTGCCTCCACGATCCTGGGCTGGTGGCCCAAGGCCCAAACCCTGGCCACAGGCCTGACAGCTGTGCAGGAGGCTCTCCACCAGGTTCAAAGTCATCCCTAAATGACTGCCCCACCCCCAACCTTCATATGCTGTCACCCTCCTGTTTTCTTGCTCTCCTCTCCCATCTTGAGGTTTATCTGCAAATCTCAGCACTCTCAAAGGGCACACTTTAAAAGCCAAGTGGAGCCTGCCATCTGGATTGAATTAAACCACTGACCGAGTTAGTCCCCAAGTCAGCAGGGGCTGGAGGAAGGCTTTGGGGAAGGGACTGGACCTTTACTCCTTAGAGGAACTAACTCAGAAGAAAAATAATGTGCTGGTAAGAGCTGCCCAAAGGGGTGGGAAGAGGGAGACGGACAGATTGAGCAGCTCCCCAGGCAGGGTCTCGGCATCTCTGGGCCTCTGCGTTCTCACCTACATCATGGGAGAGGTGATGCGAGCTGGTGGTTGGGGGTGCGGGAATCAGTGAGGAAAAGCATGAGGACGTGTCGGGAACAGCGCTGGCCCGGAGCGGTGCTCAGTCTATGTGTGAGCTTTCCCTCCTCTCCAGTTCTTTTCCTATTTTTCTTTTTGTGGTTGTTTTTATTTTTATCACAGTTATCCAGGGACAGAGTCAAAGAGGCAAATGGTTCTTTTGTTGCAACGAACACTAGTTTCTCACTCTGTCCTCACTAGTTATTTTCCCGCAGAAGCAACTACTTCCAACTCTTTCTAACAATTCTGCTGGTATTTACTTGCATATTTCAAAATAACTTGCTTGCATTGGTACTTTTTGTGTGTGTGGTTTTTTTTAGAAGATTTTATTTATTTGACAGATAGAGACAGCCAGCGAGAGAGGGAACACAAGCAGGGGAAGTGGGAGAGGAAGAAAGAGGCTCATAGCAGAGAAGCCTGATGTGGGGCTCGATCCCATAACGCCGGGATCACGCCCTGAGCCGAAGGCAGACGCTTAACCGCTGTGCCACCCAGGCGGCCCTGGACTTAAATTTTAAAATCAGAAGTGATGATATGGGAGTATATGTACTTTACACTAATTTCTAATAACTCCCTTTTCATAAAAATATGATGGAATTATTTCTCTGTCATCCTAAGATAAGATTTTACTAAAATTTATATTTTTTTGTCATGTTCATCCAAAGATCCGGTTTTTGGTTTTTTTTTTTACTCTTGATCCGTACTTCTAATGAGTGAACTTGAACAAAATACTCTTATCAGAAAATATTTCTTTATCTGCTAGTTCGGTAGATTCTTCGAGTGCTCTGGGTTCTCGCTAGCCTTATCTGCATTTATTGTCTCCACGGATTAAAAAAAATAAATTTTTTTGTGTCCACTCATATCTCCTTAGTTTCCTCTTGACTAGAACTGTTATCAGACTTTCCTCGTTTTTGATTATCTTGACAGTTTTGAGGAGTACTGGTCAGGGATTTTGTAGAATGTCCTCCAACTGGGATTTTTTTCCTGAAGTTTCTCTAGTGATCAGACAGGAATTATGTGTTCTTGAGAGCAAGACCACAGAGAAGCCCGGTGCTATTTTCATCACATTCTATCAAGAGTATGTAATATCAACATGGCTTGTCACTGATGAGGTTACTTTGGTCACCTCGCTGAGGTACTGTTTGTCAGGTTTCTCCATTCTAATGCGGCTCTTTCCACCTTCCCCCACCGCCATCCTGCGATCTTTGGGGGAAGTCACTGCGCACGACCCATACTGAAGGACCGGGGAGTTACGTTCCACCTTCTGGAGGGCAGAGGGTCTACATAGATTATTTGGGATTCTTCCGTACAGGAGATTTGCCTATTCTCTGTTTATTCTTTTATATCAGTCTGGACTCATGGACCTTTATTTTATACTTTTGAGTTACAATCCAAGACTGCTTTATTTCATTGCTCAAATTGTTCTAGCTCTGGCTGTTAGGGACGCTTTCACTTGGCTCCTGTGTCCCTTGACATGTCCCCATCATTGTGTGTGCATTGTGTGTGTGTGTGGGGGGGGAGCACAAGAGAGCGCTTTCTTACTTTTTGGCACTACAAGATGCCCCTGGCTCCTCTGTGTATTTCCTGCCCCACTTCTAGAATCAGCCATCTCTCCAAGGAGTCCTGCCTTATTGGAGAGTAGGGTTAGAAACCAAGATCTGGGTCCCGCATGTGTGCATTGATGTTGGGATGTCGTTGCTTCCAGGCTTGCTCAGCTGAGAGAGTAGAAACATATCTGTGTGTGTACTAAGCCATGTGCATACACATACCTATAAATATTCCTGTATGTAGCCATCTGTACGATATCTATATTAAGCCAAATATGCATTTATTCTAGCCTCTTCTTCCTACCTATTTGTAACCTACTCTGACAGTGAGAAGCCAGTCTCCCTCAGTTTACCTAAGTGCTCGAGTCCATGCAAAGCATTGTCAGAATGTGCACCTGTACTTCCATGGCGGGGGGGGGTTCGAGTACAGCTAGAGCACGGTGATTACGTACAGCTCCTTTTGCCTTTATCTCCTTTCATTTCCAGAATGACTTAGGTCAGCGCCGTTGCCCCATCCCTTCCAGTCAGGTTCATTCATATATTTGTAATTCAGTAAGATCGTTCTGTCCCATCCTGCATTCCGTCCTGGAATCTGATGACCTTCTAGATGATTCTTTTAAACTTGCATAAATTAAGGCTCATTCTCTGTGTAAATAAGTTCCATGGGTTTTGACGAATGCACCACGACGGTATCCTTCGAAGTAGTTTTGCAGCCCTAGAAACGCCCACCCCTTCCCCGTGCTTTACCTGTTCAGCCCTCCCCCACTCCCCGCTCCCCAGCATCACTGAACTCCTTACTTCTTCTAGAGTTGCGTCTTTTCCAAGATGCCATCTGTTTGGAATCACACAGTATGTGGCCTTTGCAGACTGGTTTCTTTCCCTTAGCGATATGCGTTGACGTTTCCGCCATCTTTTCACAGCTTCATAGCCCATTTTGTTTCATCACTGAAGAGCATGCAATTAGGTGGATACAGGATTTTGTTGGCTTGTTGGTTTGTTTGTCCGTCAGCTACTGAAGGGCATCTCGGTTGCTTCCAGTCCAGGGCAATTACGAATCAAGCTGCTGTGAACGTTTGCAAGCAGGGTTTTGTGTGGACACACGTTTTCAGATCAGCTGGGTCATTCAACAGACTTGTGACCCATCATTCTTCTTTTTGGCCCCTCCCTTCACATGCACTTCCAGGGGAAAGGGATGCCCCCTGCTCTCAAGGCTCTGGGGGTCCTGCAGTGTAAACCCACTCGCTTCATGGCTTTCTACCTGCCCATGTGTGATTCAGCTTTCTCTGCTGTGCGAAGCCTCCCCCCTGTTCCATCAGCTTCCAGCCTGGAATATGATGTCGCTTACCCCTCTTCTCCTTCCATTACTTACATGGGTTTATACCTTCTCTTGACCCTTTTCACTGTCATTTTAGTGGGAGGGAGTGAAAGCGAATGTCAGTGTTCAGCCCAGCAACTGCACCCAGCCGCGTTCCCCTTCCCTCTCTCCAAGGCTGCGATTTGATCTCCCTGGGTGTGGAGTAGGGAGAGCCCACGGTTGTCAAGTCACGCCTGCTACCACTGCAGTTATGGGAGACGACTCTCTGCTCCATATCTGTCCCTGCTGTCTGTTCCAGCCAGGGCCTCAGTCCCAGCTCCCTGCCCTTGGTGCTCTCTCCCTTGGGGCTTTGAAGGCTCACGCTTATGGGGAAGGGAGGGGGTGGCTCGACATTCTGAGCTGGAGGCCTCAGAGCAAGAACGTGTCTGGAGAAATGACACCAAGGTGGGACAGCAGAGAAGGAGCCCCACGGGCACAAAACATCTTCTACTCTCTGGCACATCCATCCTCATCGCCCCAACAAGCAGTGTCTGGCTTTCAGCAAGCCTTCTGGGGAAGTGACCGAAGCAGTTATAGTCCAGAAATTGAATGATTGGTCATTGAATGGAATCACCTCCCTTTGCCCATCCTCTAGTAATCTTGTCCTTATCTCTTTTCACTCTACCCAGAATACCTTCTCCCTGGTAAGTCCTTCTACTCAGCGTCCTCACTTACAGTCTGTATTGTAGCCTAAGGACTCCCCGAGTTGTATCTCCGGCCACGGTGCCCTTCCTACTCTAGCCGAGTGGCAATGGTTTGCCCTGGGCGTGCCACAGGCATAGTAGCTGTGTGTGTTCTGTGCCATGCTGGCCCTTTCTAGATCCAGGCCCATCATCTGTTTGGGTTTCTGAAGGATTCCTCCAAGTTTCTGGTTCACTTACATATTGTCTTCTTGTTTCTGAGAACTGTTATGTATTTATTTGTTAGCTTTCAAATGTCTTTGCTATAGTTTTTTTAGGTCTTCGAGCTGCTGGGGTGGGGGTGGGGGACAAGACAGCTGTGTGACTTGAAACTAGAAAAAACGCCTATCTCCTCTCCTGGGGTTCATTTTTGAAGGGCCTTGTGGTATTCCTTCAGCCCCCAAGCCGTCTTAAGACGAGTCCAAGTCTGCTTTCTTTGGAGAGGGAGGTGTCCCAGCCTCTTACGACAGCACAGTTTAGGGTCTCACAAACACGTGCGAGTTTTTCTTAGAGTTTATCTTAACCTCCATGTTTTCTCCTGCATCATTAGCTCATCTCTCAGTGGGGTTAAAAACAGCTTCCCGGCTCTCTGGTTTCACTGTTGGAAAATACACAGGAGGTTTTGTTCCCATGGGAAGGGTGGGATGAAAATCTGGTTCCTGGGATGACTCCACAGCCATTCCACCAGTGACCGAGGGCTTATGCAATGTTCTCACTGTCGCCAGGCCTGGGCCAGCTGCCTGTGGGACAAAGCCCACACTCCCCGTCCTGTCATGGAAGCCATTCAACATCTGCAGGATGCCCTTATCTCGGGGCTGCAGTCAGGGGAGCACGGAGGTTAGAAGCGGGGGGTGCCTGCATGCCAATCTGACTCTGCCAGTGCGCTTGCTGTGAGACTTCGGGCAAGTTACTCAACTTCTCTGTGCCTCGGTGTCCTTCTCTGCAGACCGGTAAGTGATGGTCATAAAGCGTGTGTCTCTTGGGGTTTCGTGATGATGAAATGAGTGAACGAGTGAAAGGGGCTCAGAATAGTGCCTGGGGCTCAGCAAGTGCTCTGCAGGGGAGCCCTACTCTCCTCACCTCCTGTGAGTCCGAGGGGCAGCCTCCTCTCTGCTCAGACCAGACCATCCCTGTTTCCCTCCCAACTCTGATCTGTACCATGGAGTCTTCAAGGGCAAAAGGACATCCTCCTCTTCCTTCTCCTATTATCAATGACAATTACTGTGTATTGAATATTTGCTATGTGCTGGCTACTTTTCAAGGGTTATTTTTTCAAAACTCACCATAATCCTGAAAAGCCGGTAACACGGTCCTGTTTCGAAGAGAAAGAAGCGAGCCTTGGAGAGGCCAAGTGAGCGGCTCTGCGAGGCGGCCAAGCTGAGAGGGCCATGTGATTTTGACCGCCACGCCACGCTCTTTCCCTGTCTCACCCAACATCCACTGTCTGCCACCCCAACCTCCAAGGCCATGCTTGGGGGCTCTCCATGTCATGAATTAAATCACTCACGATGCTTTTGGGTACAAGCAATAGAAGCCCCAGTTTGAGCTGGCCTAAACTAGAAAGAAAACGTGCGGTTCACAGGAATGGAATGTCGAGAGGAAAGACAGACTTCAAGCGAGACTTCTTCGACGTCCCCGGGGACCCACTTCACCTTGTTCTCCTGCCCCACCTTCTCCTGTGGTCCTGGTCTCATACTTACACGAGCTCTCACAAGGCTTCAGGATGGCTGCTCCAGGTACTTGAGGCTAAGTTTCCCCCAGATCCTGAGCCGAGGATGTAAGATTAAGTAGTTTATCTGGGACGTGATCCCAGGAAACACGAGCAGGAAAATAGCAAACTGACTTGGGAAGGGAAATAGCCCACAAAGGGTTATCTAGACCATTAGAGGACTGGAGTGCAAGGCCACTGAGGAATTTTGGGGAACAGTGTAGAACCATGTATCACTTATCCCACCCAGTAGCCCTGTGGTACCTGGCCTGTGCCGGGAGCAGGCACGGTATGCTCCAGCAGCCAAACAAAGCCTAAGATCAAGTGAAACAAAAAAGCCAGAGCTGGAATTGGCAACGGGATGGGGACTTCGGGGAGGGCGCTGAGCATCTCTGTTACCCCTAATGCGTGCCTCCTCGTCCGGCCCGCTGGGAGAGGGAGCAGTCCTTCCCACCCCTGGCGCCCCGTAGTCCTGGGGTCCGCTGAGGTTTGTCCTGCTGAGGTCCCATGCCCCCATGCCAACCGGAACCTGTGTCCAGGAGAATACTCGGTCCTGATCGCCTTTGTCTTCAGTGACTGCCCACCCAGCCACCTATCACTGTAGCAAGAGATGGGGTCATGCTCCTTGGCTGAGGTGAACCCGGGCCTCCCCCCAGGGCTGGGGTGGGGCCAGTCCCACCAGAACGGAATGGCAGCTGTTCTGGACTGCTGGGAGGGCAGGGAGGATCCTGGGAAGCAAACGGCAAAGTTCATCACATAAGTGTTCTCTAGGACAAAAGGAACTGAATGGAAACAAAGCTTCCAAGAGAGGGACTACAGAATCCTGCAAGCTGGGGGCCGGGAGAGGGCTATGAACGTCACCTAGTATAATGCCCCTGCGCTGCCCGCGTCTGTCCTCCCATGTGATATTCGATCTCAACCCATATACCTCCAACGTCGGGGAGCCTGCTCCCCACCCAGCAGCCCACCTTTGTCCTGGAGACATCTCTAACCACTGGAGGTCTCTCATCACGTCACGTTGGAATCTTCCTATGCCTTCTCTGGGGCTTCCAAGACACATCTGCTCCGTCTGCCCTCAATCTGTCCCACGGGGATGTGTAAACAGTGATTACGTTTCCCCCAAGACTTCCCTGGAGAACGCTGACCACCGAGAAGCCTGTCATCTCCCACATGATGGCCACAGAAAGGCCTCGACATCTCGGGCAGGCATCTTGGAGATGGTGGAGACTCAGATGGGTTCTTCTCCGGAAGGATCAGCCAGTCTCCAGGTCAGCGACAGTTTACGGCTCAGAAGCCAATCCAACGGTCTCAGTCACAGGGAGGAGCCCCTGTTCCCTCATGGATGTGTTTACTTGGAGGATGTGACCTCCCAGACGCACAAACACTCTGCCTGCCTCCCACCCCAGCAGCTCCCGCGGGAGCTCTGAGATGCCCGGCGATGGCCACATGCCCTGTGGCTGGAGTCCTGAGGTCTAGGCTGCTCCCGTCTGGCCACACGCAGCAAGGCCCCGCACCCAGCCCCAGCCCTGACCTCTCCTCACCTCAGTGGTCCGTAAAGAGCGAAGCAGTAGGCCACGGCGGAAAGAATCCAGGCTGGAGCTGGAAGTCCTCCAGGGAATCCTGCCTCACTGGGATGAGTGACTTTGCCCCTCAGAGCCTCAGTTTGTCTTATCTGAAAAACAGGAAAGAACTCCCTTGAGGAGGTGCTCTGGGAAAGCGAAAGTACCCGGCGTGCGCCAGGTTCTTCACAGATGGGTCTATTATGGAGCCGTAGTGGCGAAAGCTTCCCTCAATGCTCCCCGAGTCATCAGGATCTGTTGAGAGGGTTATTCATCTTTGGTTCTGGTAACCCTGCAACTTTGAAGGCACCAGATGGGAACTCTTCAGTCACAGAAACATTCCCGAACTCCTGCCTTCGTCCAGGACACCCTCACATATCAATCAGATAGGGCAGGGGTCCTATCCTGTCCCCAGCCTCTAGAAGACACCTGTAGTTCTGACTTCCCTCCCTCTTCTTGGAAACTGTCCCAACCCCATTCACATGTGTATTGAGGGAGCGCCTTGCCAGATGACTGCTCATCCCCTGGGTTTCTGTTGACCTCCTGACCTTCTCCGTGACCTAAGCTGGGCTAACCAGGGTTCTTCTCTGGGACTCGTCACTTTGAAACTGGAAGCATCTTTCTTTCTCGAAGGCGTGTAGATCCGGAGCTGCTGGAAGCCACATGGAAAGCACCAGCTTGCAGCGAGAGAACAAAGCTGACACACAGAGAGGAGCAGAGATAAAGGACACAGCTTGGCTGAGTCCCCGGCTCAGGGTTCTTCCGCCCTGCCTGTCCCACCGCTTGGCGGCCCAAACCAGCCTGGGACTACAGAAGGAGCGGCCCGCTTCCCCCAGCCTCGTCTGAGGTCCGACCGATGGGACTGTGGGCGGACTTTTGACCCTGGGGGAGTCAGTCCAGAAGCTGGGTTGAGCCAATCAGATGCGTCTCCTAGAACTGGAGTACAGATGCTCAGGGTCAGATGGTAGCCAGTGCAGAGCTCTTGAGGTAAATAGAACCTTTGAAGGGCAGTCATGAGGATTCTTCCATAAGCCGAGGTGAAGCTGGGGGCAGTGCTCCGAGGGAGGCTGGGAGGGGACCTGCCAGCCCTGGGTCCCGACAGCTTTCCCTTCCTGTTTTCACTCCTCCAGAGTCCAGCCCTGTCTCCCCTCGGGTAGCATGAGCTATTCCACATCTCTCTGGCAAATTTTCCCTTTTACTCAAGCTACTTTGAAAAGGCTCCTATTCCACGCCCCCCCCGACCCATCCAGCCCCCGCTGTCCTGTTCCCTCGACACAGCCCGAGATGGGCAACAAGCAGGGTCCACATTCGCCTTATGGGAGCACTGGACAATGGGTCCCTACAGGACCCTGGAGTGGCCACTCAGCCTTTTTTTAAAAAATTGAGATATAATCCACAAACATAAATTCATCCTTTTAAGGTATGCCATTTAGTGGTTTCTTAGTGTAGTCACAAGTGTGTGCAGCCATCGCCCTTCTGAAGTTCCAGACCATTGTCATCGCTGGAAAAGAGACCCTGCAAGCATTCACAATCACTCCCCATCCTCACCCCTGCTCTCCCCACCCCTGGCTACCCCTAAGCCTGCTTGCTCGGTATCTATCCATTTGCCTGTTCTGGACATTTCGTCTTAATGAAATCATGCACAACGAAGTCTTTGGTGTATGGCTTTCTGCGCTTCAAGGTTTCCGTTGTAGCATGGCTCATCCCTTCATTCCTTTTCATGGCTCAGTGATCTTCTCATTTTGCTTATGCATTCATCAGGTGATGGACATTGGGGTTGTTCGCACCTAGGGGCTCCTGGGAAGAGTGCCGCTGCGAACGTGTGTGGACAAGCGTCTCTCTGAGTCCCTGTTTTCAGGTCTTCGAGGCATCTGCCTAGGATTGCTGGGTCATATGGTAACTCTGAGTTTACGTCTTTGAGGAGCCGCTAAACTGTTTTCGACGGCAGCTGCACCATTTTCCATTCCCACCCCCAGTTTCTCCACATCCTTACCAACGCTGGTTATTTTCCTTTTTCAAAAAACAGCCATCTCAAGCGGGTGTGAAGTGGTATCTCATTGTGGTTTTGATTTGCATTTTCCCAGTGACTAATGATGTGAAGCATCTTCTCATGTGCTCATTGGCCATTTGTAGCTCTTCTTTGGAGAAATGTCTATTCATTTTTTTAAGGGGGGGAGGGGCAGAAGGAGAAGGGGAGAGAGAGAATCTTAAACAGATTCCCCATTGAGTGCAGAGCCCGATGCAGGGCTCGATCTCACCACCCTGAGATCATGACCTGAGCCGAAATCAAGAGTCGGATGCTTAACTGACTGAGGCACCCAGGTGCCCCTGGAGAAATGTCTATTCAGATCCTTTGCCCATTTTTTTTTAAATGGTCATTTATCTTTTTAGTAATAGGTGACAATAATTCTTCATATGCTCTGCATACAGATTCTTAATCAGATCTATGATTTGTAAATGTTTCCTCCCATTCTGTGGGTGGCCCTTTCACTTTCTTTATGGTGCCCTTTAAGCACAGAAATCTTTATTTTTGGTGAAGTCCGATTTATCCTTTCTTTTCTTTTGTTACGTATGCTTTTGGGGGCATATCGAAGATACTCTCAGTCTTCAACCTTAAGTTCAGATTCTTTCCATCTGCGTAGTTCTGAATTCTGCCTGAGGTTTGTAAATGTCTTTTCTATTACTTGCATCTTGAACAAGCCTGTCTGTCTCAGATTACAAATTCCCAGGGCAGTGACCAATTCTGAAAAACAAGTTCACACTGTGCAATTAATTAAAGCTTCAACGATGAAGACGATAGTGATCCAGAGGCCAGTAAGTCCTCCCCTTGGGTCGAACCTCATCTGGCAGAACAAATCCATTTCCCCTTCCCAGGTGCTGAGGATGACTTTGACGTGAAGGCCCCAGAGAAGGGGGGCGACCCCTGGACACCATGGAGGGGGTCAGGAGCGGCTGACCTGCTTGGAGCATGCCCACCAGTAGAAAGAATTTCCGCTAAGCCTGGCTTTGCACCAAGCTAGGGGCAGCGGTTTGTGCTGGGCTGGTGATGGGGGCTGGGAGCTGGCCTTGCCTCCCCCACTGCAAGAGGGTACACTGTGCTCCCTGAGCAAAGTCAAGTCTCTAATGCCATCAGCTCAGGCTAAGGGCAGTAACACGGGTGAGGCAGGCAGGCGCAGGGAATGGAAGAGGGTGGCTCTTCAGCTCCTAGTCTCCAGAGACACTCTGAGGCTGCAGCTCCTTCTGGTCAGCTGACTTCAAGCTGACCCCTGTGGGACTCCGGGGATCTTCCTAGGCCGTGTCGGGGCAAACCAGTCCTGAGCAGTGGATGGGGACCACAACTGACCAGCCTCAGATTCCAAGCTGCCCACACCCATGGGCTTTGGCAGGACTCACTAGCACATTCCAGTCTGGCATCATTTAGAAAGCTTCTACCAAGTGCCCGTGCCAGGTCCCACAGGGTTCTCTGTCTTGGACCTCAGCTCCCTCCCTGGCGCGTTGTGGGTATTTGGGTTGGTGTCTGGGTCAAGAGTCCCTCACGGGGCGCCTGGGTGGCTCAGTCATTAAGCGTCTGCCTTCAGCTCAGGGAGTGATCCCAGCGTTATGGGATCGAGCCCCACATCAGGCTCCTCCTCTGGGAGCCTGCTTCTTCCTCTCCCACTCCCCCTGCTTGTGTTCCCTCTCTCACTGGCTGTCTCTCTCTCTGTCAAATAAATAAATAAAATCTTAAAAGAAAAAAAAAAAAGAGTACCATGTCCCTGCTAAACTCAGAGGCCATGGAAAGAACCCGGTTTTGGTATCAGAATAGTTTCTACATTGGATTACCACTTAATCCAAGTGTGATTTGGGGTAAGTCATTTAACACCTCTGTGGGTCTCCCCCACATCTGGGAAATGGTGTGACTGATGTCCCAGGGTGGCTGTGTGAGCAAATGAGGTGAGGTCTACAAGTGTCTAGTGTCTGATAGGACGGATGTTTTCCTACAGCTTTGCTCTTGCACAGTCCCCATACCCCACCAAACCTCCTTGACAATTCCTTTCTTTTTTTTAAGATTTTATTTATTTATTTGACAGAGAGAGACAGCGGGAGAGGGAACACAAGCAAGGGGAGTGTGAGAGGGAGAAGCAGGCTTCCTGCAGAGCAGGGAGCCCAATGCGGGGCTCGATCTCAGGACCCCGGGATCATGACCTGAGCCGAAGACAGATGCTTAACAGCTGAGCCACCCAGGCGCCCCTCCTGGACAACTCCTTCTTTTTTTTTTTTTTTTTTTTAAGATTTTGTTTATTTATTTGACAGAGAGAAAGACAGCCAGTGAGAGAGGGAGCACAAGCAGGGGGCGTGGGAGAGGAAGAGGCAGGCTCCCAGCAGAGGAGCCCGATGCGGGGCTCGATCCCAGGACCCTGGGATCACGCCCTGAACCGAAGGCAGATGCTTAACGACTGAGCCACCCACATGCCCCTCCTTGACAACTCCTGACTGCATCCTTCCCTCTCTGTCCCATGGCCCATGCAATTAATTACAGCTTTAATGATGACCCGATAATGACCAAAAGCGGGTACTCAGTAAAGTCTTGGTGAGTGAATAACTCCTCTCTGGTTTCCTGCCTGCCAGGCCCTCCCCTGCCGTCTCTGCTCCTCGCTGTAGCCAGGGCATCCCTCCAGAAGCACATATTCCTTCCTGCCATTGCCAAGACCAAACATTTAGTGACTTCAGACTGTCCGATTGTGTGAGGTTCTCCAGCAGCCCTTGATGGCCCAGGCCAGTCCAGAGAAGGCTGATGATGAATGAATCCGTCTTGGAAATTTCTCACCCAGGTGAGATGGCCGGGCCAATGGGATGAGAGGGATGTTTATAAGAGTGATTGACAAGGTGCGCCAAGACATGGAAGGTAAATGGGGAGAAAAGGAAAAAAGGGAGTAGGAGAAGCTGGGTTATCACCCAGTCAGTTGGAAGGAGAGCAGTTACTGTCCAAGAGTGATGTTTGCATTCTCAACGTCAGAGGCAGGGTGGCTCCGGGTGACACGGCCAGAGTATGGCTGGGGGGAGCATGGGGACCAGAGGGCAGTGGCAGTGATGGTCCCTGGAGACGAAGCAGTCAAGGAACTGAAAGGTAGGGTGGCGATGGGTCAGCATATGATTGACTATCTACCTTTGCAAGGGAAAGGAAGCTTTCTTAATCCACAGTCCACATTGGAGTAACAGGCGTGAGCCTGGACTGTCCTGAGTAAACTGAGGCATGTGATCATTCTGGTGCTCAGCCACTCAGGCCAATGGCAGTCCTCAGGATGGGGAAGAAGCTGAAGGGCCCGCTGTGATGTCATTAAGGACTGATGGGACACGCAGGCAGGGGAGCACAGAGTGAGGCAAGGTGGCGTGACCAGTGCCAAGAAGCTTGCCAAGCAGGGGCTTTAAAGAGGGAGAAGAGCCTGCACGGGGGAAGCTTGGCTGGGGACAGTGGCAGACACAGGCACCACCTGCAGACCAGGGGGAGAGTAAGATTTGCTCAACCTCATACATGAGTCATACAGTTTTGGACTTTCTCAAGCATTTTTTTTCAATCTCATAACTTTCTTGAAAATTATCTGTTATGTTTCCCTTTCAGAAAACGAAACCAAGGCAGAATGGGATTTAGGTGATTGACCCAAGGCAAATTGAGGAAGCCCCTGAAGTAGGGTTGCCAGATAAGATACATGACACCCAATTCAACTTGAATTTCAAATGAAGAACAGATAGTTTTTTAGTATAAGTATGTCCCAAGTATTTCATGGGACATACTTACACGAAAAAAGTTTTTTTCATTATTGTTTATCTGAAATTCAAATTCAGCTGGGCAGCCTTGTTTTTTGGTTGATTTGTTTTGTTTTGCTAAACCTGGCAATCCAGAAGGAAGGTGAGGGGCCATAGCGGGGCCGTATGAATCAGAGAGCCTTGTTAGTGGTCCGGGATGCTGGGAGGGCAGGGCCAGGTCTGAGCATGGGCGAGAGAAGAGTATCAGCCTGAGGACGGTGACCAGCATGGGGAAAGGGCTCAAAACCAGCCAAGTCAGCTTCTGGACAGGAGCGTCCGTGGGGTGAGAGTGCTTTCTGCTCATGACTGTGCACACTCGCTCACAATCAGATTGGGCCTCAGAGCCCACAAAGGGTGCTCACATCTGTTATTTTAATTGGATCCTCTCAGCCTTAGGAAGTAGGCACAGCGCAAATCCCAAAAGCGCTGATGAGAACACCAAGGTTCAGGGAGGTTTTGTTGAGGCTCTGGAGTTGGGGCCCACAAAGGAAGGGTTCTTTGGGGAGGGCATCAGCTCTTGTAGGGTGTGGGGAAACTGTGGCAAACCCTGAAACTCACCCTGAAGGCCCAGGGAGCGTAGTGCCTTCCTCCCAAGCCAGCGGGCCACAGGGGGGAGGGGAATCAGCCTGAGAGAGCTTTCATTGGGGAGGGAGGGAGATGCAGGGAGAAGAAAAATGACCAAAGCTCCGGATCTCCTAGTAAATCATTAGCCTTCGCCAGAATACAGAAGCTGTGGACTGTTATTATAAAATACTGAAATTAAATTAAATACAGCCCAAATTAAATATAATTAGACAAAATAAAATAACAAAGCTAAAAAGAATAAAGGTGCCAAACTATCTGATAAAGGTTCAGGAGAGCCGAACTCCCAGGGCTGGGGCCCGAGGTAGGCTCAAGGACAGAGCCTTTGGCTACCGGCCGGGGAGCCCAGGGGCAGCAGGGGACAGTGGCTGCACTCCTGATTCCGCACACTCGCTCGCTGACCCTACGGCATCTCTTATCTCTTTTGGCGGGCGGTGAGTTAGGTAGCAGTTCACAAGGGCAGTTGTTCAGGGGCGCTCAGGGAGAGCCACAAGCTCATTTCCAGGTGTGGGAAGACACTGAGGGCTGCTCTAGGTGCTGGGGTCAGTGCACTGACCCTCCAACATGTAGTGATGTCCTACTGTGTGCCAGGCAGTGTGCCGTGGGCTGGGCAAGGCCCCTGTCTTCATGGGGCTGACATCCTGTTTGGAGGTGGGTGGAGTGGAGGACACAGACAATACATAAGTGAACAGATACATGACCTGGGAGGCCACGTTCGAGGTGAAGCCCGTATGAAGCGTGCAGCCAGGCACATATCTGGGACTGAGGGGTCCAGGCAGCGGAGTCGGCTCGTCCAGAAACCCTAAGGGGCAAAGAAGCCAAAGATGCTAGAAGAACGAAAAGAAGGCCAGCGTCTAAAAGAGAGGGTGAGATGAGAGGGAGGGCAGTCCTGCAGGGCCTGTGGGAAGGGTAAGGCCTCTGGGCTTGGTTCGAGTGGACGGGAAGCTGTCGGAGGAGTCTGAACGGCACTGCAGTGGCATCTGATACGTGTTTTAAAACAGTAGCTTCAGAAATACATGTTGAGGACATTGTGGTAAATGAAATAAGCCAGGCTCAGAAGGACTCGATACCACTTACATGAGGAACCTAACATGGTCAAACTCAGAGAAGCGGAGTGGAAGCATGGTTGCCAGGGGCTGAGAGGAGGAGGGAATGGGCACAAAGTTTCAGGTATACAAGATGACTAAGTCCTAGAGATCTACCAGACAGCAGAGTGCCTACAGTTAACTATACTGTATTGTATACTTAAACATTTGTTAAGAGCGTAGATCTCATGTTAAGTGCTCCTATCACACACACACACACACACACACACACACACACACACACACACGGAAAGAAAGCAATACACGTTATATCATGACCAGGTACACCAGGTATGTATACAAACAGAGGTTTTTTAAACGTATCAAAATAAAACAAAAGTGTCACAAAACAATAGATATTTGGTGCCATGTATTCTGATAGTCCCAATTCTTCTGTTTCATTAAAATGAAAATCAGGTCATGACCCATGAAATTGATTTCACGCCCACTAACTGGTTGTAACCTACAGGTTACACTGCTTTTAGGATATTTCTCTGGCCCTTGGGTGTAAAGTGGATTGTGGGGGGTATGTGGGGGGGAAGCAAGAGGAGTGGCAGGAAGACCAGTGAGGATGGTGTTGCACAAATCCAGACACAAAAGGATAGAGGATTGGACTGAGATGTTGGCGGTGAAGACAGAGGCAGATGGGCAGACACGGGATATATTTTAGAAGCAGCATGGACAGGACTTATTAATGAATTAGATGTAAAGGGAGAGAGAGGGAGGAATTAGTAATGACTTAGTTTTTGGCTTGGGTTGCTGGGGAACAGCAGTGCTGATTACTGACACGGGTTACCATGGGGAGGGAGCAGATTTGCAGGTAATCAAGAGTTCTGTTTGGGCGATGTCAATTTCAGCACAATTTCACTTCTCTTAATTGTTCCTGCTCCAGGCTTAGCACCAGCTCCTGAGAAAGTACACAACAGGTAGAAAGCAGCCCATGGTGAAACATTAAAGCAAAACAAAAAAGTTAGTTAATAGCTACTCAGAGCTTCCTCTCTGCCCGGCAGTGTTAAGAGCATTATGAATATTCATTTAATTCTCAGGATAATGCAATGAAATAGGGGCCATTATTGTCTTCATCTTACAGAAGAGGCACAGAGAGGTTACTTTCCTTGTCTTTAGTCACATAGCAAATACCTGCCTGAGCAGAGATTTAAACCAGTTCTGCCTGACCGCAAAAGGTAGCTCTCGTCAAGGGAAGAGGTACTCAATCTTTTGGAGAAGGATGACTCTTGACTTGGAAAGATGTCACATTATCTTGCAGAGCTGAAAAACAGAAGCAGGATTCAGACAGTAAAAGGTAGATGCAGTTTTTGATCTGCTTTTATTTTAAAAGATAAAAAGACTAGAGAGAGGAAAGACTAGAACGATGTATATCACAACGTTCACACTGGTTATCATTGGCTGGTGGGATCACAGGTGGCTTCAATTTTTGACAACAATAATATGCAGCCATTGTAAAAGAACGTCCTTTAAAAATGGGGAGAAAATGAGATCGTGTTCTCCCTACCTAGAGAGTTTACAGTAACACAGACCCACAGGACAAGTGTGGTGTGTGTCGTGGTGGAAACCTCAGGACACCTGGACTCT
This sequence comes from Ursus maritimus, assembly GCF_017311325.1. Lineage (NCBI taxonomy): Eukaryota > Metazoa > Chordata > Mammalia > Carnivora > Ursidae > Ursus > Ursus maritimus. Next base: position 46,841,815 of record NW_024426885.1, read on the forward strand.
CCTCTCCGTACCCTCCACAACTCACTGTGTGGCCTTGAGCAAGTCTCAAGCCCTCTCTGGACCTCAGAGGGGGATTTGGGGAAGGGCCTAGGAACAGTGGCATCCCAGTTAATGTTTAACAACTAGTTCTCAAAAAAAAAAAAAAAAAAATCCTTGATTTGTAGCAGTGAGTGATTTCCATGGTATAAATATTCCCACCAGTTTCAAGGTCGTATTCAGGTGACCAACGTATAGTGGGAAGAGATACACAGCCGCTCACCATTACATAGCATTTCCACCAGGAAAATACAATACTCTTGTTATCAAGAGCATAGATAACGGCAAAACATAATAAAATAATTGGGACTTGATGAGTTTGGAGTATTTATTACCTTTGTTTTCAAAGTAACTTAGTTGTAATCTTATATAACTTAATGTTCAATAATAGCGGTGTTTAACAACTGGCTTGCAAAATCCGCAAACACGGAGCAGTCTCTCTAGAGAGGGCGTGTGAGCCCGCTCCAGCAAACCACTGCCCTGGAGCCTCTCGAGCTCTGACAGGCGGAAGGTCCAAGGTTAGATAGGGCTGGGAGCCCACGGAGGTCATGGCGGTGGGAACTGAGCCCACCCTCTGCTCCTCTGCCCCACACGGCATCTGGGCCTGAATCACAGTCTCTGGAAGGAGAGAGAGGAAGGAGCCCAGGAGAGAAGGGCTCTAACCAGGAAGGCAAGTGGCAGGAAGAGCTGGCGGCATCGATGTTATTGTTGGAGCTGTTTTTCTCTGTCTTATCAATGGCAGAGACCAGGGTAAACAATACCCTTGACTTGATATCACTTCACGAGCCAACAGGAAAACCCCCAAGCATGGGCCTGTGAGGAGCTGGCCACTCGGGAGGGCCTGAATCTTTTCCCAGCCCTGAGCGCTCCTGTTCTGCCTGCTTCTGCTTCCCCTTTTGCAGCTGAGCACACAGCTCTGCGTGTCAGGAGCTCCTTCTCTGCAGTGGCCCCTCCTGCCAGGTCCCGCGGGCTTCAGAGTAGTGCCCGCTGCGAGGGCCACGGCAGAAGCAAGGCTGCCTTTCTGCTCTTGACTTCATGACTCCGGCACAGACACCACCCAGTCTCCACGTCATCTTCAATTTGGGAGCTTTGGAGGCCCTCTGAGGATCACCTCCCTGCCGCAGATTTGGAAACTGAGGTCCAGGGAATTCAGGGAGCCTGCCGCAGTGTCAAGAGCACTAACGGCACACACATTGTGGCAACATTGAAAAGTCTGAGATCAAGTGTTGGGGAGGGCGTGGACCCACAGGACCCCTTATGCTGGAACATATTCAGCAGTGTCTTGCAAAGGTGAACGTCTATGTGTCCTAAACGCAGCAAACGCATATACTCAAGAGGTGCTCTTACGCACGTATGTCAGGAAGGGTCCCAGCAGCACTTGGCAAGAGCCATCAGCAGGAGAGTGGCTGAAGAAACGGCTGTAGTTGCACTACGGGCTAGAATATAGCATCCAGATGAATGAATGACAGTGGCACGACTTTAATACGATTACACTTTAGCAGTACTATGGGAAGTGGAGGAAGTAAGTCACAACAATTTCAAACAGCACGACACCCTTTTAATCATGTTAAAGAACACATCAAAGATATATTTTTAGAACACACATATATGAGACAGAACTTTCTAAATAGGAAAGCAAAGAAATGGTTCCAGACGGTGATGATGTCGGGTTGGGGAGCCTGGGGGACTGGCTAGGGATAGACCTCATAGTTCTATACAAGTTATTGCCAAGGTCCTAGTTTTTATGTTGGCTGGTTTGTTCGCAGGGGCTGATTACATTCCAAAATAGTTACTTGCAAAAGAATGTTACAAAGCAAGGGTTATGGTTAGTGCCCTTCCACGCACCTGGGCTGAGGGAGAGGGACAAGGTTGGCACTGGACTTCAGAAGACGTGACTGCTGCCACGAGCTTATGTTTCAGGGGGCCAACTCAAAATCACGGAATCAGAAGCCACGTGATTTTCCTCTTCTCACTACTAGTTTTCAAATGGGTAAAACGAGGTTTTTGGACCAGATCATCTTCGAGCCCCTCCACTGGCTGAGCTAGAGCCGGCTGTGCTGTTGTAGCAAGTAAACCCCCAGTCTCAGCGCCCAGACAGCAGAAAGTTTGTCCGTAGCGCACAGTCACAGTCTGGGAGGTTCTCTGCCTCAGATCTCCTGCAGCGCTGATTCAGCGATCTGGCCTCTTGTGTCTTGGAGTCGTTCACTTCCCACCTCAAGAATGGGAGAGAGAAACCACGGAGAAGCCACACCTAGACTTGCTGCCTTATTAGAGACACACTGCTTCTGCTCACTGTCCTGTTGTTGAGAACGAGTCCCAGGCAGTGTCCAGGGAGGCTGCAAGGGAGGCTGGGAAGTGGAGAGAGGACATGGATGCTTAGTGAACAGTGACCCTTCTTGCCAGAGCCCCCCGGCCTTTCTGCAGTCCTCGAGTCTCTGAGTTGTTCCAGACCAGATTTGACAGTCTCCTGTCTCTGAGTCCACAAACCACAAAGGCTCGCTGAGTTTATTCACTCATTCCTTAAGTAAACATAAGGCATACTCTGCTCCAGGGCTGGGTCAGCCAAAGGAGCTCATAGTCCAATAGTGTTGCTGGGTGGAAGGGGGTGGGAAGGGAGGACTGACCATTCTACAAACGTCACAATGCCATGCAAACACCCTCTAGTCAAGAATAAAAGAGAATATCGAATGGGTGGGTGTGAGGGTGAGAACAGGGGTTATGATTACAAAAGCCTTCTTTGAGAAAGTCATTTTTTCAGCCAGGTTTTGAAGGGGGAGAGAAGACTGCCAAGAGGCTAACAGAGGAGGCTCTTCCTGGCAGGGGAACAGCACGTGTGAAGGCCCGAGGCAAGAAAGGCCTTTCATGGGTGGGAAAGGCCAGTTGTTTCATTTTGCTGGAGGGCGGGGGACACATGTGGTTTAGGAGCTAGAAGGTAGGTTGTGCTGGCAATTAGGGTAGAAAGGTGGTCAACAGCCAGAGGCCCAAAGGGTCTCGAACATCATGCTCAGTAGGTGTTTGGACTTTATTCAGTGGGCGGCCGTGGAAAAATTGTCTAGTAGGCAAGAAAGGCCAAGAGGTGCCTGGAGGGGCAGATTGAGCCCCTCCCGAAGTCGCCATCAGCCAGCTGCCTCCATTCTTTGATATGGGCAAGACTTCCCATAACAATGAAGAGAGCTCTGTGCACTCAACTTTGGGTGAGTATATTAAATCCCATTTTCCAAACAGAGGCTTCATAAGCCCAAATACATGGAAATTCCAGAGCCACTCCCCCACGTGCTCCACAAGAGGACGGGACCACGCTTTGATCACTGGTCCTGAGTGACCAGGCATCTTCTTTCCAGCCTTGGAGTCCCAGGGTGTCTCCACAGATTGAGGTTTGCTAAGGGGCCATTGATAAAATGTATATAGCTTGTTTTTTGTTTGTTGTTTGTTGTTTATTGTTTATGGGTTTTGGGTTTTTTTTTTTCTTTTCTTTTTTTTTTTAAGAAGAAGTAGATGTGAAATTGAAAGGAGCGGAGGAAAGTCATGGCTTCCTCTAGCTCCTGTGTGAGGAAGGGCCCAACTCTGCCCCAGCACTTTTCTGAGGGCTCTTCCTCGGGAACAGGGGCCTACTAGGCCTGCTCCTATGACTTCCGGTGATCAGAGGTCCAGGGCCTTTGGCCAGCTTGCCCCGGGCCATGCAAAGGGTAGGGCAGAGAACCCGAGGCTTCTGACAGCCAGGCTGGGGCCCCCCATGCTCATGCACAGTGTCCAACCTTGAAACCAAGCAAGCACCCTCTGAGGGCCTTCCAGAGGCCAAGGCCATCAGAGTGTCCAATGCCCTCCTGTGTCCTGGGATTCAAGTAGCAGGGAGAAGACTTTGCACATGAGCAAACTGTTGAGAGGACGATATCAACTCACCAAAGTCACAGCTGGGAAATGGACCGTCTCCAAAGGCCCAGGCACTTTCCACAACTCAGAACCTACACAGAGTGGCTGGCTGAATTTAAAGTTCATGGATCCCCTCACCATTTATGGTTCTTTCATCAAGAGTCAAGAGTCTGTGGGTGGGGCCTGGAGTGGTCAGGCTGCCCCCATGGTGTGGCCGTCAGAGCCTTGCTTGAAGATGCTGAAATCGAGCTAGCAGTCACCGAGTCCCATGTCCTGGCAGCAAGGACGCTGTGTCCACAGGGAGAGGAGACAGCAAACAGTCTTCGTCTTCTGGGTCAGCTCCACCCTTCGTGGTGACACAGAGTACTGTGTTGAGAAGGAGTCTGCAGTCATGCCTGGGGAAGGGTTCTGTGCCCAGCGATTTCTGTCCTGGGTGGGGGGATGGGGCAGTGGCGCGTGCAGGGAGAGTCTTTGCCATTTTGCTATCACTGCTGTAAACTGACACCTTCTGTGTCAACACACAGTCCAAAGGAACCCAATGCCTAGCCCTGGCCCAGAGGAGAGACAGTGCTCAGCCTTCCCAGGGTGCACTTTGCTGTTTACTGCTGAGGCTTGGAGCGTGGGCAGCTTCAAGAGGGTTAAGGGTTGTATGTCACCATGCGATGTGCTTTAGAGAAATAAGCAGCGTCAATTAGCACAGGATCGTGAAGCCCCCTCTTCTTCCTCTGCTCATGTCTGGTGCCTTTCAAGCCCAAACTGAAGGCTGATTCCCCCATGAAGACCTCTGCTGGCCCTTCTTTCCAAAGTTTCTCTTGCTTCTCTGAGCTCAAAGCTCTTGGTTTGAAACTCCCCCAAACATCTATCAGACTGTGGGCTGGGGGAACTTTAGGGATAGAGACTCCCCTCCATGCACCCTTTTCCTCCCAACCAACACTCCAGGTAAATTGAGTATTTCTCTTGTTTAAGTTACTACTACCACACTTGTCTTTTGAATGATGGCTTATTCCGAGTTAGCAAAGCACCGTCCTCCTGTTCACATCTCACTGGACCATGCCAGTCAGTAATTGAGAAAATGGAGGTTTACAGAGAGGGCAGAGACTTGCCCAAGGCCACGTGGCCAGACCTCTGTTCTCCAAATTCTCTCTCTTCTCCATTCTAGAGACCATGAGGTAGACAGAGTTAACTGAAAGGGAAAGGGGCAGGGACCTAAGCCTCACCTGGGAGTTCCCTCCTACCTGTATTTCTGGGGCCACAGCTGCCACACCAGGAGACTGCCAGATGAGGACCAATGAGGGGGGAATGAGAATGTGGAGTGGATTAGGAGAAGACGGCTTAGCCATCAGGCTTCCTGGGTGAGCTTGGACAAGTCCCTTTCCTTCTCTGGGCCATGGTGCCTCCTCCTCCCTGAAGTGAGGGCGTGGGCTAGGACCTCTGACATTTAAACGCAAGGCTTCTTGATGTGTACCTGATGGGGACAGGGGAAGCACAGAGTTTGGGCCTGGGTTGGTCTTTTGAGCCTGGCACCCAGGCCCCAGATACCCATCTGGCCATCTGCACCCATCACCTCCCATTCCACAGGAGGTGCTGTTTTAGGGACTCTTTTGGGACAGGCTGAGGGGCTGACCTCAGGACAAACAGCTGCTACTCAGACAAACTGTCTGTCAGTTGTTCACATTTATTGATTACTTACTGGGTACAGAGCCCACGTGTTGGGCTGCTGTGCTGCGGCCAAGAGGAAGCAAAGTGCAAAACCAAAGGAGCCGTTCAGGCTTCAAAGGGGAGCATAATCTGGCCACCCTCCAACCCTCCATCCAGCCATCCACCTAGCAAACATTTGGGGATCGTCTACTTTCTATGCAGCAGGCCCTGTGTAGGAACTATGTGGCAGGGGTGGGGTTGGGAGGGGGTAAAAGGGGCAGAGGCCACCAGCATGGTTGCCAGGTATGACAAGAACCCTCACAGTATCAAATCACGGAAGGACAGGGAACCCCAGAGCAGATGCCTCTCTGGGCAGGTGACAGACTCAGAGTTTCATGAGAACCATGACAGAAAAGGTGTTGAGTAGCTACCCTTCTCCATAGGTTCCACTACTTCCTATTTATTGCCTTGTATCTAGTGGTACCTGCCTGGCCCCCGAAACAATGTGAATGTGCAACCCACACTAGGAAAATATCAGCACTGCAAATAACAGGACTACCTTCACCCAGAAGGAGAGCGAGCGGCAGAGACAGAGAGTTCTGGGCTGGGCCTGGGTGCCTCGGGGTCTCCTCTGCGCTCCCCAACTGCCTGCTTGTGCAATTGGAAGATGTCCCCTCTCTGAACAGCAGTTTTCTCTAAAATGTCCACGGAAAGTCTAAATCGGGGGTTTCAAATCCTATTCCCCCTCCTCCCATCTTGAAACCTTAATGAGAGTGGTAGAGCTCCAGAGATGACTCTGAATATTTCCAGGAGTTATCACATTTACTTCTAACAAATGTGTACCTTCTGTTTAAACAAATAGACTGAACACTGATTTAAAATGTAAAGGGATAGGTCTCTGATAAATAAACATATGTTAAAATATACCTGGTATACACACTATCATTTGTATTAATAATCATAGATTGTTTGATAGAAAAAAATCTTTGACATTGTCAAATGATCTGAGACGAAAACACTGAAGGGGTTCCTGGTTGGTGACATGGTGGCAAAGGGGGACACATTCCTGAAGGCTGTTCAGGTCCAAGCACCCACAGATGCTGTCTGTGTAGGTAGTGGGAGAAATCCTCGTGGAGGGGGTGGTGGAGAGCTGACTTTTATGGAATGTCTTCTGCTTACCATACTCAAACTAGTCTGCTCATAAACATCCCCAGAGGAAGGACGGTGACCGTTCCCATTTTACAGAGTTGAAATTAGGCTTGTTCGCAGGGGTTAGGTGCCATGTCGAGGTCACTGAGCTGGAAGGTAGCCAACCTGGCAATTGAATTCCTGACGGAATGGCTCCAGAGCCAGTGGTGAGGTGGGAGAGGTGACTAGGTCCCCTCCAGATGCCTCTCCTCCAAGTCCCTGTTGATGGCATAGCGCAGGCGCCTGATGACTACCCCAGACTGAGCGGGTGAAGGCCCTGGGCTTCGGGCTGTGTCAGGCCGAGGAGGGGACAGGGGCGGAGGTTCCCCCCCAGGCATACTTGGAGTATCTGGATCGTTCTGGAAGGTGGGTGACAGTCGTCTTCCTGAGCTCCCCCAGTCCCATCTGGGGTCCTGGCGGCCCGCCGAGGCACCGGGTTGGGCTGGGGCCGGGGGTCTGGGCGGAGGAAAAGGCCGGCCCAGAGCAGAAATAGGAGAAGGGAGAGGGGGAGGGGGGAAGGCGAGGGAAGGAGGCGGGGAGTCCTTCCTGGGGCAGGAACCCGGGCCCCCCTTGGCGGAGCCGGCCCGCAAAGCGATTCCGCAGATGGAAGGAATTAAGTGGGAGGGGGAGGGTCCTACGGTGATAGCAAGGGAGGGAGGGAGCGAGGCGTGTATGTGTGCGCGCGCGTGTGTCTGGGAGGGGAGGGGGGGGAAGACAGAGAAACACATCAGACTAGACGGAAATAGAAAAGACGACACACACACACACACACGCACACACACACACGCACTTAAGAGAAACAGAACCACAGAAAAAGACGACGAGCCGGACAGAGACAGGGACACAGGAAATATTAATCTGAAAGAGAGCGGAGAGAGAATGAGAAAAGAAGAAAAATCGGGCAAGAAAAAAGAGTGAAAATGAAATAATTGCAGAGGATTTAGAAAGAACGAGAGACAGAAGAGCGCCAAGCAGAGCGAGAGCAGATTGATTAGGCCGGGGCTGTCCTGGGCTCCCGCAGGCTCCGGGAGCAGGGCGGGTGGGTGGGCGGGCGGGGGGCGGGGTGGGGCCTGAGAGGGGCCCGCCCATGGGCGGGCCAGCACAACGCTGCAAACGCAGATGAGCCCCAATTCCCCGCTAGCCCCGCCCCACTGCTCCATATTCAATAAAACAGCCAATGGAAGGCGAGGACTGTGCATAAGGGGAGGGGCCTCCGTGGACCCCGCCCCGGGAGCGGCCGCCGAAGGGGTCAGCACTGAGGCAGATAGCGGATCGCGGGGAGGGGCGGGGCGGGCTGCGCGGAGGGGGCGGGCCCAAAAGTTTCCTGCCCAACTTTCGCTGCCTCCTTCCTCCGCCCGCGCGCGCTGCGGCTGCAGTCGGGGGGAGGCGGCGGCGGCGGCGGCGGCTGCGGGCAGAGCGCAGGGCGCACGGCACTGGGCGATTGCCGTCGGGGCTCGGGCGGTGGGCAGTGGGCGAAGGCTCCCCGGTGCCCGCCCCTCCGCTGCGGGGGGGGGGCGCAAGCGGGCGGCCGGGGAGGGGCCGGCACCGCCGCCGCAAAATGAGCCTGCTGTCGGCCATCGACACGAGCGCCGCTTCGGTGTACCAGCCCGCCCAGCTGCTCAACTGGGTCTACCTGTCGCTTCAGGACACGCACCAGGCGAGCGCCTTCGATGCCTTTCGGCCCGAGCCGCCCGCTGGCGCCGCGCCCCCAGAGCTGGCCTTCGGGAAGGGCCGCCCGGAGCAGCTGGGCTCGCCCCTGCACTCCAGCTATCTCAACAGCTTCTTCCAGCTGCAGCGCGGAGAGGTGGGTGCTCCCGCGCGCCCCCGCCCTCCGTCGACCGCGCCGGGCCTTTTCCTATCGGCCCCGCTCTTCCTGGCCTGGCCCGGCCCGGCTCCGTATTGCCCGGCCCTGCTTGGCTTGGCTTCGCTCAGCTCTGCCAAACTCGCCGCCCGATGTCCCCGGGGCGCCGGGAGCGCGTCACCTCCCGGCTAAGCTGGGCTCGGAGCATTCGGGCGCGGGCGGGGCCCTCTTGCTCCCTCTCCCAGCTTGGGGCGCCCTGCTCAGAGGGGACTGGGGGGAGCCCCGGCTGCGCGGGGGGCTCCGGATTCTCTCCAGACAGCCCGGGCGCGGCCAGGGCGGAGAGCCCCTTCCAAGTGTCCTTCCCACGCCCAACCCCATCCCCCTCTTGGCCACCGCTCGCTGGGACCGGGAGTGCAGATTCTGCTCTGAGCTCCTCTGCAGGGGCCTAAAATCTTTTCCCCTCAGACCTCGGTGGTGGCTGACCCGAAGGGCACCCTGGAGAGCAGGGCTTTTCCTGCTGTTCTTACACAGGGACCCCCAGATACATCCTCCAGCTGTTTGCCCTCCCCCAGCCACATAGGAAGTGGTTTTTGAGGGCTTGACCCCACAGACTGCGCTGTCCCCCGCCCTCCCAGCCTGGAAGGAAATGAAAGGGAAATCCTCTTGAGCTCTTGGGAGGGGGGCTAGCCAGGGGGAGAGGTTTCAGCTGCCCAGTGCCTTCTCCAGAAACCTGGGCTCGCTGCTTTGCAAAGTCTGCCTGTTGGGTGGATTCGGTTACAAAGTGGAAGGGGCAGCGTGTCTTCCCCCAGCCAGATAAATACACAGATTGAGAGGACCTCCCAGCCCCTTTTCAGAGGTCTTCTCCAGAGCTTTCCTAGATACCACTCCTCTCTCCTTTCAGCTGGACTCCTCCTCCCCTCCCATTTACTCCTGCCTCTTTTGGGAATTGCAGATACCCTCCTGTGGCCTTCACTCATCCGTCTTCTGGCAGCTCTCCCTGCAAAAGTGCAGGGGGAAGGGGTGGAGGAGAGGACACACTTGAGGGTTCCTTTTCCTTCCAGACCTGAGCACAGCGGTTAGTTTTAGGAGAGTCAGAGTCCAGAGTGGGTCTGGAGAAGGGCCTGTGAATGTGTGTGTGCTAGGGGTGAGAGGGGGAAGGCAGAGGGTCTCCCTTTCTGGTCCCATAATGTGTTCAACTCTGCCAGTACTGACGAGGGAGGATGTGGGCATATAAAACGCTGGCCTGAGGCCTAGAGGTGGGCCAGTACCGGGCGAGCTGAGAGAAGGATTGGTTGACCTGTGTTGGGCCGGTTGGGCATAGTGCAGGGAGAGGGGTCTGGAGAACAATCCCTTGGTGCCAGGCGAAAGCATTTGTCTACCAAAGCTCTTTGTAAACTGTAAATCACTCTCTCCACGGGAGGAATTATTCTTGGCTGGGAATCCTTCTCTCTTAGAAGAGACCTTGCCATCTCTTCAGAGCACTGGCTTCAGTGACCAGCGACTTTGGAGTGCAGGTTCTGGGAGTTTCCTCACTGCCTGGGTCTTTTTAGTAGCTATCTTACCAAACGTTTGTTAAGTTCCGCGTGGGCCCTTGAGGAAGCAGGGACAGGACAGTGGGGGCCCCAGATGAGAAGACGGACAAGACGATGCAGTGTGAGTGGTAGATGGTTTCTCGGGGGTGCTATGGGAATCCCAAGGGAGGACGGTGACCATGACCCACATGACCATGTACTCTTGCCCCTCACAGGTCAAGTGGGGGGGTCCCTAATCAGCCTCTGCTAGCCTCCCCCAGCTCCTACCCGATGGTGGCCTTCTTCCCTGAATGTGGGTCCCTGCTGAGAGGCCTGGGAGTTTGGGGCCATCCAGAGTCTTCCATAGGACTAGGACGTGGTGCCTTCTCTTCGAAATGTCTAACATCCAGGATCCCAGATGGATCTCAGTGAAACCTGTTTCCCGTCACTTCATCGTTGCTGACCCCAGTTTCCCCGTGAAGAGGTACATTCCTTCTCCGGGGCCAGTGTAAAAGGAGCTGGTAAAGGTTATACAGAGCAATGGTAGAAAAAAGTATCTTATGACCTGACGTTGGGGGAATCCCCGTCTCTGTCTGGGTCTCAGTTTCCGCATCCGTTGAATTTAGTCTCTGCTGCCCCTTAGGGTGGAATGTATGGGATTTGAGAGAGATGTGCGCAAACAGACAGGCTGAGTTGGGGGAGGTAAGAGGGGCTTCGTCGACGCTCACAGGCCAGTGGCTTCCTTGGAGGGGCCGGAGGGCTGTGCCGGCTGACTTCCGGAAGGCTTTCTTGGCTCTAGACTCGCTCAGACTCACCCCTCACCCGCTGCGCCTCCTAAACCCTCTTCGAGCCCCAGCTGTGCTCCCGGGCTTTCCTGCGTCCAGGGCTTAGCCAGTGACCTAATATGGCTTCAAAATAGCAACTGGCTGAGAGGGCATGAAAACATACCCCCCACCTGAATGCCACCAAGGGGCTGGGTGGAGAAGAAGCAAATCATGTGTGGGCGGGAGGGGACTCTACGAAGGGACCCAGGGACTCAGGAGCATCGCCATTCTGTGCAAGGCCTGGCAGGCTTGGTGGCAGTGCCTGCGGATGTGACTTGCATGCTGACCGCTGACCACAGCCTGTCTGCACCGGTCCCGGTGCCAAGAGCCCACCCCCTCCTGCACCACCCCCAGGCTGCTCCCACCACAATAGCAAAACACCATGAATGCAGCTGGGATTTGGGCGGGGGGGTTGAGGACATGGGGGCACAGAAGCCCATTGTGCCCCTGGAACCTCAGCTCTGGAAGCTGAAGATAAGCCAAGGGTTCTGAGTGGAACACTGGCCCTGGGCGCAGAGAGAGATGGCCGAGTGCGTGTGTGAGGGCAGGAGCGAGCACCAGAGGTGTCTTGGACGCTGGTGGGGGCTCTTCAGCTCCTCAGCTTGTGGTAAGGGGGCCAGGCCAAAGCGGGCACAGACACTTTATGCAGGTTTTAAAAAGGCCTTGGTCTAGAATATGGGCCCTGTGAGCTTCAGTTTCAACCCCTGATCTGTGGCAACAACTGTATGTCTTTGAAGAGAGACTCGTGGGGCTCTTGGCTGAACCCCTCCTCTCTCCCCTTAAGTACCCAAGGAAGGCATTCTTAGAGGGCGTGGGGTTGGGTGGTGTGGGGGTCTTCCCTGCCAAGTTGAGCTTGGAATTTAAACTCACAGCAGAGTGGGAGCTGTGGGACTATACCTCCAGAAAAGGAGACGCACCCTCCTTGTCGAGGCTCTTGGGCCCCTCAGAGGGATGCCAAGAAGCCCTCCTGGGTTGTGCCTGTACTCTCAGAGGAGCTCTGGCTGTCCCACTCCAGGTCAGAGTCCGAGGACAGCTGTTATCTTTCCCTCTTCCTCCAGGGATAGACAAATGTGGCCCAATAGTCAGATGATGGTTTGTGGAGGCCGAGGGGAAGGGCTTTGGGTTCAGATATGTCTGGAAAGCAGAAGACTGTCCTTCCCTTGGAGACACACAATGCCCGCCCTCCCTCCCCCAGCACCGTGAAGGCTCTGAGAAGCCCTGCAGCATGGGAACTTATTTCCCTTTCTTCAGCCCCGCACTTCTACCAATATTTGACCAGAGAATGTTTTCGGCATAGAACATTTGACAGTGTTCTTCTGAACATCTCCAGGCCCAGGGACAGCTCCATTAAGTCACATCTCTTCCAATCCTTAGAATGTTCTTCCGGGAGCTGTTACCCCAAGCCCTCTCCCCAGCCTCGGCCCGGTCCTGCCACTATCAGCTGCGGCTCTTAAGACGCCCTCCTCTTTGCAGCCCTGGTCTGTCCACTGGGGGCTTGAGAATGGCAGCAGGGTGACACAAGGCTTTATGCAGACAGGGCTGTTAGACCCTCAGAGGAGCCACTAAGGTGTCTGCCCTAAAGGGCCCCCGGGTCTTGACAGTCTTGAGAAGGTTTTGTGTGTCGCCTGTGCCGTCCACAGGTGTAGATGAGCCCAGGCTGCCTGACCAGTGTGAATGTGCGGGACAGAGCCACATATCTGTGTGAGGACGGAGGTTTGCCTCAGCGGGGCTGAGAGTGGGCTGCCGGGGCTGGAGTTCGTTCCTAGCAACTATCGTGGTCTGTGTGTGGATGCGGGGAGGGGGCAGCGCCAGGTCCAAGGAAGAATGGGCCTTCCAGCCCCGCAGATCTTGGGAGGCTGCCTGGCTCCCTTGGCCAGCCCTGGGAAGCTGAGCTCTGACTCAGACAAGGAGGACTGTCATTCGAGGGCCTGTAGGCTGAGGTGGCCTGATTCTCCCTCCATCAAATTAAGTTGACTGGGCAGGCCTGGACTCAGAGGGGAGACCACACCTTGCGGACCTTCTGAGTCAGGTGGGAGGGAGGAAAGCAGGCACAATTAATAATTTGTAATTGGTAGCGGCAGAGAGCCAGGCTCTGTCAGCACCCAGAGGGGCTCCTCGCAGAGAGGATGGCCCCGAGTCGCAGTCCCTTACTCTTGGGTGCTGCTTTCTTCTTGAAATCTCTCTCTTCCTAGCTCCCATTTTACAGAAGAGAAAACCAGCCTGACAAGTCACCCAGCAAGTCGGTGGCAGGGCTACACCTGGAACTCTTCCATATTCCAGCTACGATTGGCTCTGTGGCTTGTCGTGCTGGCTATCACCTGGACCATTCTCCGGGCCCCAGGGCAGGCAGTCACCAGGGACATTCTCTCAGGCTGCAGTGCCTCTGACCTCAGACCTCTTTTGTCTCTGACCGCAGACCCTCTGAGGAGTGGTAGGCATTGGTGCATTGATCCTGGGTCCCAGCTGTCCTGCTGTGTCCGTGCCTCAGTGGCGCCTGTGGCTCCAGCCCCTCCCCAGAAACCTGGCGTGGGGCTCCATGGGACAGAAGGCCAAGGATGGCCTAGCCTGGGAGAGTCAGAGGATGAGCATGAGGGTTTGCTGGCACTTTTGTCTCATGTCATAGCCCGTGTGCAGCATGCCCATGGTCCAGGTGGGGAAACTAAGGCTCTTCAAGAGGAGGGTGATACAGTCAGGGCGTCCACGGTGGGACCGGGGCTCGAGCCGAGGTCTCCGGAGGCTTGGTCTGTGCGGTGTGGGTGTGGTGGAGAATCATCTTTTATTCTGTCCTCCTCTGGCCATGCTGGGAAGCTTCGCGAAGACACGAAGCTTCGCGCTGGTTGCTGCTTGTACCTCAAATGCTCTTGCCTGCCCTGAACAGCTGACAGATTCCAGCTTCTTTCTGGCACAAGAGGCTGCCCCTTCTCCGAGAGGCGTTCCCCAGCTGCCACAGGGGAGCACCCCTCCCTCCAGCATCCACGGCCTGTGGTGGGAGAGCTGTGCACGCTTCTGGTGAAAGGCGGCGTAGCATTTGCTGGTGCTGAGGAACATTCCGCTGTACGTGGGTCTGTCTCGACAGCGACGTGGTCAGCACGCCAGGGTGCACATCCTGTCTTTGTCCACCTGCTGTGGCTTGGGCAGTGGCTGGGACCGACTAGGTGCTCAGGTACTGAGTGGTTAGACGGATGGGTGACTTGCGATGGCGAGAATGTTCTCCTCGGCTTCTTATCTCCTGCTTTATCTCACAGGGGAAGTGTTTGTGGATTGCCTGACTCATTGGAAAGAGCTGACTTGGGGTAAAGCCCTGTCCCTAGAGGTGTCCCAGCAGAAACTTAGGTGTGCTCATGGTTCTTGACCTTCTTTGGTGACGGACCTGTTCGAGAATCTGAAGAGCACAAGAGTGCTCCTCAGCGCTCAGGCACAGAGCTCAGGCAGACGTGCGCACAGACACGCACATTTGCGCGTGGTTTCAAGGGGGTCATGGCGTCGACAACAGATCCCAAACCGAGGCCCCCTGCTCTAGAGGCTGAGGACCTCAGTGGTACCCCCAGACTGGCTGAATATTAGGGCCCCTTTCATGCTTTCTGCTTCCATTCCACGACCACATTCTAGAGGGCGAGGCAGCTGGTCCCCGGCGCTTAAGCTCTAGCTGGACGGAGGGCGTGGGCTGTCAAATGTGGGCACCTGTCAGGTGAGCGGTGAGCTGGGCGTGAGCTGGAGGGATGGGGTCCGGAGGGAGGGTCTCCCTGGGGTTTCTCTGCTGTGTCCTGCTGCCACCAGACCCCTCTCCGGGTCTTTTCCCCATTTCTCTCTCCCCACCCCCTACCAAAAGGCACACGGACCGCTTATTTAAGTTAGAATCTTTTGCCGAGCTCTGGCTGCGTATGGGAATTGTGTTTGGCCTGCGTGGGTGAATGGGCCTCCTGGAGGCCGTGGCGCCCTTGGGGGTCTTGGGCGAGGGGTTGCTGCCTCTGGCGACAGCTAGCCCTGCCACCTTCCTGGCCCACAGTTCAGCTTCGGACTCTGGAAACCGGAGCCAAGCTGGGCTCTGACCACACCTGAGAAATCTTTAGCCAAGGTGTGAATTCACTTTTCCATCCGCCAACCCCTTGCTCTGCCAACGGGTCGTCTCCTTTTCTCCCTGAGCGGAGCATGCGTCCACCTGTTCCTGTGATGGGGGGGGGTGTGACTCTGGGGGCTGGAGCCCCAGACAGACCCTAGGGTAGAAGAAGTGCAGATCCCTTTGGCAAAGGGGTGGAGCCATTTGTGAAATGAATGGTTTCTTGTGTTAAAGAGGGGGGTGTGGGTGTGTATGTGTGTGCACGTGTGCACGTGCGCGTGTCTGTGTGTCTGGAAGAGGGTGTGGGGTGACTTTTTGGGATAAGAAAGCAGTTGTCCAGCTGACGAAAGAAGAGCTGGGCTCTAGGATCAGAGAGTCACCACTCCCCCCAGGGCCGTCTCTGGCCTGGGGTGGGGGGCAGGACTCAGCCTTTGCTCTGGCCACACTTTCTCAGATGCTCCCCTTCTCATGGCCTTGCCCACTGCCATGTCCTTTTCTGCGGGTGTGCTCCCACCTCTGCAGGCTGACTCTCCTCTCTTCTCTGCACTGCTTTCCTCTCCCTAGAGGAGGCTTCTCTGCACTTGCCCTAACTCCTGTCTGCCCCCTCTCGCGGTGCCCTCTTCCTGTCCTGGGAGGGGGGAAGGAGAAAGCACGGCATGGCAGGTTGAGTCAGCCCTGGCAGTCTCTGCCTCCGCACCCCAGGTCCCTCCGCAGAACCCCCCAGCCGGAGGGCCCAGAGCCCTCATGCCACCCAGAGAAGGTGATGCCTCAGCTTGTAGGGCCGAGGGGCTTGGCAATATGAAGCCACAGGCCCAGGGAGAATGGTCCACGCCTGTGTTTTTCTCTGGCTCTCTTTGCTGTAGGAGAAGCCAAGCCTTGGAGGCCTTCTGGGAACTGAAATGTAACAGGCCAGCTGATCTGCATGTGAAGCTGGCTGCTTTACCTTGGGCAAGTTACTCAGTCTCTCTGAGCCTCAGTTTCCAGCTCTGTAAAATGGAGCCAATAATCCCCATCCAAATAGTGTTCTTGCAGGTATAAGAAAACCAAGAAAGGGAAAAGATCCAGTGAAGTCTGTGACACAAGCAGGATCAGAATAGATTTCAGCGTCTTCCCCTCTAACTTTCCCCAACAGCCAAGCCAGAGCCTTGGAGAAGTTCCAGCAATGGGCAGGAGTCCGAAGCTCTGTCCCCCAGACATGGTATGAGGATCCCACACTTCTGCTAGTTGCTGAAAGGAGGGCGGAGGGAGAGGTGGTCTCTTCCTTCAGGCTGGTGATTTGGGCCCATGGCTTCCACCCACCCCCGTAGTGGGGTTGCCCTCAACCAGTGCCCAGAATAGCTTAATCTGGGGTGAGAGTGCCTTCGACTTAGTCCATGGCAACTCGGAGACCCCCAAGCTAGATCTTTAAGGTGCTAGGGCATTCATTACCTCGTCTGTCAAGTGGGGCTCCCAGGCTTCTCTGCCTGTGATTATCTGCACCCAGGACAGTGGCAGGTGTGAGGAACGACAGAAGCAGTCTGGGCGCTGGGGGTGACGGAATGTTGCAGAATCTTTGCCTTTCACTATGTCCAGCCGTGTGGGGGAAATGAAGAGGCTTCAGAGCTCCTTCGGTCAAGAGCAGCAGAGCTGATGGACAGGGCTATGGCCGTGAGGTCCGGGAGGCCTCCGGAGGAGGCAGGGGCATCTGAGGCCAGGGCTCCGGAGCACCTGAGTCTATGCTTTTCACACTGTCCCTTGGGGCCTGAGGCCCAAGTAAGAGGAAGGGGTGGGTTCAAGGCCACACCACTAGAGTTATGACCAGATCAAGAGTCAGGTCCCGGAGGAGGTTGGATGGACACAGAGAGGGCATCCTGGGGGGGACAGCCCGTGTATAACCAGAGGGGGAAAGCAGGTGCCCTGTGGGACACCAGGAGGAGCAGCATGGCTGTTTGGGGGTTAGGAGCTAACTGATGAAGGGCCACTCCCGTTGGGCCTCCCTCTCCGGCTCTCCCCCTCCGGCTCTAGGCAGCAGGACTCAAAACAGGTGGCACCCATGGTGACCAAGTGCCCTCCGTGTGTCGGGCTCTGGGGGTGTCTTTCAGTAGCTGGTGTCTGGACCTTGAGAAAGCAGGACTGCAGGGATCATCCTTGTTGCCCATGTTCCGGGTTGCAGTTTATAGATGGGAAGCCCGAGGCCAGGCCTGACTCTGCAGCCGGAGGGGAGGGATCTCGGCGTGTCCTGGCCTCTGCACCGTCCAGTCCCCGCAGGCCATGGAAAGGGCTGAGAGGTGACTCGCCTTTCACCTCCATGGCCAGAGCTCCTTGGGGCTTCGAAGAGGAAACAGCTTGCTGCCCCACCCGCCCTTTTAGCCAGCCGGCAAGCAGGACTCGTGGCCCTCAGGCCTGGCTGTGCTCCCTGGTCTGTGCCCCGGGCTTCTCTGGGCCTCAGTTTCTCCATCTGGAACGTGAGAGCGGTTGGGTCAGCTGTCTCTCTGTCCTTTCTGCTCAAAGGTGCAGAATTGGGGCTGGGGGAAGGGAGCTGGGGCCACCAGGAGGGACAGGCCAGAGCACAGGAGAGGGGGGAGAGGCAGTGAAGAGGAGAGCTCTGACCTCGCTTCTCTACCCGGAGCTCCTCCTAGGACAGAAGCTGTGACCCTCCTGAGGTGGGGGGTGCGGGCGTCAAGCTGCTGCAGAGAGGACAGTCTGCTCGGAGGCCTCTGGCTGCCCAGGGACGCCCGAGGGGTCACCCGTGGGCAGGGCAGTGTGGCCGCAAGACGGGGGAGAGGCTGTTCAGGGTATAATTCATGCACTTTTTGGCACCCACCAGACTTCCCCTTCCTCTTGACAGTTTGCTGCCAAAACAGCCCCGATTCCTGTGAACTTGCTTAAATCTTATCCAGAAAAAAAAAAGGGGGGGGGGAGAGAAAAAAGAAAAGAAAGAACGGGGGGAAAAAATGAAGAGGGTTGTTATTTGTGAAATTGCATTTCCCAGCCATGAGGGTGAGTCACACCATTTGGAGCTTGGAGTTTCTTGTTTGGATGAACTTTTCTCCGGGAGGCTGTGGTGATGCTGTCCTCCCTCCGGCCAGATTGGGTGAGGAGAGGCCTCCACTCAAGTGAAGGAGAGACCTGGGTGGCTGGACAGTCCAGGTGCTCCCGAGGCCAGGTAGGGCTGGGCGGTCTGGACAGACTGCCCCGGGGAGCTCGAACATGCAGATCTGGGCCGGGGGGAGGCCGAGGGGGGAGTTAGCGTGTCGGCAGGAGAGACTTTCAGTTTGCGACCGTGAAGAAGTACGGGAAGTGGATGGCGGTGATGGTCACACAGTCATGGGAGCGTACTTCGTGCCGCGGAACCGTACGCTTACGAACATAACGAACATGGTCGGTTCTGTGTGGTGTGTCTCCTACCACCATGCAACTGTCGGTTCCAGGCTCTCGGTCCCGGGTGACCGCTTCAGTAGGTAGGTCTGAGGTGGGGCCTAGAGAACTGTATTTGTTCAAAGTTTCCCAAGGCATTCAATGCAGGTTTGGACACACTCGCCTCATCTGTAAAATGGGACAGGGACTCAGGGTTGTGGTGAGCGTCGGCTATCTTAATAAGTGTACAGTCTCCAGTACCTGGGACCTTGTCAGTGCTCAGTAGATGTGACTGGTATCGTCAAATCCCGTGGCCATCGGACCCCTCCCCACGCCCCTTAAGGTCGTCCAGAATTGGCTCGCACACCTCCAGGGAAGGGAGACCCTCTGCCTGTCAGGACCGCTCTCTCTTGGCGCCTCTGAGAGCTGGAGCACCGCCCTCACACTGAGTGCAAGTTTGTGTGATACCTGCCACTGGTCCTGGGTTTCATGGAAGCCCGGGCAGCGGTAGAGTGGAGGTGGTCATGGGGAGCCTCTGAGTTTTGTGCCCAGACATCATAGGCCGACTGTGTGTTTGGCCCGGATGCCTTGGACATGGTGTCTGTGTCTTCTTTTTTCCCAGATTCTAGACTCCAGTCTAAACCTATAGGAGAGGGAACAGAGGCCCGGAGAAGGAAAGGACTGGCCCTGGGGCCACATAGCAGGGTGTCCAGGGAGCCAAGAAGAGTGGTGGTCCCCAGATGGTGAGGGCTGTGTCCTCTAGGAAGGAATGCCAGGCCCCTAGAGATGGAACAAGTAGGGAGGCTGAGGTATACACGTGTGAGGGGTGGCATCTGTCCTGGTTGGGGGACGGCTACCTGATCTCCTGGGGCCTGTTCTCAGCTCCCCTCCCTCCCTGCCCACACTGAGGGGGCACAGGAAGGACTGTGCCCACTCTGAGCCTCCATCTGCCCCATCTTCATAAGGGAGCCTGAGGCCACTTGCACTCAGGGGCTCTCTTCCCCTAGTGGCCTGGGGACTTCCAGGACCAAGGCCGTCTTCCCATTAGACCCAAGGCTCCCCAAGGTCTATGGTTGCCTCCTGGAGCCCTAGAGCACCTGAGCTGGGACCAGAGGATGCCCAGGCCCCATGCTCAGGTTTGTCATTGACCCTCCTGGAGGAGCTGCTTCTTTACAGCCTCAGCCTTGCCCCAGGAAAAGGGGACCACGGCTGCTCCCTGCCAGCCTCACCACAGGCCCCACCTTTGCTAAATTCCAGTGTGCCTGGCTGCCCAGAGCCCGTGACTCCTATAAATAGAGGCTGTATACACCGGGAGGGGGCCTGGCAGCGTCTGCTTTGAAGCCAGGCAAGACATCTGGTTCCTGTCAACTGGAGGTGGGAGAGGTGGGAGAGGTGGGCCACTTCCTCCCGGGCTCCCAGAGGGCGGGCCTGGGCCAGCCTCGGGGCTCCTGGGGACACCATCTACACAGGCCTTGTGCCACAGGAGACCAGACAGAGTGCTGAACCTCAGTCTTCTCTTCTGTACAATGGAAACAATCCTATAAGCTGATGCTCCTCTTTCTTTTAAGATGGGGAAACTGAGTCAGCTCAGAGATAAGTGACTTGTTTAAAGTCACACACGAGTAAAAGGCAGAGCCCCAGATCTAACAAGTTGCTTTCTGCTACGCCTTCTTACCTCCTGGCGGTGTGTAAAGAGCCCATGTTCTTCCTCCTCCTCCTCACCGCTTCCTGAGTGGCTCCTAAGTGCCTGGTGGGAAATAAAGTGACCTCACTTTAGCCTCATAGGACCCCTAGGAGGTGGCCATCATTACTCCTGTTTTCCAGACGGGGCCACTGGGGCCCAGAGTGGTTCCCTGACTTGCCCATGGACCTGCAGCTAGAGTTAGGATATGAACTCAAGTTCCAGGAGGCCGGAGCCCCCGGGCAGCGAAAGAGGCAGTGTGAATTCACAGGTGTGCGTGTGCGTGCCCATACGGAGGCCGCAGCTGCACACGAGCTTGCCCAGGCCTGGGGAGCCCTCACAGCCTCTGTCCCCCCACAGGCACTGAGCAGCGGCGTATACAAGAGCGCCTCGCCCTACGGCTCCCTCAACAACATCGCCGATGGCCTCAGCTCCCTCACTGAGCACTTCTCAGACCTGACACTCACCTCTGAGACCCGCAAGCCCAGCAAGAGGCCCCCGCCCAACTACCTGTGCCACCTGTGCTTCAACAAAGGACACTACATCAAGGACTGCCCCCAGGTAAGGTGGCCCCGCTTCCCTGGGTAGAACAGGCAGAACAGCCCCCCCCCCCCAACTCCCCGCCCCAGGGCCCCTTCCACTAACAAGTGGCTGTGTGGCCCTCTGGTCTCCACCTTCTTCTCCCCTCTGGTATTTCTGAGGCAGGCTGGCTGGTGTGGATGGGACAGAGCCCCAGCCTGGGCCTGCCCTGGCTAGTGAGCAATTGGGGTGAGGGGCCCCAAAATGAGGTTCTGGGTCTTCACGTCTCCACCAGTCTTCCTGCCAGGGTGGGTCCTGTTACAGTGGGGCAGGACGGGGGCCAGCAGCCTCCTCGCAGCTCTCCCGAGAGAGACCCCATCTCCTCACACTCACAGGGAAGGAATGCGGGCTCTGGGCCAGGAATCCAGATGTGCACCCCCTCCCCCAGACCCCACCTCTCCCTCCTCTGCAGCAGTGTGCTTCCTCAGTCTCCTGCCTGTGAGGGGGAGGGGAGAGGGCCTTGCCCCGACTTGGTGCCCCCAGGGTAGGTCTGGGTGAAGGCCTCAGGCAACGCAAGCCGGGCATCTCTCTTGGGGTGGGAAGGGGACCAGGAGATGGAGAGTGTGGGGAACAGCCCCGTCTCCCACCCAGTGCTTCGCTGTGACAGCGTGGGGCTTCTGGGGGCAGATCCCCCTCATGGAGTGACCCCTGACTGACAGACATGGCTTTGGCATCCTGGGGAGAGAGGTTAAGGTCGTTTTAAATACAGTACAAGATGATCCGTGGTTCTTTTTCCTGTTATTTTTTCATATTTTCTAATGTTTTTATAAAGTGTATTTTTACTTTTATTTTACATATGTAATGGAAATGGATCCTGGAAACTCAGAAAATCCATGTAGTCTTACCCTCCAGATGGTGGAGGCCCAGGGTGTGGTTGGGTGGGGCTGGGTGCCTCTGGATCAATGGGAGGCCGACATGTGCTTGTTGCTCATTGCTCTGCTCAGAAAGAGCTGTGCCATGCTTTAGGTCCTTGCTGCAGAAAGTATGGCTGGGCACAGCTATGTTGGGATGGCCTGAGAGCTTGTTAGAAATGCAGACTCTTAGGCCCAACCCGTCACTGCATTTTAGTAAAAGTCCTAGGGATTTGTGTATACCAGTGACCTCAGCCTCCCCCCACCCTTGGCCAAGAGAAGCCCGCCCCTGACCCTGCGTATGGGAGCTGGCCCACTGATGGCTGTGCTCCAAACCCCACCCTCCAGTGGGCCCTGTCTGCCCTCAGTATACGCAGTAAGCCAGGGGCCTTTGGCATGTGGAGATCTCAGCGTGGGCTAAGGCCCCTACCCCCCCCCCCAGGGGTTCCCCGAATGGGATGAGGCGCAAACAGGCAGGAAAGGATCTGGTTGGTCCTCAAGGATGTGACCCTGGCCCACCCAGGCAGCAGCCCCTTGTACCTTCCCCAGCTGACCCCTGCGAGGGGACTCTCAGTCACTTCCCGTACCTTGGAAACTTCCCCTATCATCTCCTGCCTACAGCATGTGCTCTCAATTACCCAATGTGTCAAGTCTCTCATTAGCCTCTTGCTATGTGATGCTCTGTGTGAGTTAACCACTCACATGGTATCATCGAGCCAGTCTGAGGAGGAGCTGGAATTTTAACCCCGGCCGGCAGGTGGTATTCAGACACGAGCAGGGGGTCTTGGGGGCTCCGAGGAGGTGTGCCCGTGCTGAGCTGGCAACCTGGGAAAGCTTCCAGGAGAAGAAGGGCTTGAGTGGGCTTGGCAGGTTGCTGGAAGAAGGGTGACCAGTATCCAAAGGCAAGGGGTGACAAGGCAGAGGTGAGGGTGTGTGTGTGAGTGTGTGTGCATGCCCGGTGCTCTCTCCAGAGGGGCCAGAGCTCTCCTAAATGTGGGGGCAGAGGGTCCCTCATGTCAGTGCCTCTCGATTTCCAGCACCATACAAATCCTGGTTCTTCCTTTATATTCCTTTATATGGATTACGTAGCATGTTCACTCGTGCTGGGCTCTTAACTCTTCTGCAGAAGGAGTACTGGCCCCATTTTACAGGTGAAGAAACAGAGTCTCAGAGAGCTGAAGTGCTGGGGACAGGGCAGAATGCCTATGAGAACATCCCAGTCTTGGGACCTCAGCGCTCTTTGCTTTCTTGAGCGTCCATACCCATCCAGGCTGAGACGCCCATGGCCTGTGGGGCCTCAGTTTCCCTCTTGAGCTGGTAGAGGCCCTCTTCCAGCTCCACCTCAAACCTGATTCTATCAGAGACTCCTGCAGGCCCAACAACCTCCTTCCACCTTTCATGAGAGTTTCATCATCTATAAAACAAAGCTAATGAGAACACTAACACATCGTAATGGGAGGATTCAAGGAAGTAATGCATGGAAAATGCTTAGCACAGTGTCTGGCATACAGTAATAAATGTTGGCTAGCATTATTTCTTTCTCCCTTGGGTAACAATGGAGAGTGTGCCTATTTGGCAAGGCACAAGGTATTTTCGCAGGCTGGAACATAATTAGATGCTCCCCACCCCTCACCTGACCACAAGTTCCACGGGCATGGAGTCATCTCTGTACCCCCATGCTGGCCCAAGATACCACACACAGCAGGTGCTCAGTATAAGTCTTCTGGAATGAAGGAATGGGCAGACAAGCCATGGAAACCTCTATTTCAAATGACATATTATGAGCTCAGCATATATAATATTTGAAAGTGGAGTGGGAATGCTTGTTTTGGTAACACCTTTAGGGAGATATAATTCACATACCAGGTAATTGACACATTTAAAGTGTACGAGTCAGTGATTTTCAGTATATTCACAGAGCTGCTCAGCCGTTACCACAATCAATTACAGAACATTTTTTAAAAAGATTTTATTGATTGAAGTAATCTCTACAGCCAGTGTGGGGCTTGAACTCACGACCCTGAGATCGAGAGTTGCATGCTCTACCGACTGAGCCAGCCAGGAGCCCCAACTGTAGAACACTGTCATCACCTCAGAGGGAACCTCGTACTCTAGGTATCACCACCCCCCGGTTCCCCAACTCCTAGTAACCCATAATCTACTTTCTATCTCTATAGATCTGCCTATTCTGGACATCTCATCTAGATAGACTCATGTAATATATGGTCTTTTGTCACTGGATTCTTTCACTTAGCGTATTGCTTTCAGGGTTCATCCACATAGTAGCATTTATCAGTTCCACGATTTGGGAAGTGTTCTATCCTGTTCTGTTTTCTGGAAGAGTTTGTGAAGAATTAATATTAATTCTTCTTTAGGGACGCCTGGGTGGCTCAGTTGGTTAAGCGTCTGCCTTTGACTCAGGTCATGATCCCAGGGTCCTGGGATCCAGTCTCACATCGAGCTCCTTGTGAGCGGGGAGTCTGCTTCTCCCTCTGCCCCCCTCATGCTCTCTCTTTCTCTCTCAAATAAAATAAATAAATAAATAAATAAATAAATAAATAAAATCTTTTAAAAAATAATTCTTCTTTAAATGTTTGTTTGGTAGAATTCACCCGTGAAGCCATCTGAGCTTGGGCTTTCTTTTGTGGGTAGATTTTTTAAATTACACATTTAATCTCTTTTTGTGTTATAGGTCTATTCAGATTTTCTATTTCTTCTTGAGTCAGCTTCTGTAGTTTGTGTATTTTGCAGAATTTGTTTAAGTTATCAAATTTATTGGCATACAGTTGTTCATAATGTTCTCTTATAATCGGGGCGCCTGGGTGGCTCAGTCGTTATTCGTCTGCCTTCGGCTCAGGGCGTGGTCCCAGCGTTCTGGGATCGAGCCCCGCATCAGGCTCCTCCGCTGGGAGCCTGCTTCTTCCTCTCCCACTCCCCCTGCTTGTGTTCCCTCTCTCGCTGGCTGTCTCTCTCTCTGTCAAATAAATAAATAAAATCTTGGGAAAAAAAATTCTCTTATAATCATTTTCATTTCCGTAAGGTCAGTTATAATGTCCCCCTCTTTCTTTCTGATTCTTATAATTTGAGTCTTCTCTCTTTTTTTTTTTCTTGGTCACTCTAGCTAAAAGTTTGTCAATTTTGTTGATCTTTTCAAAGAAACAACTTTTGGGGCGCCTGGGTGGCACAGCGGTTAAAGCGTCTGCCTTCGGCTCAGGGCGTGATCCCGGCGTTATGGGATCGAGCCCCACATCAGGCTCTTCTGCTATGAGCCTGCTTCTTCCTCTCCCACTCCCCCTGCTTGTGTTCCCTCTCTCGCTGGCTGTCTCTATCTCTGTCAAATAAATAAATAAAATCTTTAAAAAAAAAAAAATTTAAAAAAAAAAAAAAAAAAAAAAAAAGAAACAACTTTTGGTTTAGTTGACTTCCTGTATTGTTTTTCTGTTCTCTATTACATTACTTTTCACTCAAATCTTTCAAAAAATTGTGGTAAAATTTTTACAACATGAAATTTACCATCTTAATTATTCTTACATGTACAATTCAGTGGTACTAAGGACAGTTAACCCTTGAACCACATCAGTTTGAACGCATACATGGATTTTTTTTTTGTAAATACAATACAGTACAATAACCATTTTCTCTTCTTTATGATTTTCTTAATAAAATTCTCCTTTCTCTAGCAAACCTTATTATATACAGTATAGAATACATGTAACATGCAAAATATGGGTTACTTGACTATGTTATTGGTAGGGCTATTAGTAGTTGAGTTTTGGGGAGTCAAGAGTTATACATAGATTTTTGACTGCTCCAGGGGTTGGCACCTCAACCCCCACATGGTTCAAGGGTCAACTGTACATTCACATTGTTGGGCAACCATCACCACCATCCATCCGTGGAACTCTGTCTCTCTCTCTCTATCTCTGTGTGTGAAACTTTGTACCCATTAAGCAATAAACCCTCATTTTCCCTCCCCCAACCCCTGGCAACTACCATTCTACTTTCTGTTGCTGTGAATTTCACTACTCTAAGGACCTCATATAAGTGGAATCACACAATATTTGTCATTTTGTGATTGGCTTATTTCACTTAGCATAAAGTCCTCAAGGTTCATTCACGTTGTAACAAGTTTTCAAAAGTTCTTTCTTTTTTAAGGCCAAATAATATTCCTGTGTGTGTGTGTGTGTGTGTGTGTGTGTGTGTGTGTGTGTAGACCACATTTTGTTTATCTAATTATCCATTAATGGACAACTGGATTGCTTCCACCTTTTGGCTACTATGAATAATGCTGCTATGAACATGGGTGTGCAGATAGCTCTTTGAGTCTTCACTTTCAATTCTTCATCCTAATCTTTATTATTTCCTTCCTTCAGCTCGTTTTAGGTTGTTTGCTCTTCTTTGTCTAGTTTCTTGAGATGGAAAGTTAGCTTACTGATTTTACATCTTTCTTCCGTGTTTAATGTAGATACTCACAGATATAAATTTTCCTCTGAGCTGCATCCCATAATTCTGTGTGTTGTACCTTCCTTTTCATTCATCACAGAGTATTTTCTCATTTTCCCTGCGACTTCTTCTGTGACCCATGGGTTATGTAGAAGTGTGTTGTTTAATATCCACATATTTGCAAGTTTCCCAAATGTGTTTTAAAAATGATTTCTCCTTTAATTCCATTGTGGTCAGAGAACATACTTTATATTATTTTGGTGCTTCTAAATTTGTTGTGGTTGGTTTCATAGCATGTGGACTGTCCTTGAGAATGGTTCATGGGCACTTGAGAAGAATGAATTCTGCTGTCGGTGGTTGGGGTGTTCTGTAGGTGTCTATTAGGTCTAGTTGGTTTACAGTATTGTTGGTGTCTTCTGTCCCCTTGCTGATGTTCTGCCTCATTCTCGTAACCATTACTGTAAGTGTAGGAGTGTTGAAATCTCTATTATTGTTCAATTAACTATTTTTTCTTCAATTCTGCATGTATTTTGGTGCTCTGTTGTTAGCTACCTCTACGTTTATATTTGTTGTATTTTCTGACGAATTGATCCTTTTTATTGTTCTGAAGGGTCCCTATCTATCTCTAGTAACACTTTTTGTTTTAAAGTGTAATTTGTCGGTGGGGCGCCTGGGTGGCACAGCGGTTAAGCGTCTGCCTTTGGCTCAGGGCGTGATCCCGGCGTTATGGGATCGAGCCCCACATCAGGCTCCTCCGCTAGGAGCCTGCTTCTTCCTCTCCCACTCCCCCTGCTGTGTTCCCTCTCTCGCTGGCTGTCTCTCTCTCTGTCAAATAAATAAATAAATTCTTAAAAAAAAAAATAAAGTCTAATTTGTCGGATACAAGTAGAGCCAGCTTCCTTACGGTTACTGTGTACATGATAGATCTCTGTGCCTCATTCTACTTTCAATCTGTTCGTATCTCTAGATCTGAATTGTGCCTCCTGTAGACAGCATGTAGTTGGATCCCAATTCACTTTTTATTCACTTGGATTGTTTGGTCCATTCCTGTTATCGATAATGCTGTGATTAATGCTCTTGTGATATATGCAAGTATTGATATAGTTGGAAGGAGGTCTGCTGTTTTACTTTTTGTTTTCTGAATTACTCATGTCTTTTTTGTTCCTCTGTTCCTCCTGTACTGCTTTCTTTTGCATTAAGTGATACTTTTCTAATGTGACATTTTGATTTCTTTAATGATTTTTTGCACTTTTTTAAGCTACTTCCTTAGTAGGTGCCCTGGGGCTTATTTTACATACCACAACATATAAAATCTTCTTCAGATTTATACTAACTTATACTCACTAATTCCAGTGAGATCTAGAAATGCGACTCTATAGCTCTATTTTCTTTTCCTGATTTTTGTGGCGTTATTGTTATACGTATTACGTCTTTGTATGTTGCCAATTCAACAATACTTGTTAAAATCATTACTTTATGTAATTTTATGTGTCTTAGACAAGGTAGAACAAGAAAAGAGAGCAGTTCTGTGTCCATAGCTTTTGACATTTTAGGCCTTTTGTTTTATCTCCAGCTTCTAGCTCTCTTCATTTGTTCCTGTGGACTCGAGTTACCACCTGGAGTCATTTCCTTAGCCCAAGACAGATTTGCTTCCACCTGCCTCCTCTGTGCTATTATTGGCAAATATATTATATTTCCAAATGTTATAGGACAGATAGTACAGTTATGTACGTTTGTTGTTTTATACATTTGCTTTTTAAATCAGCTAAGAAGAAAGGAAAGAAGCTAAGGAGAAAGGAAAAGAAAAATTGATTTGTGCTGACTTTTATAATTACATAACCCCCTCATTGGAACTCCTTGTTTCTTCATGTGTATTTGCATTACATCTGGGGTCACTTGCTTTCAGCCTGAAGAACTTCCTTTAGTATTTCTTGAAAGGTTGGTGTGCCAGCAATGAAATCCTGTGTTTTTGTTTATCTGGGAAAGTTTTTATCTCGCTTTCATTTCTTAAAGATAGCTTTGTAGGGTATAGAATTCTTGGCTGACAGGTTTTTTTTCCCTCCTTTGAGCACACTGAATGTTACCCCACTGCCTTCTGGCCGCCATCATTTCTGATGAGAAATCAGTTGTTAATATTGTTGGAATTCCACTATAAATGATGTGTCATTTTTTTCTTGCTGCTTTCAACATTTTCTCCTTGTTTTAGCATTCAGCAGTTTTACTACAATGTGTCTATTTGTGGATCTCTTTGTGTTTATCCTACTTGGACTCTGTTGAGCTGCTTAGATGTGTTGATTAAGGTTTTTGTTGGATTTGGGAAGTTTTCAGCCATAATTTCTTCAAACATTTTTTCTGCTCCTTTTTCGCCTCTCCTTTTGTGGGGTGATTTTGAGTGGTCTGAGTGCTTTTAAAATCTTAAATGGTCCAACTGGGGGTAGAATGTGCGGAACCCTAGGCATTCACTGTCAACAGCCTGGGTCGTGGCGCACAGGAACCAGGAGATACTCTGTGGCCCCCAGTGTAGTCAGGAAGGCCGGGCTGGGTTGGGGCTGCCAGCTCTGGTGGCAGCAAAAATTCCAGGTGGCTCTGAGAGAGGCATGGTTGCCACCTGCGGGACCCACCTGCAGGCTTACCTGTGCCTCTCATGTTGGCTTTTGTGCCCCAGCGTGTACGGCTGTGAAGCCCCGAGTGGCAGCATTTGGCTCTGAGCCAGCTGCGCTTGAGCCTGCGTGGGTATGGGGGTTTGTGGTGGGGGCTTGGCTCAGTGCCACTTCTGTGCCCATGACCCATAATCTGTCCAGGACAGAGCTGGGCCCAGGACATACTACAGAATGTACAGGAGACTTGTACTCTGTTAAATGATTCTTTCCCAATCTTAAGGGTGGAGAGAGATGTCCAGGGTTCAGCCATTGGACTGATGGGGCTTCTCATAGGTCCTGGGGGCAGTGTGAGGGGGATCGGACTCAATCTCACGACCCTCAGATTAAGACCTATGCCGAAATCAAGAGTCAGACACTCCACTGACTGAGCCACCCAGGTGCTCCCAGAACCCACGTTTTTTAAATGAAGTTCTATGACCTGCTTTAGCACCCCAGACTTGGATCTCCGTTGTCATTCTCAGAAGGTCAGGGTTCTTTATTTTTTTAATTTATTTTTAATTTTTTTAGATTTTAGTTAAATTCAAGTTAGTTCACATAGTGTGTATTCCTAGTTTTCATAAAGTCAGGGTTCTTTAAAAGGATGGGTTACTGGGAATGAAGAGGGACAAGGACGATGTGAGAGAGGCCATAACAGACCTGGTCTGGCCAAGTTGTGTCGGAAGATTGCAACACTGGTCCAGCCCCAGGGTGTCTGCAGCCCCCAGTGTAGTCAAGAAGGCCGGGCTGGGTCGGGGCTGCCAGCTCTGGTGGCAGCAAGAAGCCCAGCTGGCTCTGAGAGAGGCATGGTTGCTGTCTGCGGGGCCCACCAGCAGGCTTACCTGGGCCTCTCATGTTGGCTTCTGCGCCCCAGCGTGTAGGGCTGTGAAGCTCTGCGTGGCAGCATTTGGCTCTGAGCCAGCTGCACCCGAGCCTGCATGGGTGCGGGGGTTTGTGGTGGGGCCTTGGCTCGGTGCCACCTCTGTGCCCACGACCCATAATCTGTCCAGGACAGAGCTGGGCCCAGGACATGCTACAGTCGCCCAGCCCTCTCTGAGCTCCTACTGTGTGCCGGGACAATGTTCAGTAAGGCCCCATCCCTGTCTTCAGTGGGATAGACAGAAAGACTGCAGGCTGTTCAGGGTGACCAGGGCTCTGGTTGAGGTTGGCAGTGAAGGACCGGCTCGGCTTGGGGCTTCATGTGAAGTCTCCTAGAGGAGGAGTCTAGAACTGGGGTGGGGAAGGCTTCCAAGCAAGTGTGTAAATAATGAGGGTATGCTTTCCGGGAAGCGCGAGCGCTTGGCTGTGGCTGGCGCGCTGGGTGCCTGAGGGGAGGAGAGGGGGGTGTGGCCACAGCAGGTGGTGAAGGGCCTGCGTGCCAAGCTGCACAAACTTGGACTTTATCTGGAGGGCAGGGGGAAGCCATCCAAGGGTTTAGGTGACATGTTCCGATTGGCATTTTGAAAGCTCACACTTGGGGCAGGTCAGAGGCCAGGCTGGAGGAGGCAAGACTACAAACAAAACCAGTCCAGTAATGTGGACGGATGTTAAGACCAGATATTGGGCAAGGAAGGGTGAGCAAAGGTTGGAGGTGAGGGGACAAATTCCAGACACTGTAAGAAGGTACCATCTCTGGGGCATGGTGACCACTCCGGGCCACCTTTCCTCATCTCCAAAATGTACCTGTGATTTGGGGTCCGTGCAGGACTCCCTGCCCTGATGGCCCACTCAGCATCTCTGAATGGAGGAGGCTGGGGTGTGGATGAGGACAGGACATCCAGGACCTGGTGTCCTTGCCCTAAGCCCTCTGTCCACCTTTCATGGTGGTCAGGCCCAGCCACACTCAGCCTGACAGCCGCCCATCAGGCGCTGAGATGGGAGCAGAAATTCCCCAAGCTCTCAGGCTCTGTCAGTCCCGGGATGTTCTTGGTGGCGGTGGGGAGGGGGCTGCTTACATCTTTGAGGGAGGTCTGAGGGGTGTCATCACCTGTGCCTCCTGTGTCCAGTGAAGGGCCGGGCACTGGGAGGGGTCCGGGGAGGGCCTGAGCCCAGGGGAGCTGCCGTTCCTGAGTCAGCATGCCCAGGGCTGCTAATGAAATCCAGATGTCAGACAGAAAACAATCATCGCCCCCACCCATCTGGCAGCTCGGGTTCCTTGGAGATTGCAAAAGAAGAAGAAAAATAGAGCAGGGAGAGAATCAATCCTAGAACAGCTGAAACCTTAGAGGTGGCATGTAAATAGTTTCAGGGTCTTGCTCAGGTGAGGGGCGAGAGTCAAGGGAAGAACAAACGCTGGCCCAAGCCCCCTTCTCCCCATCCTGATTTCTGCAGCCCCTGGACCCCAGTCCTTGGACTGCTCCCCAGGCCAGAGCGGGCTGGGGTCCCTCTGGGGCTCTGAAGGAGGCAGGGAGGGCTGTGATCACCAGCCCATGTCTGACCCCTACCTGGGGTTTCCAGCTCCCCATTCCTGCCCTGACCTCACTGCAGGCCTGGGTTTTCTCTGGGGCCAGAGGGACTGGAGCCTGGGAAGGGGAGGTGCAGAGAGGGACTGAGGGTATGCAGAATTTTCCCTGCAGAACCTTGGGCTCAGAACCCTTGATTAGTTCAGAGACATCAGTGTGCTGGTGGGGAAACTGAGGTGTTCTCACAGCACCAGGCCAGGACTACATGTTATGAAGGATCAATAGAATGAGGAAGGAAGAAGGAGGGGAGAAGAAGGAAGGAAGGGAGGGAGGGAGGGAGGGAAGGAGGGAAGACAAACAGCGTCATTATGTGACTCCAGCGAGGAAGGGCTGGCCTGGGGCTGGTGGCCTGCGTGTGTATGTAGTTTTGCAGGGGTTCCTCTGGATCCGGGGTCTGGCTGCCCGCCTGAGGGGCTTGGGCTGTGAGGTTCCGGCGCTTGGCACAGGACCTGGAATGTCTCAAGTGTTTGGGGAATGTTAGCCGGGGTGGGTGTTGACGGGGGACGGTGGAGGGCTTCCTGACTGGCATAGGTGCTGACGCTGGAGAAGGACCCCAGAGCCAGTGTGGCAGCCTCTTCTTAGACTCCGTCCTTGTGGCGTGGTAGTTCTGAGCACAGGCCCTTTCGCCAGGCCTCCTGGGTTTGACCCCCGGCCCTGGAATGTACTAGCTGCGTGTCTTTGGGAATATTAATGGACTGTTCCTGGGCCTCAGTTTCCTCCTGTGTAAGATGAAGATCGTGGAATGTTGTGAGAATAAATGAGTTGTCGCATCTGTCGTGCATAACAGAGAGCCTGGCACCTCACACACACACGAAGTGTTAGCTGTTGTGACTGTGGTGATGACCGTCATTACTGTTATGCTTGGCTGTTTCAGGCTGTTTTAAGACATTCCAGAGGTCTGAGAAAGTGCTCCCGGGCTGTGGGCTTATCAGAGGGGGCCCAGTCCTCCCATGCCATCCTGGTCCCACAGAGGGGGCTGCCACTGGGAGGGACCATAAAGGGGCTGTGTGATCGGCAGGAGCCTTGGGATGGGGGCAGGGGCAGGCTCTCAGGACACAAACCCAGGTTTGTGTGAAGGACAGGAAGGTAGGGTCTTAGAGGCTCCATTTTGCCCAAGGGGGTGCTCCAGGAGGAGGGCGCTGGGCTTGGCTGGAACATTCCCAGCACCTCCTGTGGGCTGTCAGCTCCCCTCTGGCCCAGGCCGAGGGATGGCCCAGCCAAGTGCTGGCCCCAGCACAGACGAGTGGGAGCAGCTGCGGGGTGGGGGGTGGGGCAGACGGAGGGGTGGGGTGCAGGGCGTGGGGGCTCCCTGGGCAGCCACTTGTACATCCTTCCTGCTGTCCCGGGCCTGGCAGGAAAGAGTCCGAGAAGGCCAGTTTCACATCCTCAGCTGCCAGTTCTCCTTTTAAGTGGACCACAGATGGTGCCTCGGAGCCCCCAGCAATCTTGCTGTGTCGGTTAGCCATACCTTTTCAATCCTCTGCCCCTGGGCCCTGAGGGACAGGGAGGTTGGCAGAACTGGGAGCCAGGACCCATCCCTGGTCCTTGAACCACCTGCATGGCTTAGTGGATGGAGGGCTGGAGCCAAGCAGTTGCATCCCTGGATTGAATGGCTCCCCAGTGTCACTTCCTCCAGGCAGCCTTCTCTGATTTCGCCTGTTCTCGAAGCCCAAAGGGACTGCTTTCCTCCAAACACCTGAAGGACCCCATTCAGTCACTCATTAATTCCTTACCTAGCCATGGCCTCCTTTGTGCCAGGCTCTTGGCCTGCCCCTCTCACACGGTTGTTTTCCTCTGGGAGTAGCTCAGAACCATGGAAGGTTCTGACAGGGTCATCCCAAGCCCCCTCAACCTCACTGAGGATGAGAGACGGCAAGGCAGTGGGATCTCACAGAGCTGGGCTCAGTCCGCACTTCTGCCCTTTCCCAGCCGTATGGCCTTGTGCTAGTCGCACAGCGTCACCCGGGCATCTGTAAAATGGGCCCACCCACCTTGTAGGGTGTTTGTGGGAAATGTGTGGGCAAAGCCACTGATACAGAGCTTGGCACTGCACGGCATTCGGCCCTACACGGTACCTTGCAGGGCCTCCCGAGCCTTATCGGCCCTCATTTGTAAGGAGCCTGCCTTCACAGGGTTGGCGTGAGGTAATGAGAAGCAGGCCAGGACGCAAGGGGCATGGAACCTTCCTCTTTTCTTTTCCCTGCCCCACCCCCGCCAGGCCGCTTAACCACACACACAGGTGCACAGCGCACCTGCGCGTATGCACGCACACCCGGACTCTCAGCCTCTGCCTTGGCTCGTGCCATTCCCCCAACCCTGCAGTGCCCTTCCCTCATCTCTTCCCTCCTACCCTCTTTCAGAGCCCAGCGGGACCCCCCTCCCTCAGGCACCTTCCCCAGCCATCCTAGACCCACAGGCTCGCCTCTCTGAACCCCACTTTTCACAACCAGCACCCCAACCCAGGCGTTCAACGGCTTCTCACCTGTACTGCCTCTCCATCTAGTCCCCAGATGACAGACCAGGCCCCTCATATTGTGGGCTCTGCTCTGCCCCAGGCCTGGAATGTGGGCCCAGCGAGGCTTCAGGAGGCAGGGCCCTTGGGTTTGCCATTTGAGGTCTGAGCTTTCCCCTGCCCCAGGATGTTGCCTGTGCCATGCCTTTGGCTGATATTTCTCTCTCAGTTTCTCCACCTTCTTCTCCCAGCCCACAGGTCCCCTGTCGTGTCGAGCATCCTCCTGCGCCCCCCCCCCCAAACCTCCCACCTGGCCGCTACCCTGTCTCACTGAGCCCTGCCTAGCCCTGGGCTGACCCTCACACAACCCTCCGTCCTACTTTCTGGGGGCCTGGCCCAGGCGGGGGCTGTGTCTGCTTGGCCAGCAGAGGGGGCACGCATGGGCTTTGCGGGCAGCTCTTGTCCCAGGCCTGCTTTTCAGTAGCTGTTCAACTCTGGCCAAGCCTGTCCTGCCCTTGAGCCCCAACACTGCCGAAGCCTCTGAAATGGGGTCAGCCGGGGAGCCCGTGTCAGGACCTGTGTGAGATCCAGGGGTGGTGAGGCAGCCAGATGTGTTTTGAAAACTGTCAAGTTGTGCCATTTGCCCCACTGGCCATCAGGCAGCCAAGTGCAGCCCACAGAACGTTGCCTGAATGACTAGAGGGTATGTGGGCTTCTGGCACCTGCCTTGTTCTGTGCCTGGGCCTTGGAGGAACATCTGTGATGGCAGCAGCGTCCCTTCCTACCATGTCTGAGGTGGCGCCCAGGGACAGAGCCTGCATTGGGTCCTCCTGTGTCCCATGGTCTTGTCTGGGGAAGGAGGCGGCCCAGCCTTTGGGTTCGGGGACTGGGCACCACTGACCTGGCCTGCCTTTAAGAGCTGGGCTCTCTCCCCACCATGTTGAAGATTGGGCTGCAGAGAAATCGGGCAGCAGGGGCAGAGAAGGAACGCCCATGGGGTGGGGTGGGGAGCCAGGGGAAATGACACCTCCCTCTTGCCTGCCTTACAAAACACCTCTGTCACTGGCTGATGGGATTCTCACTCTAGCCTGGGCTGTTTCTGCAGTCCGATGGCTCACCTTCTTCTCTCTCTTCATCTCCCCCTCACCTCCTTTCTTCCTTCTTTTGTTTTGTAACAAAGCAGCACGGAGAGGTTAAGTAACTTGTCTCACAGCTGGTGAGCATCAGGCCAAGTCTGCCCCATTCCAGGGCCCAGCCTTTCCCCCTGTCCCTCTCGGCCTACAAGAACGGTTCTGTCCACCAGGACGCACGGTGCACCTGCTGTGCTCTGACCCAGGCAAAGATCAGGCCGTGGGAGAACGTGTGCCCCCCTCTTGCCCAAGGCTTTCCTCGCTCCCTTGCATCCTGGTGCTTCCCTGGCTTTGGCCCAGGAGGGAGGCTTTGTATGGGACCTGGTGTCTCTCATCCCACAGATCGGGGTGATGGGGAAGAGGGGGTTGTGTTTCCAGGGTGGTGAGGATGATGACAAGGAGTAAAAGCTGCCAGAAGTCCGAGCCCCTCTGCCCCTTGCTGGGGAGCATGAAGCTCGAACAGGGTTGGGGGTGTCCCCTTCTCCCACTGGCCTTTTGAGCTCTCCCCATTCACTAGTTACTCCCTCCTTTGTGTTCCCCAAAGATCCGCACACAACCAGCTTCGTCTTATGTGTTCTGCTTATGATCTTGGGGCAGGAGTGGGTGGGCGCAGGAAGTGCTGGTACGCAGCGAGTACTCAGCAAATGTGAGCTAATTCTGCAGCTTCGACCCTGGATGCCCGTGTCTGCTGAGGCACCAGCTGCAGAGCTGGGCCCATCACCTGGAGGGGCGAGAAAGCACGTTAGCTGCATGTGGGGCGTGTTCACTACGTCCAGGTGCGGCTCTAAGCACTTTGCACATGTTGACTCATCTACTTCCTGCCGCAGCCCTCTGGGCTGGGGATCCTATTTTCCCCATTGCGCAGAGAGGGCAAGTGGCTTGCCCGGCGTCACACAGCACAGAGGCAGTCCAGGCAGTCTTGCTTCGGAGGCTGTGCTCTCATAAATTTGTGAGGAAGGCAGGCAGAAATGGACAAGACTCCGTTGGAATGGGGGGAAGGCAGGGAGCTGACGGGCTGAGCACCCTCCATGTACCAGGGACCGTGCTGAGTCCTTGCACAATATCAGCGTCCTCAGAGACATCAAGGAATTCCCCTATGGTCACACAGGAGCCTAGAGCAGAGCTGGGATTTGAGCCCAAGGAGTGAGGCTCTGGCTGGCTGATTCCTAACCTCTCCCCCCCCCGCTGTTCCACCTACTCAGCCCACCAGGAGCTATATCAGTAGCCAGTACAGTTCAGTGAGGGCTCCCTGGGGATCCCCGAGAGGCCTCAGGGCAGAGGAGCTGGCTTCTACCCCCAGGCCTACACCCTGCAGGACAGGGAGTCAGTCTCTGGGTGAGGCCACTCATTGCTAAGCTGTGTGGTTCTACCCAGCCACGGGTGGGGGAGTTTAGAGGAGGGAGCACAGCCAGGTGGGTGACTTAGAACAAGCCCCTTGTCCTTGCTGTACCTCAGTTTCTCCTTCTGGACAGCGATTTACATCCCATCTGCCCCTCCGAGCTGCAGTGTGGATCTCACAGGCCAGCAGGGCTGGAACGAATTGCAAGCCAAGCTGAACAAAAGTAAAGGGTTCTTCGGAATAAAAAGATTTTATTTATGAACATCTAGAGGCTTGCTTCTCAAAGTGTGGTCCGTGGACTGGCAGAAGCATCACCAGGAGCTTGCCAGAAATGCAGCACCTTGGGCCCTCCCCCAGACCTGCTGAATCAGAGTTGGCATTTTCACAAACTCCTGGGTGACTCTTGGGCACATTACAGTTTGCTCTAAGGAATATCTGGGCTCCCACTTCCCCATTTCTGAGCCTGCCTCTTGGGCCACCTTTCCTTAGCCCAGTAGGGGTTCTTGGGTGGAAATCCCCATCTCGTTTTAGGAAGCACTCTGGCCCAGCAGGGCTTCTGCCCCTGATAGGAGCTCATCAGATTCAAACTGGGAACAGGCAGAGGCTCTGACTGCCTCTGGGCTTTGGTAGCCCCTGATGAGGCTGCCCCCATTTGTTTGGGAGTGCAGCCCCCCTGTGAGTCAGCAAGGCCGGCCAGACCCGCAAGAGGGGTGGGGAGGGGGGCATCCTCAGGTGGGGTGCAGGAGAGCTGGGGATTGCCTTGGAGCAAGGGAAGGGCATCTGTGCCCAGACTCTCCATCTTTATGCAGAAAGGCAAAGGCTGAAACAGTGGCTGGAATGTTTTGGGTTGGACATAAGAAGGAACTTACTAATTGGGAACCAGCCAACAAAGGATGTTGAGGGCCCCCATCCCCTTAAATGTGTAGCCATGTTGCAGGAGGTCAAGAGGCAGAGCTAGAAGGGATTTCTAGAAGTTCTCTGTCCAGCTTTTCTGCCTGTTTTGACAGGCCAGGTGACTTGTCTAAGACCACAGAGCAGGCTAGTGACAGCGAGGACCCCAGGCTTCTGACTCCCCATGCCTAGGGCATTTCTTCATTACAGGCCTCTCTGGAGGCTGGGGATTGACCTGGATGACCTTCGTAGTGTTCCTCCAGCCACCCTTTGAAATGCTGTAGAGGGCTTGCAGCATGCGGGTGGGGGAAGGGAGGGGCTGGCTTTGTGAGTCCAGCAGCCTCCAGGTGTCTCACTCTGTCCTGGCCCACTCGGTCCCCAAGACCACTGGGAACACCCCTGGGGAAAGGGGGAGTTGGGC
Organism: Ursus maritimus; assembly: GCF_017311325.1. Lineage (NCBI taxonomy): Eukaryota > Metazoa > Chordata > Mammalia > Carnivora > Ursidae > Ursus > Ursus maritimus. The sequence continues at coordinate 46,878,961 of NW_024426885.1, forward strand.
ACAGGGCCCTGGAGACAGGGATCCAGGTAGAAGACGCAAGCAAAGGCCAAGGGGCTTGCCCTTGGTGTAGTGGCCACTGCTGTGGCCCTTGGACCCGCTACTTGTATTCTGTTTGCTTACCTGCAGCATGGAGGAAAGGTGGACCAGATCAGTGCTTCTCCATTGGAGCTTCTCATTAGGGTCACCTCGAGAATTTCTTAAAACATTGGTGCTGGAAATTCTGATTCAGGAAATCTGGCGTAGGCCTACCCATGACATTTTTCCAGGTGATTCTGGTGTGTAGCTGAGCAAAAGCACCTTTGCCCAGGTCTGAAGGGGTGGGGAGCTCAGGCAGGTGCAGGGGAAAGGCCTCTGCAGGTGAGCAAGCCATCGTTGTCCTTCTGAGTCCTGGGAATGCGAGATGGCAAGATTGCATGAAACTCAAAAATGAACATTCCAGGAGTCCCCCTTCTAACACTGTATGACGTTCAATCCCAGATTTCTTAGATCGCATGGTTACAAAGTGTTACTGTTTTGTGGAAGTGGGCTTCTACACGGGATGATTGTGACACCTGGTTATTCTGAATTGTATGATTTTAAGAGTCCGAGGTTCTATAGTCATTCCATATCGAGACTGCGATTCTGCACTCATCCATGCTTTTCTGTATTTCAACCTGCTGTTATTATTGTCCTTTAAAATGAAGGTCCCCTGCATCTCTGATTCTAACATATTATTAGACTGACTTTCAAGGATTCTAAGAATCTAAGCTATTATGGTACTAACATTTAAAAAAAATTCTAAATTCAGCAACTCTGTGATCTGTCATTTCATCCAGGCAGTTGGCCGCCAGGGCCCGGAGCCTGGCCTTTGTCTCCCCAAGACAAGGTGGTGATTGTGCACGCTTGGATGCGTGCCCCCTCCCCTGCTTGGCCTGGACGGCCTCTCTTGGAAGGAGTGGGGGTGGGGAGAGCAGAGACCCCACAGAGCTCTCTGTGCTCCGGTTCCAGCTGTATTACCTCGGTAGAGGAGTGGAGGGCAGGGCGAGTAGGAGGCCACGTCTGACCCCGCAGCGGATAGGCTGGCGGGTCGCCCGTAGCAGCACCTCAAGCTCGCTTAGGGCGTTGACCCCATCTCAAAACTGAGCTGTCATCTCCCAGGGTGCCAGCTTTGGCTCAAGACATTAGAGTCTATCCCATCCAAAGCCCCGCCCCTAAACATGCACACACCCTCATTCCAGATGGGAAAACTGAGGCCCAGAAGCAGGAGGTGACTTGCCCGATAGAGCTGGTGCCCAAGGCCTGGACTCCTCTAAGGGTCTGGCTGCTGCCAGGTGCCCTCCAGCCAGTCCTCCTCAGGCTGTGCTTTCTGCACAGAGCCGTGGACCTTCTAGAGGACCAAGTCCACGTTTAGGTCCCTCTGAGGTGACGGAGACCAGCCCAGCAATTTAGGATCACACATTTCTGGCCGGTAGCGTGGCGGCATTCACCAGGCCCAGGAGCGGCTCTCCCTGCCCCACATGACCTCCCCTGGCCGTTTCCTGCCGCCAGACCACACCGTCTTCCGTTGCACTCCCCCAGGACTGGTGCTGGCATGCACCAGGGCACGTCAGGCTGTGAGACGGGGAGGCAGAGGGTGTGCTGGGAGCAGTGGGGCTTGGGGGGGGTGTGTGTGCTCCCTGTGTCACCTCGAGAAAGCTCCTCCCTGGGGACTGGTGGATCCGAAACAAAATTCTTTTTTTTTTTTTTTTTTTGGTTAGAGGATTAACTGAGATTCTATACAGGAAAGGCTGACGGACTGGGATGGGGCGGAGGCCGGCCTCATCCACGGGTGTTCCCGCAGAGCCGTGCTGAGCCTGGCTTGAGACTGGGCTTACATATAGTAACAGCATGGGGCAGGGAGGAGGGGACTGTGGGATTTCAGACACTTTCCTGGGTTTTTACAGGGTTGGCAGGATGGGCAAGAAAGAGTATCGGGGCTGTGGGCATCTGAACTTTTAGGCAGGTGTCCCTGTAATGAGGACGAGCTCCGCTGGTTCCTGGGTCCCAACTCTGGGCCAAGCACTTTGTGTTCCTAAGCTCATTAAATCTTGGCTTCCTGCCCCAGATGTGTCATTCTTCCTCCTGGCACGAGGGGAAACTGAGGCTCAGGTGTGTGTGCAGCCAGTCGCCGCACAGGCAGGATTCGAGCCCAGGTCGGAGGCGCACGGCCGGCGCCCTCCTGCGCTTTGCACCTGGCTGGCTCAGGAGCTAGACGGCGGCCACCTCCTCACGCCGCCAGGGAGGAGAAAGACATTTTCCAGAACAGGGAAGGGCGGTTGCAGTTTTCCTTCCTTCCGCATGGTTCTCTCAGTTTTGCAGGCCATCATTTGTGTCATTTTGAGAAACCCAGAGCTGCCTGTGGCTGGGCCTCCCCTGCACCCACTGAGACTTGTGGGGATGGGTGTAGAGCAGGGGCCATGCCACCCCATGCTCGGCACCCGTGCACGGAGCTCCCAGTGTGCACGCTGGTACGTCCGCCCCTGGCTGATAGGCTGGTGCACACGCGCGCACAGGGGTCACGCTGCTGCCGAGCCCCAGGGAGCTATGCGGTTGACAGGAACTGGACAGACCGACCTCCCTTTGGGTCCTGGAGCAGTGTGAAGGGCCGCTGCTGTCCTCCTGACCATTCGCTTCCCTGTGGGTTGACTTAAAATGGAGCTGGCAGGTCATCTTAAGGTGTGTGCCCTTGGGACATTCCTGTGCGTGCGTGCATGTCTGCAGACCTGTGGCTGCCCAGGCCCAGCTCGGGGCACAGGCTCAATGCCCATTTGTGGGCCGAGCAAGGAGGCTTTGCTCCAGAGTTTCCACACGCCAGCATCTCCTAGGTGCTTCCCGCCGCCCCTGCCATCCTGGCCTTCTCAGCTGCTGGGAGTGAGGTGAGGGTAGGAGACCAGGACCAGGAAGGAGCCCATGTGGGTGAGCTGCTGGGCCCGGGGACGGTGGGCTTCTGGGGGGCTTGTCTGGGGTCCCTGTACCGAGTTACTGACCTGCCGTCATCCCTGGGGAGGGGGGACTTGCCCCCCTGGTGATGTGGCCGGAATCAGGTTGAACAGCCATCTCCTGAGGCCTGGAGCCTCTCTCAGGGAGCATGGTGGGGTCCCAACCCTGAGAAGATGGTTCCAGTGGGTGCTGGGAGAGCTGTCTGGAAGTGGCTGCCCTTCCCCCGTCCCTCTCTGTGTTTGCTTCACACGTTCGCCTAGCACCAGACTGGGTCTCGGGGTCTGCGCTCCGTCCTGCCCCTCACAGGCTGCGTGATGCTTGAGGTCGCCTGGCCTCCCTGGAGACCACGGGGATCACCTGCTCTGTGCGCCACGTCCAGCTCTCCCCCCTCCCCCCGGGTCTTCTCCCTTTGGAGACTCAACACCTCTCCCACTGGCTCCTCCTGGGCTCTGAAGAATCAATTGTTCTGGGGCCTAGAAGGCAACTGGGAGCAGTGGGAGCTTCCCGTGGCCTGGCTGTTTCCAGCGTGGCCCTTCCTGCACTGAGCCTGTTTGCTCACTGGCAGGGGAGAGTGTGTGTGTGTGTGTGTGTGTGTGTGTGTGTGTGTGTGTAATTATAACACTATGGCGGGGTAGCTGCCCCCACATCCACGTCAGCTCTGGGGTGGACCCTGTCCCCAGGGGCATCTTACACAGGCTCAGGTGACAGTTTTATAGGCAACTTTTCAGGGCAGGGCCTCTGGGAGAGAGCCAGGACGGACAGTTGTCACGAGGCTGTCCCATCTACCCCTGTTGCCTGCTGCCCAGTGACAGCCGGTCCCCCTTCTATCCTTCACTGCCGGCTGCGGGGCACTGCCATCACCCCCCCACCCCCCTCCTCCTGCCCCAACCATCAGCCAGGAGGGGGCCCCTGGCAGACCCCTATAGCCATGCAGGATGGTTGAGGCCAGACAACCTCAGAGTCATTCTTGACGCCTGGCTCTGCCTCCCCAGGGCCAACCCAAGTCTGGGGGACTCTGTCTCCTGCCTGTCTCCTGAGTTGGTCACCTTTCTTCTCTCTGCGGCTCCTCCCCAGACCGGACCAGCGGCTCCTCTCAGCAGCACGGCGCAGCAGCCCCTCCATAGGTGGTGTCCTCACATCTAGTCCCTCCCCCCATTCAATCTGTTCTCCTTGCGTAGCTGGAGACCTTCTTGAAATGCTAGGCCGATCTGGCCACCCCCGATTTGAAACCCTGCCCTGGCGCCCCACGGCTCCTGGGCTACCCTCCTACTCTGCCATGTAGACCCAGGAGCCCATGTGCTCTGGCTGTCTGGAAGCCCCCTGTGCTTCCTGCCCTCCCGCCCTTCACATGAGAGCAAGCCTTTCACAGGCATCCCCCTGCACTTTGTCTTCTTCAGGCCCTTCTTGCACTCCCCATGGCCTCCTTCCCAACTCTTCTGTCCCGTGCTCCCTGAACACAGCGCTCTACTCCTCAGAGCACATCTCTATGTGGATCACTGTTGAAGTATGTGACTTGTCTCGGTTAATTTGACCTGGGTTTATTGGGAGTCTAGTATGTTCCACGCACTGTTCCCGGTACTGGGGATGTACCATGGTGAACAGAAAGACAGCGGAAGAGTGCAGCTCACACTTTTGTGGGATGACAGGCAGTGAAGAAATAAATACAAATGGGTGCGCTCGGGGGTTAGGTCAGGTTCAGCTAGGGGTGTCAGGGCCAGCCCCTCTGAGAAAAAGGGTCAGCTGGCTAGAGACAGGTGAAACAAGGAGCAAGTGATGGGAAAGGTCTGTGGGAAGGGCAGTCCTGGCTGAGGGAACAGTAAGAGTGGAGGCCCTGAGGTGAGGCAAGGATGTGCTTCCCCTGTTCAAGGAAGAGAAGGACGGCCAGAGTGGCCCTTCTGACAGCTCCAGCTCAGGGGGGAGAGCTGGTTGGGAGGAGAGGGGCTGAGGCACAGGAGTGAGCAAGTCCCCAGCACTGCTCTCCCTTCTCCCACCTCCTCCCCCAGCTGGGCAGCCTTCCTCTGGGGGACATAGATGGGCACTTGTCTTGAGAGCCCCCTCCCCTCCCCCTGCCCCTCGGAACACTCACAGTGGGGACAGGAAGTGTCGGCCCTCGCCTCCCAGCTGCCCGGGTGGGATGCCACCGCGCGGGCCGGCCTGCCCAAGGAGGGACAGAGGCCCTATTGAGCTCAGTCTCTGGACCAGCAGGGACAATAGCCACACTGAGGACCAGGAACATCAGCCGGCATGCTTGTCCAGGAAGTCGCCAGGCTGCTGCCTGCCCCCCTCCCCAGGCCTCCCCAACCCCTCTGATTTTTTCCTCTAGCTACTGTTTTTCAGGCTGATAGTAAGGTCCAAAATGGTCACTTTGTCCTTCACCTCCTCCCCAGAGGCTCCCTGCTCTGTGCCAGACCTATGCTGGGCCCTGGGATCAGAGAAGAATCCCACATGGTCTCTCCCCGGGGAGGGGACCAAGGACGAGGCAAGAGACACACGAACCAAGTAGGGCATCCCACGTCCTCCTACAGGGATATGCAAGGCACAGCAGCTCGCAGTGGGCAAGGATGGATGGGTCTGCAGGGAGGGCTGGTAGGGAAGTCTTTCTGGAGGAAGAGTCATAGTTCTAAAGTGCTCCTGCATCCGGGGTCAGGTTTTGAAGGCACAACGGCCATGTGGCACAGGCAGGGCAGGACTAGCTTCTGTTACAGGCCCAGAGGTGGAAGGAAGCGATGGTCTCCACCTCGTGATGCCGGGACTCGAACTCTGGCTGCTTCTCCAGCCTGTGTGCCGTCCACGTGCAGAACGTTTGCACCAGAAGGGACCTAGGCCAGGAATGCCAGCACAAGTCATGGGTGCCTGTCAGCCCCCAGCCCACGGGCACAGTGAGGTGGATACCCCCCCCCCCCGTCACCCCGTCCTCTCCTGGA